>NC_080102.1:55110036-55427536 GCF_950005125.1 Chionomys nivalis
GCTCATGGAACCTTCTTGAAAATTGACCACATACTTGGAAACAAAAGAAACCTCCACAGATACAAAAAATATCAGTGTCCACCTGTGTCTTATCAGATCACCACGGATTAAAGTTAGAAGGCACCAACAATGCTACCCCCAGAAAGCTGACAAACTCATGGAAACTGAACAGTCAATTACTGAACCACACCTGGGTCAAGGAAGAAATTAAGAAAGAAATTAAAGTCTTCCTTGAATTTAATGAAAACAAAGAGACAACATACTCAAACCTATGGGACACGATGAAAGCAGTGCTAAGAGGAAAGTTCATAGCACTAAGTGCCCACTTAAAGAAAACGGAAAAAGCATACATTGGGGACTTAACAGCACACCTGAAAGCTCTAGAAAAAAAAGAAGCAGAGGCACCCAGGAGGAGTAGAAGACTGGAAATAATCAAACTGAGGGCAGAAATCAACAAAATAGAATCACAGAAAACAGTCCAAAGAATCAATGAAACAAAAAGTTGGTTCTTGGAGAAAATCAACAAGATTGACAAACCCCTATCCAAACTAATTAAACAACAGAGAGAGAACACGCAAATAAATAAGATCAGAAATGAAAAGGGGGACATAAGCACAGACACAGAGGAAATTCAGAGAATCGTTAGATCTTACTACAAAAGCTTGTATGCCACAAAACTGGAAAATGCAAAAGAAATGGACACTTTTTTAGATAAGTACCATATTCCAAACCTAAACCAAGACCAGGTGAACGATCTAAATAGACCTGTTAGTCGCGAAGAATTAGAAACAGTTATCAAAAATCTCCCTTCCAAAAAAAGCCCAGGACCAGATGGTTTCATTGCAGAATTCTACCAGAACTTCCAAGAAGACCTAATACCTATACTCCTTAATGTATTTCACAATATAGAAACAGAAGAGTCATTGCCAAATTCCTTTTATGAAGCTACAGTTACCCTGATACCAAAACCACACAAAGACCCAACCAAGAAAGAGAATTACAGGCCTATCTCACTCATGAACATCGACGCAAAAATTCTCAATAAAATACTGGCAAACCGAATCCAAGAACACATTAGAAAATTTATCCATTATGATCAAGTAGGCTTCATTCCAGAGATGCAGGGCTGGTTCAACATACGCAAATCTATCAATGTAATCAACCATATAAATAAATTGAAAGAAAAATACCATATGATCATTTCATTAGATGCTGAAAAAGCATTCGACAAAATTCAACACCCCTTTATGATAAAGGTCTTGGAGAGATTAGGGATACAAGGGTCATACCTAAATATAATAAAAGCTATTTACAGCAAGCCGACAGCTAACATTAAATTAAATGGAGAAAAACTCAAAGCCATCCCACTAAAATCAGGAACACTCCAAGGCTGTCCACTCTCTCCATACCTCTTCAACATAGTGCTTGAAGTTCTAGCAATAGCAATAAGACAACATAAGGGGATCAAGGGGATCCATATTGGAAAGGAAGAAGTTAAGCTTTCATTATTTGCAGATGATATGATAGTATACATAAGCGACCCCAAAAACTCTACTAAAGAACTCCTACAGCTGATAAACACCTTTGGTAATGTGGCAGGTTACAAAATCAACTCCAAAAAATCACTGGCCTTCCTATACACCAAGGATAAGGAAGCAGAGAGGGAAATCAGAGAAGCATCACCTTTCACGATAGCCACAAATAGCATAAAATATCTTGGGGTAACTCTGACCAAGGAAGTGAAAGATCTATTTGGCAAGAACTTTAAGTTTTTGAAGAAAGAAATTGAAGAGGACACCAGAAAATGGAAGGATCTCCCTTGCTCTTGGATTGGGAGGATCAACATAGTAAAAATGGCAATTCTACCAAAAGCAATCTATAGATTCAATGCAATCCCCATCAAAATCCCATCAAAATTCTTCACAGATCTGGAGAAGACAATAATCAACTTTGTATGGAAAAACAAAAAACCCAGGATAGCCAAAACAATCTTATACAATAAAGGATCGTCTGGAGGCATTACCATCCCTGACTTCAAACTCTATTACAGAGCTACAGTATTGAAAACAGCTTGGTACTGGCATAAAAACAGAGAAGTTGACCAATGGAATCGAATAGAAGACCCTGACTTTAGCCCACAAACCTATGAACACCTGATTTTCGATAAAGGAGCTAAAAGTATACAATGGAAAAAAGAGAGCATCTTCAACAAATTGTGCTGGCAAAACTGGATGTCAATCTGTAGAAAAATGAAAATAGATCCATATCTATCACCATGCACAAAACTCAAGTCCAAATGGATTAAAGACCTCAATATCAGTCCAAACACACTGAACCTAATAGAAGAGAAAGTGGGAAGTACTCTACAACACATGGGCACAGGAGAACACTTCCTACATACAACCCCAGTAGCACAGACATTAAGGGCATCATTGAATAAATGGGACCTCCTGAGACTGAGAAGCTTCTGTAAAGCAAAGGACACTGTCACTAAGACAAAAAGGCAACCCACTGACTGGGAGAAGATCTTCACCAACCCCGCAACTGACAAAGGTCTGCTATCCAAAATATATAAATAACTCAAGAAATTAGACCGTAAAAGGTTAATCAACCCAATTATAAAATGGGGCACTGAGCTGAACAGAGACTTTTCAACAGAAGAAGTTCAAATGGCCAAAAGACTCTTAAGATCATGCTCAACTTCCTTAGCAATCAGGGAAATGCAAATCAAGACAACATTAAGATACCATTTTACACCTGTCAGAATGGCTAAAATCAAAAACGCCAATGATAGCCTCTGCTGGAGAGGTTGTGGAGAAAGGGGCACACTCATCCATTGCTGGTGGGAATGCAAACTGGTGCAACCACTTTGGAAAGCAGTGTGGCGGTTTCTCAGGAAAGTCGGGTTCAACCTACCTCTCGACCCAGCAATACCACTATTGGGAATATACCCAAGAGATGCCCTAACATACAACAAAAGTATATGCTCAACTTTGTTCATAGCAGCATTGTTTGTAATAGCCAGAACCTGGAAACAACCTAGATGCCCTTCAATGGAAGAATGGATGAAGAAAGTATGGAATATATACATATTAGAGTACTACTCAGCAGTAAAAAACAATGACTTCTTGAATTTTGCATACAAATGGATGGAAATTGAAAACACAATCCTGAGTGAGGTAAGCCAGACCCAAAAAGAGGAACATGGGATGTACTCACTCATATTTGGTTTCTAGCCATAAATAAAGGACATTGAGACTATAATTCGTGATTCTAGAGAAGCTAAATAAGAAGGTGAACCCAAAGAAAAACATATAAGCATCCTCCTGAATATTAACCTTCATCAGGCGATAAAAGAAGACAGAGACAGAGACCAACATTGGAGCACTGGACTGAAGTCTCACGATCCAAAGGAGGAGCAGAAGGAGAGAGAGCACGAGCAAGGAACTCAGGACCGCGAGGGGTGCACCCACACACTGAGGCAATGGAGATGTTCTATCGGGAACTCACCAAGGCCAACTGGCCGGGGTCTGAAAAAGCATGGGACAAAACCGGTCTTGCTGAACATAACGGACAATGAGGACTATTGAGAACTGAAGAACAATGGCAATGGGTTCTTGTTCCTATTGCACGTAATGGCTTTGTGGGAGCCTAGGTAGTTTGGATGCTCACCTTAATAGACCTGGATGGAGGTGGGTGGTCCTTGGACCTCCCACAGGGCAGGGAAACCTGCTTGCTCTTTGGGCTGAAGAGGGAGGAAGACTTGATTGGGGGAGGGGGGGTAATGGGAGGTGGTGGCAGGGAAGAGGCAGAAATCTTTAATAATTAAATAAATTAATTAATAAAAAAAATAAAGACAAAAAAAAAGATTTGGATCCACAAAATCCACATGTGCCTTGCGTAATTTCTCTTCAATCAAAGCCAATTCTCTCTCAGCTTCAGCTGATAATTTCCTGGGACTATTTAAGTCCTTGTCTTGATGTAAGGTTGTTTTAAATTAATCAGGTCATCATGACCTATCCCAATAGTGCACTATACATAGGAAATGTCTCTTAGCAATCTTAGGAAATCATTACAAGTCTACAATCAATCTCTCCTAATTTGAACCCTTTTAAGTCTAATTTTTTGTAAACCTATTTTATACCCTAAGTAATTAATAGAATCTACTCTTTGTATTGTTCAGGAGCAATTCGTAATCCCCAAATAAGGCAAAAACTTCTTTACTTCTTCAAACATTCTTTCTAAAGTATCTACATTTGAATCAGGTAGCAAAATGTTATCCATATAATAATAAACTATAGATTCAGGAAATTGCTTATGTATAATTTTCAATGGTTGACTTACAAAATATTGGCACAGGGTGTGGCTATTTAACGTTCCCCGTGAGAGAATCTTCCACTGATATCTCTTAGCAGGCACTGTGAAGGCAAATTTTTCTGTCCTTTTCTTGTAAGAGTACAGTGAAAAAACAATTTTTAAAGCAATAACTATAAGAGACCATTGTTTAGGCAACAGAGAAGGCAAAGTAACTCCAGAGTATAGAGTCCATTGGTTGAATTGCCTTATTAACAGCATTTAGACCTGTTACCATTCTCCATTTTCCAGATTTCTTTTTAACAAAAAATAAAGGATTTCAAGAGCTGGTTGATTCTTCATTATGTGGAGCATTTAGTTGCCCCTGTACCAGCTGATATAAAGCCTGCAGTTTCTCTATTGTCAGATGCCATCGCTTAACCCATATAGGATTATTTATCAACCATTTTAAAGGTAGGGGTGCTGGTGCCTTTGAAATATCAACAGCTATCATGCCTAGCTCTTATGCAACCTTAATGGTTGGTGACATTCCTTTCTAATATCTTGTAATATTTTTCCAAGAAACATATGTTAATTTATGACTTTCTTTATAAAATAGGGGGAATTTTAATCTGAGTATTCCATTGCTGTAATAAATCATGTCCCCACAAATACACTGCTGTTAGCCACATATGGTTTTAATATTTCTCTTTGCCCTGCTAGCCCTATACATTTGACCCATCTCATGCTCTGCTTTTCCTGAGATAAAGTTCCATTTCCTAAAAACTGAACAATTACATCCTGAAGAGACCAATTTGGATGCCAAGGTTCTGATAAAATTGTTACATCTGTACTCATGTCTATGAGACCTTCAATGACAATATTATTTATTCACATTTTTAATTTTGTTTCTTTACATTATAGAAGTTTGCTAAAATACTCACTTTATGGTTTTTCCTGAAATTTTTGTTTTCTCTTCTTTAGCTGTTCTATTATTATTCAGAGAAGTATCACTTCCTACAATAGGCATTAGGTTTTTAATTGCTCTTGGAAGGAGTTTCCTTTATGATGGCATAAAACTGAACAGAATTTGGCATAGGGTCCTGCAAGAGGCCCCTCATGGAGTTTCCCAATGGCAAAGGATTACCTTGAATATTCCTTGTTAACCTACATTAATTAGTCCAATGCCCGCCTTTGCCATACTTTCTGCATAATTCAGAAAGAAGGGGTGTTCCAAATGGATTATTATCAAAAAAAAACATTGTTTCTAGGAATGACCTGTCTACAATCTCTTTTAAGGTGACTTTGGTTGCCACAGTTATAACATTTGACATTCTGATTTTTCCTCAAACCTCCAGAAATCACCTCTCCTATCTGTGCATTATCATGGTCATGAGATTAATTATTAATTGTATCTCAAATCCATTCCTCCAAAGGTGCTGACCTTGCACTTAATGGCCTAATTATTCTTTTGCATAGAGAATTGGCATTTTCAAAAGCCAGAGATTCAATTACTATTTGTATAGCTTCAGAATTTGGTGTTATTCTATTTACTGCTGAAGTCAATCTTTGTAAGAAATCTGTAAAGACTTTTGTACCCTGTATGACTTTATATTTGACTCAATTTTTCTTCCTATTTCTCCAATTCTGTTCAAACATTCTAATATTTCTGCACAGCATAAATCCAGGATGTGATCATCATATAGAGATTGCCTTTCTGTAGTAATATAATCTCCTCCTCCAAGAATTTGATCTTGAGAGATTTCCCTACTGCTAGCTTTACTCCATTGTTCAATATTCTTAGCCTCTTCTCTGCACCACATACTCCATTGTAATTTTAGACCTGGCTCTAAAACCTTTAATAAACTCTATCCAGTCTTTAAGGATAATTCTATTACAAACTGACAACAATGTTAACATTTGCTTCACAAAAGGTGAACGCATGTTACATGAGCATATTTCTTCCTTGAATCACTTCACATCTAACATCAGCATAGGAATCCAGTTAGCTGTAACAAAGCCTCTGTCATTTGACAATTTCTGGAAGGTTGTTGTCTGCAAACCTTAGGCTGCTCTGTATTCTTATAATGCAATGCTGAAATTGGCTCTCCACTAAAATCCTTTGTCTGGATTTGTTTTATCTGTGGTCTGTTTTATTAGGTTTTTCTTTTTTTTTTTTGTGGAAAGTAGAACTTTAATAATTAAGTCCAATCTTATCTTGAGAAAGGGAGAGCAGTGACAGTGTTTATGCAACTGGAATCGTTACTTTTAATAAAGATCATATCCACTTTTCTACAAGTCAGTTTTCCTTAATCAGGACTGTCCAACAAAGCATTGTTAGCCGTTCATGATCTGAATTGTGGGGTATGAATTAAATTACGGTACACATTAAAAGTCATGAGACATGTGTTTTGTAATAAATAAGGCAGTGGAGTTACTCCTTAGTAGCCTTTTTAAGATAAGCTATTAGGTCCGCCCTCTCTCCCTTCTTCTTAATTCCAGCGAAGATCATTTTTGTTCCAGGGATGTACTTTTTGGGATTCTCCAAATACTCCATCAGGGTGTCCTCTCCCCAGGTGATGCCTTTGTTCTTGTTGGCATCTGTGTACGAGAATCCAGCCGCCTGACCTGTCTTCCTCCCAAACAGACCGTGGAGGTTTGGTCCAGTCTTATGCTTGCCTCCCTTTTCCACAGAAGTGTGGCACTGGGCACACTTCTGAACAAAAATCTTCTTCCCTTTCTCAACGTCACCCATTTTTAATTCGCTCCCGGGTGATCAAGACCACCAACGCTGCTGCGACCCGAAGACAGACGTCCCGCTCTCTAGCTTATTAGGTTTTTCTAAGGCCTGTATCTTAGCATTCAGCTTTAACTAACTTTTTAGTGATAAGACAAAAATGATGAAGCTGATAATGTTTACAAGTGACTTTACATAAATCCCATCTAAATTAGATTAAATTAGATATCCTCTCATTTAATCATTCCATTTTTAAACCATCTAGCATACTATCATACAGAAATTCAAATCCCTCCATTATAATGGTTTTCCCATTTTTTTTTCAAGTGGGAAAAAACTGTCTCTTTTAACAAATTCCTCCCTTTAAGAATTCCCAGTTGTCTTATCAAATCTACTGACGATGATGTGATGCTTATTGCTTCTGAGTGGAACAGTAAAAGCCTAACTGGATTTCACAATAGCTACCTAGTTTTGCAGAAGCCCAAGAAGGTGTTTCAGGGAGAGCCTGCAACTCATGGGAGAGAGAGAGAGAGAGAGAGAGAGAGGTCTGAAAAACACACAAATCTTTTTTTAAAAAAAGAAAAGCATGTGTGATGGTGTTGGACCAAAATTATCTCAGGGCCTGTACCTTGAGGCCTTTAGGACAGGGAAACGCCTGGCTCATGTTTGAAGGATAGTCTCAAAGCTGCAGAGCGGGAATGAGACAACAAAATCTAGATAGACTCCCCTCCAGCCAGAGGGAGGGCTTGGCTGTCTCTCATTGGCTGGAGGTACCCCCGCATCACATGATGTCACTTAACCTATATAAGTTGACACTCACAGTAATAAACTGAGTTCATGCTTTGACTTGACTCCCTATTGCGTCTGATTGTCCTGCATCATGGGCCTGCTGAAGGGGTGGATAGGGCACTCAGCTTTCCTTAGGGAATAAAGCTAAGTAGGCCTGGCATGGTGGGGGAGCACCTGAGCTGATGAGGTCCCAAGCCAATGTGTATTGTTTGACATGGGCACAACCATGTCAAGACCCCAATGCCTCAAATACACAGGAGTGGCTAAGTTTCCTCCCTGTCCCTCTCCAGCTCCCTGGAGTCAGGTTCATGGTGACAGCAAAGCCTTCCTCTGGTACAAGTGGGAATAATGGCAGTGTATGCAAAAACAATAAAAGCACCAAGGTTCCTGGCACTTCACTTTGTGGATGCTGCTCTGTCAGAGCAAGCACAGACCACCACCCACATGTCAGCTTTCTGTACATGTGTTTGTATGTCTGTCTTTTCTTCATTCCTCTGTCAGGGTTTCAGGACTAAGCTGAGAAAGACACAGTACATTAATTCCTTCAGTTTTGCCTTTAACTCTTTCTTAAGCTTATTTCCTTTCATTTGTTATTCTAGCCTCTTGAAATCAGTTGATGTGTTTGTTTACTCTTTCATCTTCTTAAGTGTTTAAGACTATGACATTTCCTCTAATTAATGCTTTAGATGCATTTCACAACCTCTCTAATATCGTTGTAATTATTTTAATTATTTATTTTGTTTGTATGACTCTTGTTATCTTGGAGTTGCTTTGAAAGAGCAGAAAGGCTTGCTAGTGGGGAGAGTTGTTTTAAAATTTTGTTTCTAATTGGTGTGTGTATGTGTGTAAACCAGAAATTAGAATGCGATATTTGTCTGAGTCTAATTTTTCTGAAAACAAGAGGATTTTGTTCTGTTAATTCCACAGAACGAGACTTAAAACCATTGCCCAAAGTTTTGGTCAAATTAAGCAAGCTTTATTTTCTGTCAGACACAGCTATCTCCCCAAAGCGAAGATTGAGAGAAAAGCATGGAACACAAGGGAAAGGGAGGTTTATACGGCACCCCCCCACACACACACTGCAAGGTCAGGGCATTTACAAGCAATTTTGGTATGCAGGAACTTGACGGAACATCTCAAAATTATTTGGCAGAACATCTATAATGTGTGAAAATCTGAAATCCCTGACATGCTCAAACTTAAGTATTGCAGAAACAGGAATGAACTTATTTTGACTTTATAAAAAGATGTCTATTGATATTAAGATGGAGTCAGACTGGTCTATCACCCCCACCCATGTCTTATAGTCCCTTTCAAATCCTTGCTAGGGAATGGTCATTTCTATCTGTTCTATAGGATAATAATGCTATTGGGGGCCACGTATCTTAGCATTCTTTATCTGGCATGAGGCAAAATTTGTATCATGGCTAGGATCTCTATAATTACATCTGATTGGTTAGCATTGTAAGAATAATTTTTATGAAGCCATTTTTTATATAGAGCAGGTCTTTGGTCCTATTCTATTGTAGAATTATTTTAGCTAGTGTACATATCTTTCAATAGATAGGTTTATTGGTTGGTTTTTTTGTTTGTTTGTTTTTTTGTTTTTTTTTTGGATTTTAATGGGTACCTTTTTGACAAGGAGGAAATCTGAAACAACAATAGGCATTACACATTGCCTTTTTGTCCCCTTTGCCAAAGGGCGTTTCTTTTGGATCTAACATTCCAGCCTTTTGTTGAAGATAATGGATGATTCACTCTTTTCTGTAATTGCTTCTCAGCTGAGATTTGGATGATATTTCCAGAACCTAGGAAAGCTGGAAGGTTAGTCCAAGGCCAGGAGGAAATTTTGGCAATGGGACGATCATCAGAAGTAAGTTATTTGCCGACCCAGCTGAAGAGACAGGGAGTAATTGTTTCAGCTGGACTTGTTCATATCAGTTTTCAGAAAGTTCAGGGACCCCCTGTTTTGTAGGGCTACCTGGGCCTTCTGTGGTTTAGATCGCCTTTGGAACTGTTTGCAGTCCACAGCTGACTCCTGGATGGGGTTTGTTAGTCAAGTAGAAATCTTCCAGGACAGACAGAGACTAGGAAAAGAAGCTAAAGTTAAGGAACTTAAAGGGAAAACTTTTATTTTGAATATGTAATAGACATGGAAGCTTAGGTTTTGATTGACACAACAGGAGGACATAGTCTGGAGTCCATTTGACCTGTAGCAGGTGGATTTGAGTTATGACTCCTTGAAGTTTATATAAATCTGGAAGTTTGCAAAAAAAAAGATAAAATGTTTTCAATATATTAGCAATACTGTTGTTTGTAATTTGTATTGAAATCCATATTGTAGATAAAGCAGGCAAAGCAGATAACAGCGTTTGTAAAACATTGTGTAGACACACAAATATGAGTTATAACAAAAGCTATGGCTTTGAGTTAAAAGGCATAAAGTTTTTATTTTGTCCAGAGGGCTGGAAATAGATTAGACAGAGATGTTTTTAGCATAATGAGAGGCATACGTAAGCTTATATTTAGAAGTCAGCAAAAGGAAATTGAAAATCTTGAACTTATAATTGATAGTGGTAGTTAGTGCTTTATCAGCTTATCAGAACTCCATTGATCAGTGTTAAAAGTTTGAACTTTTGAAATCTTAGATAACGATAGTATAGAGGGGGGAGAGAAGCCTGAAATTTTCTATTTAAGTTATTTTTATACTTTTATAATATATGAACTTAAATTTTATCCAATTATTTATCAATCATAAATGGTTGATTACTGAGAACAGTCACTGCAAAGCAAGTTTTCTTTAAATAAAGCAATAATAAATGGTACACATGAAAACTTGTTTATATTTTAATATGAAGCCTGTTAGCAAGGCAAGCTCACATGTGGCTTCACCTTTTCATCAGGAGACTTAATATCTCTAGGACAGAAAGACCTGATTCTTATATATGAAATGCATTGACCAGGCAGCAGCAGCCTTGAGGGAGAAACTGTATGTCTGTCATTAAATTTATAAAGCTATAATTAGCCAGCAATAACATCAGAAATCTGAGAAGGATAAATTATAGCATAAATATAATCCTATATGTTTATATATGGGATTATGTGTATATATATGCTGTTAAGTGTATATACTATATACATA
This sequence comes from Chionomys nivalis, assembly GCF_950005125.1. Taxonomy (NCBI): domain Eukaryota; kingdom Metazoa; phylum Chordata; class Mammalia; order Rodentia; family Cricetidae; genus Chionomys; species Chionomys nivalis. The sequence goes on from NC_080102.1 coordinate 55,120,998, forward strand.
TACTGATTTTAATTTATATAGTATTATATTGGTATGCATAATATATATGTACATGGTATATATACTTATGTAGTATATATACCTATATAATCCTACATATCAATTAAACTGACAGAGACTTATCAGCTACTTGGATGTTTACCCTAGGCTCCAATGGCAGTTTCATTTTGGGCAGAGGTCAGGCTTTGGCTGTCACACAGGACAGTAATACATCTTTAGCTGCTGCACAAGATAGCATAGGCCTTCGACTGGCAGACCCAGAAGGTATGAGAGATTTTCTTATGGAGGAAGAACTTGGGAAAATGGACATATTGTGACTTAGACAGAGTAGGGCAGTTGACCCAACAGTGTTCCCAGTTTGTGCAGGCCTCTGGCAGCAGGTGAGGCCTGGGGCAGTGCTCTGCCCAGGGGTTAGTGCCCAGGGGTTAGTGCTACCATAATCCAGGTACAGTTCTCTATGCCCCATCATTTTCTTCAGAGACCTTAGGGTCACTGCCAGAAATTAGCATTTCTACCATGGGAAGCTTTTTCATTAATAATTTTAAATGCCATATGTAGCACATCTGTGAAGAGTTTGAGGATTATTATCTTTTAAGTATACCTGATTTTAAATAAATTTGACTTGATTTTGGTTATTTACATTAGCCTCGATCTTCCCTCTTTATAATTCCAAAACCTGGACAATGGAACGCTCCTCAGAACAGCGAATGAATGTGTTTGAGATGGCATGTCTCAGGAGGACTCTAGGCATCACAAGAAGAGATAGACTGTGCAGGACCAAGAGGTAGGCTGCTCCAACACCCCCACCACATCTAATAGACCCTATAAGCTACAAGTACCACCCCATCCCTGAATCCAGCTATCCCCCACGACCTCAGAAGAACTCTGAAACACAGGTTGCAACTGCACAGAGCAGACCAAGAGGTGAGTGATCACCCACCCAGCAGGGCACCCCACTCTCTAGGTCATTGGTACCAGGGCAAAACCCTGGGCCCTGTCCCCACCTGGCTCGGTTTCTCTAGCCAGCCAGCAGGCAAGCATTCTGCAGGTAGATTGCTCCAACATCCCTACCCCATCAATTGTACCCTGTAGGCTATAAATCCCACTCCATCTCCAAGCCCTCCTATCCCCTGAGACCTTAGTTGTGACTGCATAGAGCAGACCAAGAGAGTGGACCAAAAGAGTGGGCCAAGAGGGACTTCAGCAGCTACCTGAGACACAGACAACAATAGTACAGAGCAGATGAAGAGTAGCTCCCAAAGACCAGACAGCTACTAAAAAGACTGAACCGAGAAGCAAAGACATTGTTGGCAACAATTAGAGGAAGAGATGGGTAGGCACCAATGCAAGAATTTATTCAAAAAAACCTAAAAAACAATGTAACACCAAAACCCAGTGGTCATAGAACATGAAGACTTGATCATCCTATCTCAGAATAAGCAGAACATGATTTTAAATGTAACTTTATGAGGATGATGAAGACCTTTAAAGAAAAAATGAAAAATTCCCTTAAAGAAATGGAGAAAAAGACAAACAAAATTTTGGAAGAAATCAATAAATCTCTTAAAGAAACCCAAGAAAACAAAAAAAAAAACATCAAACAGGTGAAGCAAAGAATTTAAATGGCTCAAGACTTAAAACAGAGGCAATAAAGGAAACATAAACCTAGGGAATTCTAGAAATGGGAAAATCTGGGTAAACAAATGGGAACTACAGAATACAAGAGATGGAAGAGAGAAAGATATCAGGAGTTGAAGATACTTTAGAGGAACTAGTCAAAGAAAATGTTAAATGCAACAAATTCTTAACACAAAACATCCAGAAATTCTAGGACACCATGAAAAGACCAAACCTAAGAATAATAGGGTAGAAGAAGGAGAAGAGCTGTAGCTCAAAGACACAGAAAATATATTCAACAAAATTATAGAAGAAAACTTTCCCAGCCTAAAGAGGAATATTCCTATGAAGGTATAAGAAGCTTACAGACACCAAATAGACTGGACAAAAAAAAATCCCCTCACCATATAATAATCAAAATGCAAAACATACAAAATAAAAGAATATTAAGACCCACAAAGGAAAAAGGTCAAGTAAAATATAAAGGCAGACCTCTCAGAATTATACCTGACGTCTCAGTGGAAACCATGAAAGCCAGAATGTCCTGGACAGATGTGCTGCAGAGACTAACAGACCATGAATGCAAATCCAGACTACTATACCCAGCAGAGCTTTCAATCACCATTGATAGAGAAAACAAAATATTCCATGACAAAACCAGATTTAAACAACACCTATCCACAAATCCAGTTTTACAGAAAATACAAGAAGGAAAACTCCAACCCAAAGAAGGTGACTGCACCCACAAAAGCACAGGAAAAACTCACCTCACACCAGCAAACTCCAAAGAAAAGAAATACACAAACACTACCACTGAAAAATAACAGGAATTAACAATCACTGGTCATTAATATCTCTTAATATTAATGGACTCAATTCACCTAAAAAAAAAAAGACACGGGCTAAGAGAATGAATATGAAAGTAGGATCCAACCTCTGACATATACAAGAAGCACACCTCAACCTCAAAGACAGATATTACCTCAGAGTAAAGAGTTGGGAAAAGATTTTCCAATCAAATGGACCTAAGAAACAGGTAGATGTAGCTATCTTAATATCTAACAAAATAGACTTCAAACTAAAACCAATCAGAAGAGATAGAGAAGGACACTTCATACTCATCACAGGAAAAATCCACCATGATGACGTACCAATTCTAAACATCTATGCCCTAATACAAGAGCCCCAACATATGTAAAAGAAACATTACCAAAGCTTAAATCACACATAAACCCCACACACTAACAATAAGAGATTTCAGCACCTCACTCTTCCCAGTGCATAGGTCAACCAGACAGAAACTTAACAGAGAAATAAGAAAATTAACAGATAACATGACTAAAATGGATTTAAGACATCTACAGAATGTTTCACCCAACTACAAAAGATATGCCTTCTCAGTACCTCATGGAACCTTCTCTAAAATTGACCACATACTCAGTAACAAAGAAAACCTCAACAGATGCAAAAAAATATTAGAATAACCCTCTGTATCTTATCAGATCACCATGGTTTAAAATTAGAATTCAACAAAAGCCTACAAATTCATGGAAATTCAACAGTGCTCAATCGAATCACCCCTGGGTCAAGGAGAAAGGAAACAAAGAAATTAAAAACTTTCTAGAATTTAACAAAAATAAAGGTACAACATACCCAAACCTATGGGACACTATGAAAGCAGTACTAAGAGGAAAGTTCAAAACACTAAGTGCCTACATAAAGAAAGTGGAGAAAGATCACGCTAGAGGCTTAACAGCATACCTAAAAGCTCTAGAACAAAAAGAAGCAGACGCACCAGATGGAGTAGATTACAGGTAATAAATTTAGGGCTGAAATCAATAAAATAGAAACAAAGAAAACAATACAAAGAATCAATGAAACAAAGAGCTGGTTCTTTGATAAAATCAACAAGATAGACAAAGCCTTATCCAAACTAACCAAAAGGCAGAGAGAAAACATCCAAATTAACAAAATCAGTAATGAAAAGGGGGAAATCAAGAGAATCATTAGGTCATACTACAAAACCTGTGCTCCACAAAATTGTAAAATGTAAAAGAAATGAACAATTTTCTGGATAGGTACCACATACCCAAATTAAATCAGACCAAGTGAACAATTTAAAGAGACCTATAACCTGCAAGGAAACAGAAGCAGCCACCAAAAGTCTCCAAACCAAAAAGAGCCCAGTACTGGATAGTTTCAGTGCAGAATTCTACCAGAACTTCAAAGTAGAGCTAATACCTATACTCCTCAAATTGTTCCACACAATAGAAACAGAAGAAACATTGCCAAAATCTTTTTATAAGGCTACAGTTACCCTAATACCAAAACCAAACAGAGACTCAACCAAGAAAGAGAATTACAGACCAATCTATCTCGTGAACTTTGATGCAAAAATGCTCAATAAAACACTGGTAAACTGAATTCAAGAACATATATTAAAAAACCATCTACCATGATCAATTCAGCTTCATCCTAGAGATACAGGGGTGGTTCAACATATGAAAATCTATCAATGTTATCAACCATATAAATAAACTGAAAGAAAAAAACCATATGATCATCTCATTAGATGCTGAAAAGGATTTCACAAAATTCAACACCACTTTATGATAAAAGTCTTGGAGAGCTCAGGGATACAAAGAACACACCTAAACATAATAAAATCAATATACAACATCAAATTAAATGGAGAGAAACTCAAAGCGATTCCATTAAAATCAGGAACAAGACAAGGTTGTCCACTCTCTCCATATCTATTCAACATAGTTCTTGAAGTTCTAGCTAGAGCAACAAGGCAACAAAAGGAGAGCTAGGGGATACAAATTAGAAAGGAAGAAGTCAAGCTCTCGTGTTTTGTGGATGATATGATAGTATACATAAGTGATCCCAAAAATTCTACTAGGGAACTCCTACAGCTGATAAATACCTCAGTAATGTGGCAGGAAACAAAATCAACTCAAAAAAAAAAAAAACCAGTAGCCATTCTATATAGAAATGATAAAGAAGCTGAGAAAGAATGGATTAAAGACCTCAATATTAGTCTGAACACACTGAACCTGATAGAAGAAAAAGTGGGAAGTACTCTACAACATATGGGTACAGGAGATCACTTCCTACGTTTATCCCCAGCAGCACAGAAATTAAGGACAACATTGAATAAATGGGACCTCCTGAAACTGAGTAGCTTCTGTAAATCAAAGGACACTGTCACTAAGACAAAAAGGCAACCCACTGACTGGGAGAAGATCTTCACCAACCCTGCAACAGACAAAGGTCTGATCTCCAAAATATATAAAGAACTCAAGAAACTAGACTTTAAAATGCTAATGAACCCAATAAAAAAATGGGGCACTGAACTGAACAGAGAATTCTCAACAGAAGAAATTTAAATGGCCAAAAGACACTTAAGGTCATGCTCAACCTCCTTAGCGATAAGGGAAATGCAAATTAAAACAACTTTGAGATACCATCTTACACCTGTCAGAATGGCTAAAATCAAAAACACCAATGATAGCCTTTGCTGGAGAGGTTGTGGAGAAAGGGGCACACTCATTCATTGCTGGTGGGAATGCAAACTTGTGCAACCACTTTGGAAATCAGTGTGGCGATTTCTCAGGAAATTTGGGATCAACCTACCCCAAGATCCAGTAATACCACTATTGGGAATATACCCAAGAGATGCCCCATCAAATGACAAAAGTATCTGTTCAACTATGTTCATAGCAGCATTGTTTGTAATAGCCAGAACCTGGAAACAACCTAGATGCCCTTCAATGGAGGAATGGATGAAGAAAGTGTGGAATATATACATATTAGAGTACTACTCAGCGGTAAAAAACAATGACTTCTCGAATTTTGCGTACAAATGGATGGAAATAGAAAACACTATCCTGAGTGAGGTATCCCAGACCCAAAAAGAGGAACATAGGATGTACTCACTCATATTTGGTTTCTAGCCATAAATAAAGGACATTGAGCTTATAATTTGTGATCCTAGAGAAGCTAAATAAGAAAGTGAACCCAAAGAAAATCATATAGTCATCCGCCTGGAGAGGGGAAGTAGACAAGATTGCAGGGCAAAAACTGGGAACTTGCGGGTGAGGTGGCAAGGGGCAAAGGGGAAATGGGATGAGAAACATGAGAAGGGGAGGATGGGAGGAGCTCGGGGGATTGGGATGGTTGGGATATAGGAAGGGAGGATACGGGAGCAGCGAAGTATATATCCTAACTAAGGGAGCCATCTTAGGGTTGGCAAGAAACTTGACTCTAGAGGGGTTCGCAGGTGTCCAGGGAGATGTCCCCAGCTGGTACCTTGGGCAACTGAGGAGAGGGAACCTGAAATGACCCTATCCTATACTGATAAATATCTTACATATCACCTTAGAACCTTCATCTGGCGATGGATCGAGGTAGAGACAGAGACTCAATTTGGAGCAACGGTCTGAGCTCTTAAGGTCCAAATGAGGAGCAGAAGGAGGGAGAACATGAGCAAGGAAATCAGGACCACGAGGGATGCACCCACCCACTGTGACAGTGGATCTGATTTATTGGGAGCCCACCAAGGCCAGCTCGTCTGGGACTGAATAAGCATGGGTTGAAACTGGACTCTCTGAGCATGGCGGACAATGAAGGCTGATGAGAAGCCAAGGACAATGGCACTAGGTTTCGATCCTAATACATGAACTGGCTTTGTGGGTGCTTAGCCTGTTTAGACGCTCACCTTCCTGGACATAAAAAGAAGACCTTCGTCTTCCCGCAGGGCAGGGAATTTGGACTGCTCTTCAGTATCGAGAGGGAGGGGGAATGGTGTGGGGGGAGGAGAAGAGGAGTGGGGATAGGGGGAGGGGAGTGGGGGGAGGGGGCAATATTTGGGAGGAGGGGAGGGAAATGGGAAACGGGGAGCAGGTGGAAATTTTAATTAAAAAAGAATAAAAAAAATAAAAAAATAAAATAAAATAAAAAAACAAAAAAACAAAAACAAAAACAAAAACAAACAAACAAAAAAAAAAGAACCCAGGTTTGGTTCCAATCTATCCAAATGACAGATTATAATTGTCTATAATTCCAATGTCTGAAGACTATAACCCAATCTGGCCTGCATGCACACACATACACATATATATGTATATATGCATAAATATGTATATAATGTATTGCATGCATGAAGATAAATCAAATAAAAAATAATAAATATGTAGAAAATAGAATAAAGTTGACAAATAAATTAATAAAATGTATATAAGTCAAAAAAACAAAAACAAAAACAAACAAAAAAAAGAAGCTGAGAAAGAAGTAAGAAAAACATCACTCTTCACAATAGCTACAAATAACATAAAATATCTTGGGGTAACACTAACCAAGGAAGGGAAAGACCTGATTGACAAGCACTTTAAGTCTTTGAAGAAAGAAATTAGAGAAGATACCAGAAAATGGAAAGATCTCCCATGCTCTTGGATAAGTAGGATCAACACAATAAAAATGACAATCATACCAAAAGCAATCTATAGATTCAATGTAATCCCCATCAAAGTTCCAACACAATTCTTCACAGACTTTAAGAGAGCAATATTCAACTTCATATGGAAAAACAAAAATCCAGGATAGCCAAAACAGTCCTGTACAATAAACATCCGGAGGCATCACAATCTCTGACATCAAGCTCTATTATACAGCTACAGTAATGAAAACCGCTTGTTATTGGCATAAAAACAGATAAGTTGACCAATGGAATTGAATCAAAGACCCAGATATTAATCCACACACTGTGAACACGTGGGTTTTGACAAATAAGATAAAATTATACAGTGGAAAAAAGAAAGCATATTCAACAAATGGTGCTGGCATAACTGTATGTCAACATATAGAAAAATGAAAATAGAACCATATCTATGCCCATCCACAAAACTCAAGTCCAAATGGATTAAAGACCTCAGTATAAATTCTACCACACTGAACCTGATAGAAGAGAATGTGGGAAGTAGCCTTCAAAGCATTGGCACAGGAGATCACTTCCTAAATGTAACATAGACACTGAGAACAACAAGCTTCTGAAAGCAAAGGATATAGTCAATAAGACAAATAGGCAGCCTAATGAGTTGACAAAGATTTTCACAAGCCCTACATCAGTCAGAGGACTGATCTCTAAAATAAATAAAGAACTCAAGAAATTAGACATTAAAGTATCAAATAATCCAGAGGGCCTTGGTCCGTCCTCAAAGCAATGTGCGTATAGTTCTGAACATATTAAAGAATTTGGCCATTTACAAGTTACTATTAACTTGCATGTCTTACTCCTCTTTAAAAGTTTACAAGTTAATAGCTTTGTACAAGATTAAGATTTGAATTTTTATTCCTTTTAAGTTTAGTCTTTAAAAATTACGATTTTGAATTTAAGCCCTTTTGGTAACAAAATAAAACTTTACATTATAAATGCAGCCCATAGGGAGACAGGCAACTTTATTTTCCTGGTCTTTTCAATGATAAATAACATTTATCAAAATAATTGAAGCTTAACAAAGCTAGCAAAGACAGAAAGGTCAAGCATGCATTCTTTTTTTATTATTTTTTTTTAGTTGTTGAAAAAAATTTCCGCCTCCTCCCCATTTCCCATTTCCCTCCCCCTCCTCCCAGACATCGCCCCCTCCCCCAATCCCCTCCCTCTCTCTCCACTCCTCTCCCCCTCCCCCCACTCCATTCATTCTTAAGTCAGTCTCTGTCAGCCTAAATAAACCTTAGATAAAGAGAGATGTTCTATAGGTTCTTCACCAGACTGCTTAAGTCATTGTCTTGCTGTATCATAAGATAGGGACATCCTAGTTTCTGCTGTTTTGTTTTGGTGCTCATAGCTGTGACTTTAACTCTTTTTTTTCTTTTTATTACTATTATTATTACAAATTTTCATCCCCTCTCCTCCTCCCATTTCCCTCCCCCTCCCCCATTCCCCCTCCCCCTCCCTCTCCAGTCCAAAGAGCAGTCAGGGTTTCCTGCCCTGTGGGAAGTCCAAGGTCCTCCCCACTCCATCCAGGTCTAGGAAGTTGAGGATCCAAACAGACTAGGTTCCCACAAAGCCAGTACATGGAGTAGAATCAAAACCCAGTGACTTTAACTCATTAGTCTTTTTATTTTGTTTTGGCTGGTGATGCAGTTTACGTCCTGAGTTTTATACGCTGAATGGTACTTTCATCATGGACTAAGTTGTGCTAAGGTCTGAGAGACAGGGTCCCTGTTATAACGATCAGGAAGGAAGAAACAGGTTACAATCATAATCTGGACAAGGCAAAGTCAAATTCCAACAAGTGCAATGATTCAGTGTTCAACATCTGGGATTTTTCCATGATTCCGTGGATATACCTAACGAGTTTGGGTTATCTGTGCCTCTACAGCATATATAGCATGTTCTCTAGGCTCCTACTTGGCTCCATTTTATTGTGGCTGCTGTTTTCAGTGGCCAGATATCATATGGCACTAGTATTTCCAAAATCACTGGGGTTATTGCAATTCAGCTGTATTTTCATCAGTAGCTTCTCCTGGGCTATCTTCATGAAGTCCAGTTCTGTCATACAGTACCAAATCTCAGGTGCTTCCCATGAAACCCTTCATGCTTGTAAAACCAGTACTACCTGGGTGACTCTTAAATTACAAAGATCAGGTGCCAGCACAATGTTCATTTTTCTATATAAACACATAGAGATGCAGCTTTAATATTTTATTAAACAAATATTGCTTAATCTAGACAGAGGTATATAAATGAAGACTGCCTATTCATTTCCAGGCCACACAGACCCAAATATTCACATAGAAACTATATTAATTGCCATACTTGTTGGCCAATGACTCAGGCATATTTCTAGCTAGCTCTTACATCTTAAATTAACCCATTTCTATTAATCTATGTATCACCATGAGGCTGTGGCCTACTGGTAAGGTTCTGATGTCTGTCTTCTTCATCAGCTATATGGTGTCTTTCTAACTCTGCCTACTCTCTCTCTTTCTAGCTCTGTTCAGATTTCCGGCCTGGCTTTACTCTACTAAGCCGTTAGTCAAAACAGCTTCTTTAATAACCCATAGTAGTAAAACATATTCATAGCATACAAAAGGTAATCCCACATCATTTACCCATTTGTGTATTAATAAGAAGGAAGGTTTTAACTTTAACACAGTAAAATTACATTTTAAAAAACAGGTATCAACAAAATTATAAGTATAATATGTATATGTACTTTATTTTTTATCATAACTAAGGAAAACTATAATTAAAAGTATCTATTCTTTAACTTCCTCAAAGACCCCAGAAAAAATATTACCTAAGTTAACAGGAAGAGCATTTGGAAGCAACTTCCAAAACTCTAGTATTGACAGAGAAATATCGCTGCCTGGACAATCACCCAAAGTTCTTCTGAGACTTTGGAGCACTCATCTGCTGTGGGAGCTCCTTCAGCTCCTTCAGCCAATAGCCTTTAAGGTACCAGCCCACTTGGGAGTGGTCTCTTATACTATAAAAGCAGCTGTAAAGTATGTGCTCACTCTCTTGCTTCCAGCTCTCATTTCTGGTTGCTAGAATTGGTTCCTGTTCCCAGTTTGTGCAGAGGACAGTGATCTAGGACAGTGATCTGTGAGTCTCCCTTAAATAAATAATTCTTTATTATACATAATTCTGAATTAGTGTGGGATTATTTTGTATCTTCCACCATCATTTGGTGCCTAATGGGGGGCTTGAACCCATGACCCTGAGATTAAGAGTTTCATGCTCTACTGACTGAGCAATGATGGCACACAACGTTAATACCAACACTTGAGAGGCAGAGGTATGCTGATCTCTGTGAATTCAATGTGTGGTGGCATATACCTTTAATCCCAACACTTGGGAGGCAGAGGCAGGCAAATCTCTATGAGTTCAAAGACAGCCTGATCTACAGAGCGAGTGCCAGTACAGCCAAATATACACAGAAAAACCTAGTCTCAAAAAAATCCTCAAAAATTAAAAATAAAAATAAAAGAAATAGAGTTTAAAATAAAGCCACATAAAGATGAAAAATATACAGAGAGTCTGGATACTGTATATTATTTTGTTGTCTTTGAATTGTATGACTGCTGAGGAAGGAGCAACATCTGCTAAAAGACAATTGATTACAAATGCTGCTGGATTAATACAACATATATATTTTTAAAAATGCTTTAACTTCAAATTTTAAATCAAAAGATATGTTACTTTGGAAAAGAGGTTTTGCTTTTGTTTCCACAGAAAATGAGAGGCTGTGGATTTATTCTGGGCTAAGAAAAGTCACATTTGTTCAAGGAAGACCCCCTGAGAAATCTCTGATAGGAGCAGATGGCCTAGATGATTCAACATTACAGAGGACCTCAGTTGGAGTTTTTTCTGAATTCTACATTCAGAACAGTTTCAAGACTGCTAGCTGAGATGATCAAGCTTCACAGAATTTTCCAGTCAGGACTTGACCATAATTCTAGATTTTCTTTAGGCCCCTGTAAGATTATCAGCACCCCTAATCAGCAGAAAGTAGCCTGGAAAATATGACTGCATTCCCCCCCAAAAAAATGGATTATGTATGCTTTCCTTTGTTTAGAGTGTTGGTTACAAGTTGTGTGGATAATGGTCAGGAAGAAAGCTAAACAAGGGAGATTTGATTTAGTTTCTTCTTTTGAAATAAAAGGGGGGGAAGTGCTGTGGGACAATGGTTTTACCCTGTAAAGATTTGTTTCTTGTAGTTGTTTAATAAAATGCTGACTGGACAGTAGCCAGGCAGAAAGTATAGGCAGGGTGACCATACAGGAAGTAGAGATGGGAAATGATAACAGGAGAATTCTGGGAAGAGGAAAGATTCAGTGTTCAGCCAGGTCCCCCAGCCATTTAGTCCCAAAGAAATCACACAGAGGTCTACATTCGTTATAAACTGATTGGCCCATTAACTCAGGCTTCTTATTAACTCTTATAACTTATATTAGCCTATTATTCTTGTCTATGGTAGCTATGTGGCTTGGTACCTTATTCAGTGAGGCAGTCACATCTTGCTTCTTCTATGGCTGGGTCACAAACTGCAGACAAAGCTTTCCTCTTTACAGAATTCTTCTGTTCTCATTGACCCACCTCTGCTTCCTGTTTGGTTGTCCCACCTATACTTCCTGCCTGGCTACTGGCAAATCAGCTTTTATTTAAAATATAATTGACAAAATACAGACCATTGTCTCAGATTACTTTTCCCTCTTTTTTTAAAAAAAAAAAAAACAAGAACTCTGAATTTAATATCCTTTGTTTAGCTTTTCTCTTGACCATAGCCATAACAACTTGTAATCAACATTTTGAACAAAGGAAAATATCCATAGTCCATTTTTTTTTAAATGTGGGCATAGTTTTCCAGGCTACTTCCTGCTGGTTGGGGGCACTGATAATCTTATATCCCCCTAAAGAAAATTCATAATTATGATCAAGTCCTGACTGGAGTATCCTGTGAGGCTTGATCATCTCAGGCTGCAGTCTTAAATCTGTTCTGGATGTAGAACTCAGACATCTGGGCCATCTGTTCCTACCAGAGATTTCTCAGATTTTCCTTGATCAAACTTGATTTTTCTTAACTCAGAATGAATCCATAGTTTCTCATTTTGTGTGGAAACAAAAGCAAAACCTCTTCTCCAAGGTAACATACCTTTTGACTTCAATTTTGAAGTCAAGGTATTTTCAAAATACCTATCTTGGATTAATTCAGCAGCATTTATAATCAAATATCTTTTAGCAGCTGTTGCTCCTTCCTCAGCATTCAAGCAATTGAAAGAGAGCATAATAACATATAGTATCCAGACTCTCTGTGTAATTTTCATCTTTATGTGGCTTTATTTTAACCTCTATTTTTACTTTTAAATTTTGGCTTTTTGAGACAGGGTTTCTGTATATCTTTGTCCTGGAACTCACTCTATAGACCAGGCTGTCCTTGAATTCACAGACATCTGCCTGTCTCTGCCTCTCAAGTGCTGGGATTAAAGGTGTGTGTCACCACACCTTGAGTTCACAGAGGTCTGCCTGCCCACTGCTGCCACTTGGGGACATGCAGCATTTTATTTAAACCATTAAAACCCCTCCCTCAAAAGAATGGAGTTATTTTGTGTTTTCCAACTACTCCTAGACATGGGTCCTGTCCTGGAGTGTATTGGTTTACCCAATGACACTCCATTGGAGAAAACAAATTTTCCTCTTGCCAATGGCTATCAACAGCAGATAGCTTCTAGCTTAGGAGTGTGACCGTGTGTCCACTTCCTTCTCTCAGTGCTGGGACCCAGTCTAGCCTAGCCTGTGTTGTAGGAGCCCATAAGATCATACATAAAATGTACAGCAGGCAAATCGATAGGCAATCCATGGGAAATGTATAGGCACACATTCATATGAAATAACCCATTTTGTAGAGCTACAGGAACACTTGTCTTTTGGGGAAGTCACTATCAAATCTGTAAAAGCCTTGTGAGGCTATGATTCTTCCCTTCGAGGTGGAACTCATTCCCAAAACATTTCAGCAGTATGACCTATCCTGCTTGGGCAATGGAATGACCTTTCCACTCCCCCACACCATCAGGCCTTAGAATGACAACATCTACTCTTTGTTCTAACAGTCAAAGAGTCAATCCCACAAAATTACCTTCTAACACTCTCACAGAGATTTCTATAGAAGACAGGTACAGAGTAGGAAGGTAGTGTGCCCCACCTTTGCTAACAAACAAATATGAGTATCCCCAAAGCTGGTTATCACAAAAGAAATTAGATGAGGTGAGTAGGTGAATCCAGGATTCAGGGATGTTTAGTAACTTTATCTAATGATTTGGAATGTCAGGTACTTCTCCTTGAATGCTGGCACTTTTCTGGGCCGGGTCACCTGTTCCAGAAGGCTGCTTTGTCAAGTTCGACCTGCCCCTTTTGTGATTTTGATATTTTGGCACACAGTTGAATGAAGACATTTTGAATGAAGAGATAATGTGAAGAATTTACAGGCATAGGGTACAAGTAAGGAATCTTCACGAATTGGATCCTTGGATACTTTCTATGCTAGTCAGTCTTTTGGAGAGGGTCCGAGCCTCATTGCAAAGGTTTTTACCCAGATGAACAGTATGAACTTTCCATGTCTTCCTTTCTGAGGTAGACAAAAGAATGATACAGATGACTCAATCTTCTTCCATATTTAACCATCTCAAGTAAGAGTTTTAATCGCCCAGGGCATTGCTTGGCATCCACTAGTTAGGTTCACGGAAATGAGTGTATTTCTGAACTTTTCTCCCAAGGGACTCCAGGTAATAGGGCTTGGAGTAGCAGTCTGAGGAGGCCCCTGAGCCCCAGCCATACTCTGCCCAGTCAGGACTCCTCCTCCTCCCCACTTCTCCGATCTCTGAAGAAGTAGGTCTACTGGAGAGAAAAAAGGGAATACAAGCAGAGGCTCTCAGGGCCTCATTAGCAGTTGCTTCCTAGACATTCTCAGAAGTTGCAAATGTGGAAATCTCCATGGGCAGCTTTCCTCCAGCTCAATTAAGAGCAGTCTGGGTTTTGCTTTGACTCTAGATGTGTCTCAGTAGATTAGTTATAGAGATGCCTACAGCAGCTCTCTTAAGTGACAGACCCAAATGATTAGAAGCTGCTGAGTTGTATTAAACAAGTGAGTGTAGGGTCAATGCCAGCAGGTAATAGTCCAGGCGTCCATAGAAAACTCAACCACTCCAGCCCCCGCTCTTGCTGGATAACTCCAGAGTTATCAATGGCCATGCCAATGACCACAGGATTGGTTCTCCTGCAGCGCTGGATGCTCAGATGGTAATAAAACACTGCTTTGCTCTCAGGAAACTGTTCCAAAGAGTGATGGCTACTGTGGCGTGTGCTCTGTGTACACATGTGAGGCAGGCTGCAGAGGCAAGGAGGGAGTCATGATGAGCCCTCCCTCTACTCATGAAAATGACAGTTTTGGGTTGCCGAGATGGCTCAGCCAGTCAAGGAGCCTGCTGTCAAACTTGACCACCTGAGTTTGATACCCAGGACCCACATAGAAGGAGAGCTATCCTCTGACCTCCACACCCATACCTCACTGCAGACACCAAATAAATAAATCAAACACAAAACACAAATAAATAAGTGTAAAATAATTTAAGTTGTAGTTAGTCATTAATTCCTGAAGTGGCATAGGTTTGCAACAACAAATACTAATTTTTTCCTTTAATACCAATTATCTGTCTGCAAAATTAAAATTCATATGGGTTATATACACTTTAAAATATTAAAATGTGGAACGATTTATTAATGACCTAAGGTAGAGATGCAAATTGGAAAGCTAAGAAGCCATTGTAAGAGATGATCTTAAAAACCAACAACATAGAATAAGAAACGTGCCAGTGACAGAAAATACCATAAACAGGATCCAGCGACCACAAGAGCAAAGAGAAGATATCCCTCCATGCCTGACAGCAAAGGACCGATATGTGGATGCCCCCATACCAGAGCAAGATGGGCTTAGGGCAGAGAGAGGAGGGAGAGAGGGGAATCTCTGAGGGTGTCTCAGTAAGAAGAGGGGAAATGTTTTGTACATTGAACTTATGCTAAGGGGAAGTCCAATGAGCAGGAGAATCTGATTGGATAGCCTGTCGTCGTCGAGACTGGGAATACTACAGAGCAAAAGACTAATGAACAAACAGCAATCAGCCCTCATGTTAGCTTAGAGAGGGGGCCATTTGGATATTTTTGTGAATTGTCTAGTATCCTGTCTGCCTGTGCCTGGACATGGTCACAGAATATCTGTAATACAGTTTTGCAATGATCCAAATATTTAGCCTGTTAACATGATGTTTTTATTTTGGATTGTATTCTCTTTCCCTTCAAGAGTGTGACTTCAGATCCCACATTCTAGAACTAAACCATCCTTTAAGTTATCAGAATTCACAGACATGAGTTACTGTCCTCAACTACTAGATTTCAGATTATATTAAAACTGAAAGTTGACCATTGCTTGAGAGATGGGTGTTGCAGGATATTCAATCACACTGTGTGAAGGTGTGTCTCTGTCCCTCCTTGCCTGCCTATGGCATCTTCTGAACAGTCAATAACTAGGCAGAAGATGTTAGGCTGGACTTGCTGGTAGAGGTGGGAAGGCTGGGAAGGAATCTGAGTTGGGGTATTTGTCAGTAAGACTCAAAGGATGTTGAGCATACACGACTGAGAAAAGGTAATGAGAGCCATGTGGCAAAAGGTAGATGAATATAAACGAGTTAATTTAAATTTTAAGAGCTAATTTGGAACGAGCCTAAACTAAGGTCAAGTTTTCATAACAAATAAAAAGTCTCCAGGAGCTGGCAGCATAAAGAAAGCCCAGTTACAAGTGAGGGTGTGGTAGGCTGCCACCCACCAGCACCTTCTTCAGAAACTGAGAACTCAGGGGGCAATAGTGCCACACTGTGAGTGCTTGCGAGTTTCAGCATTTTTGCTGGATTACACCAGCACCACTCCCTAGCAACAAAAAACCTCACATGTTGCCATGAGTCTCCTTCTGGGGGCCACAGTAGCTTCTCCCAAGAGTCACAGTATAAAGTAACTCAGCATTTCCACAGGAGCTTGAGCCTATCCTGACTGAGTGATTGCACTTATAATTTTGCAGCTTCCCCTGCCTTGCCTATGGGGTGGATTCCCGTGAGATTTGTTCACATTATTCTCTGCCTCTTTAAGCTCTGTTACCTTACAGGGAATTGGGGAATCTTTTTATGGAAATACACTGGAAATTTATGAAACACCACACTGAACGTCTCCTACTTTCCACCACGCACTACGGTGTTCACATCTGTGTATTGTTCAGTTACAATAGCACATCAATCTTGTGTAAAGCTAGTGTTTTCTAAAACTGGCTATAGTAGCCATGGAACAATTGTATCTAAGTACCAGTCACAAACACACCCTAGCAAATAACCATCATTTTATTTCCCATCAAATGTGTAGAGTTCCCATGAGCAAGCAGTCTGGTAAAGAACCAGTGAAAGGTGTGAGTGACATCTGTATGGCCCGAGTTTTGTCACCATAATGGACGAATATTCAGTAAAACTGGGTGACTCTAGAAAAGAGGTTCATTCACCTGACAGTCCTGGAGTTAGGGGTGACAGCAATGACTACTTGCCTCAATCACGTCCCTGGAGAGAATAAAGCAGTAACACTCTGTCTGATGGAATTTCAAATCATTCCGATCTTTTGGAGGCAATTTGATCTGTCTATATTCTTCAGCCAAAGATGTCTAACTTTGTTTCCAGAGAGCTACAGGTATGAGGAAAGAGGGACGATACATGCTCACTTCAGTATGCTTCCAGTAGTAAATACAAAACAAGCCTGCAAACTATCAGAAGACAACAAATACATTCTAGAAGACTGGGCAGTGGCCTAAATCTAAGCTTACTTAACTTTGTTATTAACTGTAAAAATACTTAATGTCAGATTGTGAATCTATATCAGAGTCCATTAGAAATGACTTATACTATTTCATAAGGAAAATAGGATTCATAATTGCACAAAGCATTTTGTTTGCTTTGTTGAGTGTTTTGTTTTGTTTAAAACACTTGAAGAAAAAGTACTTATAAAATACTCCCAATCTGATGATGAATTTAGACAGTGCAAGTTCAGGGAACCCTTTCCTTGCAACTTCAGCATTTCCAATCTCTCCTCGATAAATGTGGAATTCTTTCAAAACTGAGCAGAACAATTTTATTACATTTTCTTTTGTTTTGTTGCTTTGAGACAGGATCTCACTGTGTAATCCTGGCTGTCCTGGAACGTATTATATACGACAGGCTGTTCTCAAACTCACAGAGATGTACCTGTCTTTATCTTATGCCAGCAGGCATTAATCCAGATTGGCAAAGTTGGCTAAAGGGTGGTCACTGCCTTGGTCCCTCGTAGGGGGTTGGGTATTCTGTGTGATACCAGCCCCTTTCCCCTCAGGAAGAGACTGGGTTTGAGAATTTTGTTTTTAATCATAAGGTGTTGTGTTCAGAGGTTGCAAGAGAGTATGTCTGTTATTTTTCTACTCGATCTGACTTAGATCTTTCCCAGTTCATCCAGTATGTAAGTTTTTCACTGAATCTTGTCTTCCTCTGGGCAGAGTACTCCTGAGTGCTGGAGTTCACTGCATGTGTCTAGGGGAAGGACACCAGAAGCCATCTATTTCTCCAACATGCTGCCACTCTTGATCTTAGGATTCTGAGAAAGTGATTTAGTATTTCAGTTTTTCAGTTTTCCTTATAAAGAAGATAGTTTTAACAATGCCCATGAGACATTGTTGGTGTGACAATTATGATCAATGTTGAAATCCACTTTGAAATTTGTCTGTTCAGAACAGGAATCATGTCTGACTTGTCAGAAGCCTTACTCCCAATCCTAACAGTGCCTGTCATTACACATTTGGAGCCAATAACTATCAGCAAACAGAATAAACACAGAGCTCTCAAAAGCCAGGCTACCACACTAGCCATGGAAATAATGTAAATTAAAACTACATGGAGATTCTACCTCACGCCAGTCAAATGATTGCCATTAAAGAAACGGATAATCAGAAATGCTGGCAAAGATATAGATAAAAGCAAATGCTGCTGATAGATGCTGTGGAAATTAGGTCTGAGATTTGTCAAAAATCAACATAGACATGTCCCATTAGTCAGCTATGCAAAGATGTACATCAGTGACAGTTTACAATAACTAAGATCTGGAAAAAATAGATGTCCATCAAAATAGATGTCCATCAAAATAATGTCCATCAAAATGGCTTTAAAATGTGGTATGTATACACAACGGGGTATTTTCAACCACAAAGAAGACAAAGTTATGTTATTTTCAGAAAAACTATACATAACTGAAGGTCATAATGAACAAATTACCTCTGTCTTATATGTTATGTTTGTACACTGTGTATGGATGTGTCACTCTGATTGGTTTAATAAAAAGCTAAACAGCCAATAGCTAGGCAAGAGGGGATAGACAGGACTTACATGGAGAGAGAGGAACTGGGGATGAATCTAGGCACACAGAGAACAAGTCAAAGGTACAGAATAAAAGGTTAAAAAACTACATGGTAGAACATACATTTAAAAATATGTCATGCAGGGGGCTAGTGAGATGGCTCAGTGGTTAAAAGTATTGCCTGCTCTTCCAAAGGTCCTGAGTTCAATTCCCAGCAACCACATGGTGGCTCACAACCATCTGTAATGAGGTCTGGTGCCCTCTTCTGGCCTACAGGCATACAGACAGAACATTGTATACATAATAAATAAATAAATATTTTTAAAAATATGTCATGCCACCTCCTGCGGAGTCTGTGTGACTCTCATGTAGGCTGTGGCACAAGCTTCAAGGCAGAGTGCCTGCAGAGAAGGTGTGTGTGCTGTGCTTCCTGCATTGGAGCCCTGGCACTTTTGGCATTACCTGCTTATGTTCTAAGGAATACAGTCTGGTTTCTTCAGGAAGTATGTATGGTTAAGTTTCCAGAGTCTACTGACGAGATATTGCCATATACAGGTGTTTATGATGTTGATGGAGGAAGATGGGTTAACATTCAAGGGAAAAAAGTTTCCAGGTTTAATCTGGTGCTTAGTAAATAAAGAACAAAAGGCAAACTTATCAAGCAATTAAGACAAATTCAGCAAAAACAGGATAAGGATAAAAGAGAGAAATAAATGCCTGTAACTTCTTGAGATTGGTTTTGGGAAAGGTTTGAAAATGAGTTAAAAATAAGGGAAAAAAGAAAAGAAAACATTCATCTGCACAGATTGCAGAAAAATACAAAGACTGTAGATTGTGTGACTGTTTACCACAACCGCTAGCCCTTTGCTCAAAATGCCATAAACTCATAGTCTAGACACAAATTTATATCGGAACTAATGCCAAGCCATGTCTAACATGACCAACCATAGACTCACACCAGGAACATCTGTCTTATGAAAATCTGTTCTCATGTATCTGATATAATGATTCTAAGAATAATCTCTACCGCATGAAAAAACAATACATGCTATTAAGCAATCTATAAAGGATGAGTCTCATGACTGGTAAAGACGCATTCAGATGCAATTCCTTTGAGTCTTGTGTTTTTTGTGATTTTTCAACTCTTTACTCACATATACCTGAGACCCTGTCCCCTTGGTCCCAGTACTCCAGCTGAGCAGGTCCGTCACAGGTGGCACCCAACATGGGGCTTGAAAGATGTGCTTTCTTCAGATGTCTCTCAGGATAGGTAAGCTATCTCTCCTTGTTTTTTTGAAAAACCTCAGGAAAGGATAGGACCTTGCCAGAGCTCACTGGTAAAGGATTACCAGTTTAATACAGTGAGTAGGTAACAAAAAAATCATGGGACATTCTCATTCCAAAAGTAAAGACGTGTTTCTTTCTCTATTGAGTCATATGCTTGAAGGCAGAGGAAGCAAAGTTTCTAAAAAAAAAAAAAATCATTAAATGACTTATATGATTTTATTTTAAAAGTGAGTACTTAGTTTCCTGAAGAGGGGACTCTTTCTCTGCAAAACTAAAAAAGAGTAGGAAAAAAATAAAAAGGTATTATAAAAAACATGGCCCCAGAGAAGTCCCTATACCTGCATTTTGATTTGGGTTCAGGTAAGAGATCTTTTAACTGATAAATCAGAAATGGAGTTTTTTTTTTGTTTTTTGTTTTTGTTTGTTTCTTTGTTTTCTCTGAGAAAGCTCCCTCAGAGGAAGACAAAGTCTAATAAGACTCCTAAATGCAAAAAGAAAAAGGAAAAAAAGAAAAGAAAAAAGGCTTGTAAAATCCCTATGATACAGGTAGTAAGACTAACTTGCTTCAAGCAAATCCTGAAGACGACAGATATAAAAATTAGGAAGATGATTGGGATTTAGAAGAGGAGGCAGCTAGATATTATGAGGGTGATGAGAAAAGAGATCATTTTCATGATCAAAATCCTCCAAAAATCCATTTACTAGCCTTTATTCCCCCTCCTTATATTAATAATAATAATAAAGAAAAAAGGAGGGCATTGCCTCCAGCTGTAGACTTTTTTGGGAGCAGTAAAAAAGGCAAGGAGGATTGAAGATACGTCTTTTTGTTTCCCAGTTATAATATTTGATAATGAAAAACCACAATGGGAACCCCTGCCCTTAAAAACCACTAAAGAAATTACAAATGGCAATTAACTCTATGTGACCCTCCTCTCCCTATACTCAATAGATTTTAAATATGATTAAAAATGTGGTTAACACCATATGATTGGCATCAGACAGCAAAATCAGTCTTGTCTCCAGGACAGCATGTCATTGAAAAAAACAAAATATAAAGATGGAACACAAAATATAATTAAAAATCTCTCCTAAAGAGAGGGGCAAAACCAACTAAAGGCATGCTTATAGGTAAAGGAGAATGTGCTACTTTACAAGCTCAAACTAAAATACCAAAACAGTTTTTAAAAAATTTTCAAAATTAGCTGTTGCAGCTTGGAGGAAGTTACCAGTACGGGTAACTTATGTCTATTTGTCAATCATTGACTCCTTACTCATCTATTCCTAAATCCCTATTCCATCAGTCCCAATAATGTAACTAAACTGGTTCATCATAAAAAATATGTGTAACCCGCCCAGCAGGTCAGTTATTCCAGGGTCCCAAAGAGGCGCTATCTGAAAAAGACATGGGCGGGAAAAAGGAATGAGGCCAAGCAAAATTCTCTTGTCAAAGCCTCAC
Source organism: Chionomys nivalis (assembly GCF_950005125.1). Classification (NCBI taxonomy): domain Eukaryota; kingdom Metazoa; phylum Chordata; class Mammalia; order Rodentia; family Cricetidae; genus Chionomys; species Chionomys nivalis. The sequence goes on from NC_080102.1 coordinate 55,142,330, forward strand.
TTTATATGTGAAATGGTTGTGGCTTATATAACCCTTGAATGAGGAATTTGGCTTGGGATGGGGGCAGGGGCATGGCAAGGGCAGGAAGGGATCTTGCTGGGGCAGCAATGGTCACGAGTCGACACTCCTAGTTTTCTCTATGCAAGCGGAATCGTTCCTTTTGTGATTCCAACCACAAACAATTCTCTAGATAGTTGGGATGTGGGGCAGGTTCTGCTAACAGATAGCTCTCAAGATAGTTGGATGTGGGGTGGGCTCCGCCAATAAACAGTTCTCAATACAGTTGGGGTGTGGGGCTCTCCACAAACATCCTTAGGAAATAGTCCCTACTATACTTTTTGGGAAAATGGCTCCTGACATATCCCCCTTCCTTTTATAATGGCAGGCAGCTATCAAGTTTCTTCAGGATTTTAATCATGAAGGCATGATGAACTTTGCCAAGTGCCTTTTCGGCATCTTTAAGATGATCAGGTGATTTCTAATTTATATTATGTTTATTGATTTGAGTATGTTGAACAACCTCAGATCCTGGGATGAAACCAACTTGAACTTAGCATAGAACCTTTTCTTTTCCCCACCCAGAATCTCAGTATGTAACCTGGATTTTGTCTAATAAATCAAGCTGGCTTTGAACTCACAGAGTTCCACCTGCCTTTCCCTCTAGGGTGCTGGAACTAAAGGCATGCATCTCTATGCCCAGCTCAGTGTAGGATTTTTTAAATGTGCTCTTGAATTTGAATTGCAGGTTTTTTCTGGAAAATTTTTGCATATATACATTAGGTAAGTTAGTCTGTAGTTTTTTGTTTTATGCCTTTATTCAGTACTGATATCAGTGCTTGTCTTAGTTTATTTGTGTGTGTATTTTTCCCCTGCTGTGATAAAATGCTCAGACAAAGGCAACATCAGAGAGAAAGGGTTTATTCTGGCTTGAGGTTTAGGGATATAGTCTATCATAAGGAAAACCAGGGGACAGGGACTTACAGCGCAGGTCACAAGCAGGAGAAAAGAGCAGTAATCTTGTTATATGTATATTTCTGCTCATGATTAAGGTATTGTGATTGTGTAGTTCATTTTAAAAATAATGTACAATTAAGAAATATAGGTTAATAGATAATCATCTATAATAGTCAAGCTTATATTCATGTTAGATTTTCTAGATGTATAGAGATATATTTCAGTTAGATAGGTATTCTTCAAATCTTTCAGAGACCTTCAGAATATGGCAACTAAAATGTTTGAAAACTTAAGACTTTTCATGGCACTGAGACACATCTGCTTTGGCAGCACCAATTACTTCAAGAGGATGATGGGCATTGAAAAGGCTCCTTATGGAGTTGGTTGATCATTTGGCAAGAAACTGCTCTTGCCTAGACTGCTTGATAAACTGGACTTGAGGACCCGCAGAGAAATGACTGCTAAACTTCCCTAAAGGTGAGATGATCCTTTGGGGTTCCTGATTCATGAAAGAGTCTGCTAGACAATCTGCAGGACACAGAAAAGTGTGATGGACAAACTGCCAGTATAGGCAGAACTGTCTTTGAAATTTCCTGCGTCATGGAAAAATCTGCTGGATACTATGGGCCTGTAGGCTGAAGATGTATGCCTCAGTGGTACAGAAGAACTTTGGGTGACTGTCCAGGTAGTGAGATGTCTCTGTCAGTTCTAGAATTTTGGAAGTTGCTTACAATGCATTTCCTACTTACTTAGGTAATATATGCTTCTGGAGTCTTTGATGGAGTTGAAGAATTTATAGTTATAGTTTTCCTTAGTTATGATAAAAGATGAAGTAGATATAAATATTGTAACTGAAATTCTTGCTTGATAACTGTTTTGTTATATGTAATTTTACTATGTTAAAGTTAAAGCCTTCCTTTTTGTTTAAACAGAAAAGGAGAAATGGTATGGGAGATCCTTCTGTCTATGGGTTCCTTTTATTGGGTAACGAATAAAGAAAATAAAGTTGGATTTAGAGAGAAGCCATGGAGCCACTGGAGATAGACAGTGGGAACTTTATCCCGTAAGACACAGCTACGGGACAATATACAGATTAATAGAAATGGGTATATATATATATATATATATATATATATATATATATATATAAAGAATTAGCCTATAAGAAGCTAGAGCTAATGGCCAAGCACTAATTTAATTACTACAGTTTCTGTGTGATTATTTCGGGTCTAAGCTAGTCAGGCAGCCAGGAACCAACAAGCAGCCCTCTCCAACAGAAACCAGGAAGAAGGGAAGGGAACGGGCACTAGGGAAGGGGAATGAAAAAGAAAAATGTACGAAGTTTATGTATGAGGATGCCATAATGTAAACCCTCTTTCATGATGACTTCAAAATTAAAAGTAATTAAAGTTAATTAAAAGTAACTGTCTTAATTAAGATTTTTATTGCTGATATGAAACACCATGATCAAAAACCAAGTTGGGGAGGAAAGTGTTTATCAGACTTATACTTCAGCATTGCTGTTCATCACCCAAGGAAAGCAGAGCAGGAAGTCAAACAGGGCAGGATCCTGGAGACAGGAGCTGATGCAGAGTCCACGGAGGAGTGCTGCTTACTGACTTGCTCCACAGGGCTTGCTCAGTCTGCTTTCATGTAGAACCTAGGACCACCAGCCCAGGGATAAGCCCACCCACCATGGGCTGGGCCTTCTCCTCTTGATCCCTGTAGTATTTTGAATGTAATTGACCCTTATAAGCTCATAGGGAATGGCATTGCTGGGAGATGTGGCTTTGTTGGAGTAGGTATGGCCTTGTTGGAGGAAGTGTGTCACTTTGAGGTCTCATATATGCTCAAGCTATTCTCAGACTACTTCCTGTTGCCTGCAGGATCAAGATGTAGCTCCTTCTTCACTCTCAGCTCGTTCTCTAGCACCATGTTGGCCTACACACCTCCATGGCCTGCCATGATGATAATGGACCAAACCTCTTAAACCATAAGCCACCCAATTAAATGATTTCCTTGATAAGAGTTTCCATGGTGTCTCTTCACAGCCCTAGAAACCCCAAGACAATCACTAATTGTGAATATGCCTTACAGCTGGATCTCATCAAGGCATTTCTCCAACTGAGGTTCCTTTCTCTGGGATGCCTCTAGCTTGTATCAAGATGACACGAAACCAGCCAGGAAAGTAACACACATAAGCAGAAAATCTTAGGACATATTTCATCATAGTGAAGCTTTTGGCTTGGTTTTCAGTTGGCGTTTTAGCTTTAGGTGTTGGACCACCACATCTTTTTTGTTAGAGTAGCGTTCTGGGTTTATGGACCTATGTCTCCTAACCCAAATCCAGGTTTTTTCTCTCCTAAAACTTATTACATGCATTGTACCCTTACATACTAAATTAAAAACAAAACAAAAAAAAAGCACGTAGGATTACAGAAATAATTGTGGTTGTGGTAATTAAGAAGGATCAATTGGCCTGGAGAGCTTCAGTTTTGGAGAAGGAATTTTAGAAAGAACTTGAAAGTTTGTCTAGGTAGGGAAAAAAGCAGAGTAGATAGGCAATCCAAGAACGTATTTTCTGGTGATTCAAAACCTGGTTAGGTCTGGCCATCCTTTCTATGGGAAGGAGGCCTCTCACCTTCCCATGATGAGAACCTGAACAGCAGGGAGACCACAGAAGAGCTTCTTTCTCTCCTGCCCTTGGGCTCCTTCCACTGCACAGCCAGGTTGCTTTGAGACATAAGAGCAGAGGTGGCAGTGGGGGGTGGGGAGGGTGGCCCTGGGCTTTTGTTTCTTGGATCCTCTTCCTTTTTACACACATCATATTGGTTTCTTGGTGTGGGTTGGGGGCAGCTCCTCTTTTCTTGGGTGGGTGTTAGCACAGTCCCGGAAAGATAAGAACTCCTGCAGGAACTGACCCATATCCAATCTCTGGAGGGGAGAGACAAGCAGCTCTGAAGAACTGGGGGTGTGGAGGGGGGATGGGAGTCACAGATGTCAAAGGAGGTCAGTCTGCAGGCAAACTGTGTCTGCCCTCTCACCAGGACGCGAGGGGGGGTGTCCTGGGCCCCCCTTTGTGACGTGGGCGCCCCAGAGCTCCACACTTTGTAAGTCCTGAAGCCAGATCAAAGTAGGTGGCCCCTGCAATGGGGGAAGAGGGCCCCATGGCTGAGGGGGCCCGGCCCAGAGGGGAATCCCAAGGCGCAGAAATTACGATCCAGATTCAGCAGCCAACAGAGAGAAAGCCGAGGACACCAGCCAGGCGGGGACCACACTCAGTGCTCAAGGTGTCCCAGCTACTGCTCAGGGCCATCGCTGGCCACCGGAGGCTGACTCTGGCAGAGCTCAAGAAAGAGCTGGGAAATGCTGGCTACGAAGTGCGCCGGAAGATCAACCGCCATGACGGGTCTGAGAGGGGTACGCTTCTGCGGGTCAGTGGTAGCAATGCCGCAGGTTACTTCAGGGTCTGGAAGGTTACAAAACCGAGGAGAAAAGTGGGACAGTCCGGGCTGGTGCTGGGCCGCTGCTCTTCAAGGAAGACCCTGCTCCAATCCCGATCTCGAGCCCCGAGACCACGCAGACCCCGCAGACCCCGCTCGCGTCGCAAGGCGGCCAAGAAGGCCAGAGAATTCTGGAGACACAAGTCTAGGACTTTGAAGGCAAAGTCCAGGATAACCAGATCAATGGTCAGGACAAGAGTCAGGTCAAGGGCCAGGTCAAGGGCAAGGTCAAGGTCAAGGGCAAGGTCCAGAGTTATGGACAACGTGTGTGCCAGGGCCCAGGAACAGGCTTGTGCCAGGGGCAAGGAACAGACTTGTGCCAGGACCAGGACAAAGGAGTGTGTCCAGGACCGGGAGCAGGAGTGCACCAACACCATAGAAGAGGCACATATGGAAACCAGGATGCAAACCAGGGCCAGGGCAATGGACAACATCAGAGCAGGACCTTCAAGAGAAGACGGCAGGTCTCGATCTAAAAATGAGAGCCTGCCAAACTCGAAATCCAGAGACAAGAAGAGGCAGGAACCTGAGAGGGTGGTAAAACGAACCATGCAGAAACCAGCTGTGGCTATAGTTAACAGTGTTTCCAGCCTACAAGGAAAAGCACGCACCAAGGCTGCTGCAAAAAGCGACAGTCCTGGGTGCTCGAGGAATCCTTAATGCTGAAGCTGTTTTCTGGGCGCTGTTTCCTTTCCAGACAGGCTCCAAGGAGAGTAACTCTCTTTCATTGAAGCTGTTTACAAGACCTTCCTGTGTCTGTGTTTCCTCTTGCTCGCCACTGGAAGGGAAAAGGGTGGGTGTTGAGGTGAGATCTATAGCAGGGGCTTGGAAGGGGAGGGGAGCGGGAATTGAGACTCTGCTATTCCCACGGGACCTTTCATAAAGAAAGGAATAGGAAGAGGGAAATCACCAGGGCTACACAAGAATGCCCGCCAGGAACACCATCAAATCCTCAATGAGTCTTTGAGAGGAGGGCAAGAGAAGAATAACCTCTGAATGCCCTACTAATTCAGACATGGTCTTAAAATTAATTTTAGTGTATGTAAAACTTGATTATAGTGAATTTGTAGCTTTTTATCCTGAATTACAGTATTTTATATGCAGTATATAAAATCTTGGATGTGAATGCAAGGCTAAATGAGGTCGTGGGTTAAAGCACTCAGCATGGGGTGTGGCACAGTGTAGGCATTCGGGACAAGTGTTAAATGTGTGTAAGTGGTTCCCAATGGGGTGCTGGTGTCCACAGAGCAGGACCAGATGGGGACTTAGAACACTCAGGGTTCCAGTCAGAGCTCGGCTCTTCTTTCGCCTAAGCACCTGTGGTCTTGAACTGTTTCTTTGTAAAATGTTGGGATTGTCACACAATGTCAGGAAAAAAAAAGGGACTAAACCTCATAGTGAGGACTGGATGTGGGGAAATTCAGCAGAGGGATTTGAGAGCTGGGAAAGTGTGAATCTCAGAGGGGAACTGCTAGTATTGACAACACGCTTATGAGAAGTGCAGGCAAGAAGGCGGCCAGAAAAGGAGCACTTGCTCGTGCACTTGTCTAGAACAAGTCTACTTTGGGCGCATGAGCCTAGAGTGAGCACAGTATGGTTTAGCTCCGCATGCGAGGGTGACGGGTAGCAGGAGCCATTCTCTTGCCACAGCTGCATCTCTAACTTCCTGGATAGGGAAGGCGTTAGGACACAGACCGTCTGCCTCCAAGTGAAGCCAAATAAGTGAGAGAATGGATGCTGCTGGGGGTGTTTTTTATTCTTGAAAAAAAGGTCATGATGGACATGGGCACTTTTCCCAGCTGTACAGCTGGCCATGTTTTCCCCCAGGAGAAACTTCATCTTCCACAGGGGAAATTTCAATCAGTATGCGTTCACGTTATGTATAGGAAAGCATGCTCCTGTGAACTTCCTTTCGTGCACAGGAATGAGCATGTTATTTTCACCAAAGCCAATCAGAAAAGCCCTGGCCGTGTGTCTCCCGTGGATGTGATCTGAAGTGTGAACCCCCACATCTGCAGTTCTGAGCACTTGAATGTGAGTGGCCGAGTGAAGCAACGGGAGTGATAATAGGGTCGGTCTGGAGACAGGAACATTGTCTACTGGACACACAACAAAACCAAATGCCCTTATGGCTGGAGGTTACGGCATACCTTGCTACTCCTGGGTTTAACCCCAAATACAATGGCCTAGAATTATTTCTACCTAAAACAAGCTGTTAATGACTCTGGTCACTCATCTATTTTTCCTAGAAAACACTACACTTCTATTATTACTGTTTAAGCAAAATTCCATTCAGTACAACTTAATCAACCTTATATTACCTTGATTAGAATCAGTAGCAAATAGGCGATCCAAACCCTGAGCCTGTCTGGACGAAGATGATTATTCCATTTATTTTCATTGATAAACTCTGGAGTAACTGTTTTGGGGAAATACAGGAACTCATGAACTCAATTCAGGTTGCCCAGCTCATTGGGCTATCTGAGTGCTCTCCCAAAGGACTTCCTCCAAATAGCTAATTGTATTCCTCACATCCAGTCAATAATGCAAGACTCTGGGTCCTATACTGAGAACACTAAAATGAATAAGTCACAATACCCACCTTTTAATGTACATTGCATGGGAAGTTTTGGTTCTTTTAATCAGAGCAAGGAAGTGAATGTCCCTAACCTCAGTTCTTGGCTTTCCTCTTACCTCACCTGTCTAATACAATGATAATCAGATTATTATTGGGAGTAACATTGTAGTGAACATTTATGTGAAACTATTCCTGGGGAGACATGAACAAATATCTGTTTACCCCAGATAAGGAACATGACAGATCAAAGTGAGGCTACAACCTCAGTCCAAATTGGTGAAACAATGAGTTTTATTGGGGCTACAATAATATGGGTGAGAGGTTACTGACAGGAGCAGAAATGACTCAAAGACAGCTGTATCATTCCCAGCCCAGCCTAAGATCACTCACGGCCCTGCATAAGACCACTCATGGCCCTGTGTGAGACCACCGCTTGCTCTCTGACTTCACTCTCTGGTGGCTTTGTTAACTCTTGTGGCAGTCCCGTTTCCTTCTCCCTGTAGACCCTTCCAGATCCTTACTCTCGTGGTCCAAGCCCATTCCTTTCTGCCAGCACCCAATATCTAGAAACACATTCTACCTGGAAGCCCCAGGAACCACACATGGCAGGGACTCAGAAGTACTCCCTACCAGATAACCCATAGTCACCACAGTTTCCTCAGATCCAGAGCAGGTGACAGAACCAAGGAACAGAGCCCTCAACCCAACAAAGGCCAGGTATCAACACCTACAATCACGGATATCCACAAATCTACAAATCCAGATGCCACTGAGAAAGCACACCCACACCACCCTAAACTATAAGCCTCCGCCAGAGCCCAGCAACCCTCCTACAGTAGGCCCTGAGACAAGACAGTTGAAGCCAAGCCAAGCCTTCAAATAACTCTCATGAATATGCTTAAGAACTGCAAAGAGGAGATCAATCAACCCCTTAATAAAGGCTGTGAAAGCATAAACAGTGGAAGGAAGTGAATGAAACAGTTCAGTGTCTGAAATTAGAAATAATCACTAAAGAAAACCAAATTGAGGTAAAACTGGAGATTAAAGTTTTAGGAGCTGAAACAAAATCTGTCTCCCCAACAGAGTGTGAGACTTATGTCTTAGGGTTTCTGTTGCTGTGAAGAGACCTCATGACCATGGCAACTCTTATAAAGAAGAAATTACTGGGGTGTCTTCATCATGATGGGACATGGCAGAATGCATGCAGACATGGTGCTGGAGGAGCTGAGAGACTTTCGTCTTGATAATATGCATAACAGGAAGTTGTCTGAGATACTGGGCATGTCTTGAGCATATATGAGACTTCAAAGCCCACCTCCACTGTGACACATTTCCTCCAACAAGGCCACACCTACTTCAACAAAGACACACCTCCTGTTAGTTCCACTTCCTATGAGCTTATGGGGGCAACAGCATTCAAATGTCAAATCAAAAAATAAATAAATAAATAAATAAATAAACCAAGCACAAAGCATTCAGGAAATCTGAGACACTATGAAAAGACTAAATCTAAGAATAACAGGAATTGAGGTCAGGGCACAGAAAATATGTTCAACAAAATCAATGAAGAAAATTTCTCTGACCTAAAGGAGAAAATCCCAACCAAGGTATAAGAAGCATAATTAGCACCAAAAAGCCGACCAGAAAAGAAATTCCCACAACATATAATCAGAACACTAACCACACAGGAGAAAGAAAATTTAAAAGCTTCGAGAGAACACCCAAGAAAACACAGGAGTAAATAATCCCATGACAGCAAATCAAAAGACCAGGAAAGGGAACCCCACACCATAACAAGAAAGTGACAGGAGTCAGGAAACACTGCTCCTTGAGAACTCCCAGTGCAGATGGTCTCAGTTCCTCAACAGGAAAGACACAGACTCACAGGCTGGGTTATGTAAAGCTATAATCGAGAACGGTGTGTATCATTCTTTTTCCTGTTTGTGTTCACAGGCCAATTTTGTGTTTCAGTAATTATAGCTCTATTTGTTGTTTGTTTTATTTTTTTGTGACCTCTTTGCTGTGTTCATTCCTCTCTTCAATCTGCAGTATTCATGTATTCTCTGCAGGTCAGAAAGAATGTGTGTGTGTGTGCACATGTTTCTCATAAAATGTTTTTCTTTATGCTTCAACCAAGGCAATGTACTCCAAGTTCTAAAATCAAACCACAAATGCCAACCCAGACCGCTTTACCTGTGTGTATTTGGTGTTTTCACTAAGCTTTCTTCTCTGGTCTGGTCTATTAGGTGTTCTGTGTATCTTTGGCATCTACACCATTGTGTCTTTCTATAATCTACTTCCTTATATTGTCTCTGTGTTGGTGAAGGTTTCATGTCCAGAACCCAGTTCCACATCATTTCAATGTTAAGGGTCTCAAATTAGCAAATTTCTCCTCCTCTCACCTCTGGGGAACTCCAACATGGCAAGCTACCTGCTTGAGCTGACTCTCAATAAAGCCAAAACCAGGATCCCAGAAACATGAAAACTGGAAGTCTGTGGACTTAATATAGGGACAACATACCAAGATCAAAAGCAGAGAATTTAAAACCTGAGGTGGTGTGAGCATGAAAGCTTGGACGGAGTAGACAGCATGTCAGAATTTCAAGTATTTGTTGAAGCTAGTTGCAGACAGGGGCGCGCCCCCAATGAATTCAGAATCACAATGGCTGTCCTTTCTTTTTCTCAATTCCCTAATTTCTATCTGTGTTGTTTTTTCCCCCGTATGGTGGAAAAGACCAGATTTGTTAAAAAGTTTTTCTCAAGTGGTTGAGGGGAAGTGAGAGCGAAGACAAGGAGACAATCAGCCTGAGAAATCCTCAGAGACATCTGAAGCACCACTCTTAAGAGGGGTCCCCTAGGCTTCTTTCTATTGCATGGAGTCCCTACAGCCCTGTGCTACACTCACGAGGTAAAGAGGTTCTGCCTGCAGGCCCAGGGGCTTGTTCTCGACAGATCAGTGGGTCAGTCATCAGCCTCTATGGCCCTTGTCCCGTCCAGTTCAAAGCAACCCCAGAGCCAGCTTTCTCTGTGTCTTAACTCCACCTGTACACCTTCAAGCTTCCTTTAGCTTCCCCTAAATACCTAGCTTCTGTGAACTTGCCTTGAGGTCAGTTGGAGGAGGTCATCACCACCTGGGGCTCCATACTCCAGGCCCTTGCAGAGTGGCCCTGAGACTGGGTGGAGAATTGGGGAGGGGAGTGTCCAAGGTCTGTCTTCATTTAAGGGCCCCACCCTCTCCATGCAGCACTGCAGCGCCCTCTAGAGCTGGTCACTGACCCAGCAAAATTGGGAGCTGGGCAAGGTGAGGGGGCTTGTTTCTGAGGCTGGATTTGGAGGGGCAACTGGAAGCTGGTGCAGATTGAGGCACAACCTGCCCTTCACCCCACCAATTCACCCATTTGCAATACTCTGTCATGGCCTTGAAAAGTCTGGAGAGATGAACAGGGAATAGAAATTTAGAATACAGCTATTTAGATCATCTTTGTAGGGCTTCCTGCCTACCCCAGTTGAGCCAAGAATTTAGGGGAAGGAATGGAAAGAACGGGTTGACCTCAATGTGGGAGAGTTAAAGATGAAACTCGGCAGTGGACAGAGGAACAGATGGGATCACGATGAGGTGGAATTAGCCAGAAACTTGAGAGAGAAACTAGGTTCTCAGAGACAGAAATAGGGCAGAATAAGATACCTTTGGAAAGGGGTGAGATTGCTCAAAACTCAGATAAAAGTGAGGAAGGAACAGGAAGTGTGTCGCTTGTGGAGAAGCAGAAGTGGTGGAAAGAAAGAGGGGCAGCGCGTGAGGTGTGGACTCAAGCGGTTGTTTTGTTTGGAGTGTAAAATAATGAGATATTGAAATCTCCAGTCCCAGTCGATTACAGGAACTTGACGTTTCAGATATCGGTGGCCAATGCTAGTTCTTCGGGGACAAGGAAAGAAAGTAGGGGACAGGACCCAGGATGGGCCTCTTGAGTCCGATGTTCCAGTTGGAGGGTGAAGCAGCATCGTTGCTTGGATGAAATCTGAATCTCCAGCCAGTGGTCCTCAATTCTGGAGGGCATGCTTTAAAAAACATCATTGGGGTCAAAGACCACACTTTCAGAAGCACAGTGTGGTAGAGCACACAAGGAAAGATGGGATTTTGTCAGCTCAGTTTCACCCAGCCCTGTTCAGTGTGATTGGCTGAAGAGGGACAGAAGGAACCTCAAGGTCTGGGGCAGGGCTCACGCTGCCCTTGGTGGAGACAGGAAACAGTGGTTTCCTTGTAGGAGTGTTGGGAAGGGAGAAGCTTTGTCCCAAACATGGCCCCCATACCTCCCCTGAAAGCATAGCATCTCTCTAAAATACAAACCACCTTGAGAAAGCAATACCCTCTGGGCTACTGTGTGCTGTGTAATGGTTCTCTCGGAGATAGAAAGGGGCGGATAACCAGAATAGTGAAGACATACCGCAAACGGGTATGCACAATGGGCTCCTCCCAATAGACCACCCTATTTACAATTTTCTAGAGAGAACACTGGTACATTTTATTTAAAGGGGCCAGTGCAGGGCTCCGGAAAGGTGACAACATTTAAGAGCACTTGTTGCTCTTGCAGAGCACAGGGATTCCATTCCCAGCACCCACACAGTGGATCACAATCGTCCATAATGACAGTTCTGGGAGATCCATTACCCATGTCTGACCTCCGAGGGCATCAGACACACGTAGAGCATATACGTCCATTCGGGCAAAACACTCATACACACAAAACATTAAAAAGTTAAAGGGATAGTGTGGTTATGAGGTACAGAGTTGAGAAGGTGAAAGGTTGAAGCTGTGGAAAGTTTCCTATGTGTGGGTGGGGGAAACAGACCTATTCATTCATTTAATGGCTGTTGTTTGTTTTATTATTTGTCCAAAGATGGTGGTATTGGACCGAGGTAGACCAGATGAGGGAATGAGCCAAAGGGCTGTTCCTTTTGCACAAAGCCCATGGACTCTACTTGCCTGTCAGTGGGGTGCTCTACGTGCACCTGCACTTTGGGGGCTCCTCTTCCTATCCCTGTGATGACTACGAGAGAGAAAAGGCTGGAGGTGACGTGTGGTTATCACCAGGCATAATTTGATAGGACGGAAGGTAACTCCCGCATGCCCTTAAAGCCAGCTGTGCGAGCTGAGCTGTGAGTGTGCCCGTGTCTCTCAGGACAGAGGATGGTGTAAGCAGACCCAGTAGTGTAGACCCGGCCCTGTCCTCATCTCTCGACTCCTCTAGGATTTTAATCCTTAGAATATGTCCCGAATCTTGACTTGTACTTCTTGACGCAGGCATCTATACAACAACCACGAGTCAGGCAGGAATAAATTACTTCTAGTTTTTTAGACAGAATCTCATTACATATCCATTGCCAACCCAGAAGTTAGGGATCCATCTGCTTCTGCCTCCCAAGCGCTGGTATTACAGGTGTGAGATACCACAATGAGCCTTTGAAATGTGTTCTCTTACAGAGGGCATTGCCCAGAACTGACTTAAGGTGGGGATTTTTCTCCTTCTCAACACTGACTCCAAACTGACCTTGTTCCTGGGGCCTAGGGTAAGGTCTGCTCGCAAAGGGCTGTCTGCTTTTGCTGAATTCATCAGAACACAAGACAAATGCATTCTGGCTCCAGAAGGAAGGCTAGTCTCAGCAGCAGGCGGGAGTTGGTGTGAGGATACTTAAGTAACAAGGATGTCCAGTCAGCAAAATGACTCTATTTCAATTCCTCTTGAGCCCAGGGTCCAAGAGCTCTGTCTGATTCACCCAGATATTTCTGAGCAGAACCCGCATCAACTAGATTGCTGCAAACCACTTCCTCCTGCTTCTCTGGCTAATTCCAACTGTGTTCGAGAAACGGATATCTTAGGGGAAACAAAAACAGTATGAAAACCTTGAAGAGAAAAATACCCACTTTTACGTACTTTGCTCTTTTCTTCCCCAACTCCAAACTTCTCTTATATAGAAGATAAATTGTACGTTATAAAACTGGTTGGATTGTAAGATTAATACCACCACCAAAATGAAAAACAGTGGCCGACTCATGAGCCAACAACGTGAGAGCATTGGTAGGAGCTGTTGTGCAGGCGGCTAACTTAGAGTCAAGAGTCTCAGTGTAAAGTCATTCCCAGAACACAGAGGAGCCCTCTCAGAGAGCTCTTTTACCCTCACCAGCTGCCAGGCCAAGCTACAGCCTTTTCCCTTAAAGTTCCTTTTCCTGGGGAATGAGATGCTTGACAACAGTTCTTCCCTTTGAAGAAGCTAAGAAAATCCAACAAGAACGATGGGAGTGACTTCCGGTGCTGCCTTTCCTCTCCGAATCTCTAGCACTTAAAACAAGACAAAACTGCACTGAACACGACCCGCTGGCACCTTGCTTGAAGTCAACAAAAAATAGTCTCTTTCCATCTATGTGGGAAAAAATAATTTTCATCACAGAGATTCGGGCATAGATATACAAATCCACAAACGTCTACATCCCAAGAATACCGGGGGAAACTTTGTTCACAACTTTAAACCACCATTGCACCGTTCTACTGAGAATCCCTTTACCAAACAAAACCAGAAACACATACTGTCCCCACTAGTCTTACCCTAGAACTCAATCCTAGAAAACCTAGCGCGTTTAGTCTGCCCTGAGCATGCTCTCCACAAAGACCCTTCACAGGTACACACAGACACCAAATACAAAGGGAAGGCTCTTGAGGGAAATAGTGTTTTCTTCGGCGTGGGCCTGGACTACTTGGGGTGTAAGGTCCATCCTTTAGCTTTGTAACCTGATCCTTAGACGTGTGTGTGTGTGTGTGTGTGTGTGTGAGAGAGAGAGAGAGAGAGAGAGAGAGAGAGAGAGAATAGGGAGTGAAAGGCCACTCTATGTTTTTCAGAGGTAAGGGTGAGAGGCACATGTAATGTTGGGGAAGGATGATAGACCTATACAATAATGCCTGGCCCCCATGCTTTCATAGATAAAGATGGGGGTCTGAGTGCCTGGTCATGTTTCTTTCTTGTTTCCGCGTTGCCTTTTAACCCAGTGATGACAGAAATATGTTTCACAGGGTCACCTGTTCTGTGGGAATCTGAAATAGATAGTGAGGCCAAATACTCTTAGGAAACATTGCATTAATAGACACTAATTTGACTGCAGTAGTTCTCAGGGCCCTTGATATACTGGCATGGCCCCTTTCACTTTATATCCCCTTATCAAAGGGGATATAAAATAGTCGGCACATAGGGTGATGTATGAAATCTAGACTCCAATATAGACTCCAACCAATGAGAACGAACCTCACCCATCACTACTGGTTCCACTGTTTTCTTGGCAGCAGGTTCAAGCTGAACAATCACACACAGATTTTGCACTGTTTCCCAAAATTTTGCCCATAGAACTCCGCTTTTGTTTGAACTGGTAAGAAATGCTCTGGCCATCAGGGTCCAGGAGAGGGGCAGCTCTGGCAGTGCCTGCTGATAGCACCGACCGAGAGGTTTGACCATAGCTACAGAAGGGACAGATTTCAAAAGGCAGATGTCCCTCTGTCCCAGCTGCTCCCAGGACTCTGTCCCTGGTGGGTCAGCAGGTGCCTGTCCAGGTGGTGCTTGCGGCCAAAGCTCTTCTCACAGCGAGGGCAATGGAAGGGCTTCTCCCCAGTATGGGTCAGCCAGTGTCTGACGAGGTGGTGCCTTCGGCCAAAGCTCTTTCCACATTCAGTGCACACATGGCACTTTGGCACTGGTGGGGCAAGCGGCTGTTTCCCAGCCCCGGGACTCTCTCCGATCTCTTGGCCCTTGTAGGACTTGCCCTCCGCGTGTACTCTCTGGTGGCTGGCCAGATGGGAGTTGCATCGAAAATTCTTGCCACACTCAGAACACCTGCTTGGCTTGTCACGTAGATGGGTTTTCTGGTGCCTAATCAGGTGATGCCTTCGCCCGAAGCTTTTCTCACACTTGAGGCAGCTGTAGGGCCTCTCCCCAGTGTGTGTTTGCTGATGTCTGGCGAGATGGGAGCCCCACACAAACCGTTTCCCACACTGAGGGCATGTATGCGGTTTTAAGAGAGAGTCCATCTCAGCACTACCCAGAAGGCTTGAGAAGCTGTCTTCCCGAAGAAAGGGTGGGCTTAGGAGCATCTCTCTGGGGCCCCTAGACATGGACTCCCAGCTCTGAGCCTGCCCTGGATTCCAGTGAACAGTGTCTTCAGATACACTGGATAACATCCTGGGAGGTTCCGCCTCGAGTTCAGGAGTGTCGCCTTCATGTTCGCTCCCATCTCCTATGGGGAAGGAAGAATAGCCCTCTTAGGAGAGTCCGAAGATGCTATCCCAGTACTCAGTCCCAGGGAAAGTTGTATGGTGCCAAATGTTATCCCAGGGGGGCTGGAAGAGCACGTGTGAAATCACAAGGTTGTGCAATAGCTACAGGGATGTTCAACAGCCTAGTCTTGATGAGAAATGAGTTAAGTTTTCATCTGAGATTCTTTACCTTCTAAATCTTCATTTCGTTCATAAAACAGGAATGCCCCCTCGGTGTGTGTGTGTGTGTGCATGTGTCTTTCTCTCTCCCAGTAAGACTAGAATCCTTCTTTCCAGGATAATTATATCCACTCTTGGTATGCACTCAGTAAGTGATAAATACTCTCACTATTATTTTTCTACCAACATTATGTATTTACTACTGTTCATCGCTACCAGCCCCATCTTCACACCTCCATCTAGACAGAGAGGGAAGGAATGAGGTGCAGTCGTCGCTGGTTAAGTCACCAGCTGTCAGCATCAGTAGATCCATTTAGAAGACATCTATCTCTGTAGTGACTTGGACGCTGACCTACAGCATCAATGACAACTCTTATCAGATTACTATTATGTTTTGATGCTCTCCTGCAATCACGTGTTAGCATATCTAGCTGTAATAACTTAGAAACAAGGTCTCACAGGTATGACCTATGATTCAAGCCCACACAGCCTGACTTCAGGGTCTGCCTTGCATGCCTTCTGCACCCCAGCCTTGCTTTTGGAAATATAAGAACTCTGAGCTTTTTGGTTAGCAACACCGTAAAGACGACACCACAAGAGAGTGTTTCTGGGTTCTCACCTGTATATGTGACCTTCAGGATATCTCTCCCTTCTATGTCCTGGGTGTCAGGTACCCACTGTTCTTCTCCTCCATCTGACTGAGAAAGCATGTCCAGTTTGGGAATCGGAAACCCTGCCCACAAGAAAAGGAAACAGACGCACACCAGCTTACTTCAACAGCAATTCTATATTAATGAACAAAACCGTTCCCTAGATTCCTCCTCGGGATGCCAGGATGGAAGAGTTGGACACAAGCCTCCAGTCACTTCTGTCAATCCCTCTTTCTTTTTCTAGAAAACCACAAGCTCTTTCCTAAGGAACCAGTTCTCTTCCAGTCACCTCCTCCCGGGCCATGTCCTTCTGGCCACGACTGTACCTCAGATCCACTGCCAGTCCCACTGCAGTACCCTTGCCTTCCCATGGGGGCGCTCCAGGTCCCAGGGATCTAGCTCCAGGTGTCCCTGTCTCTGCTCTCTAAGAAGTCTCAAATTCCCAACCAAGATGAGCTTCAATTTTTCCCTCCATAATTTGCCATTATGTACAAAAAGATCCCTTGCTTCAACTCTTTAAGGCTTATCTCCAACATTCTTTCTTTAGTGGAAGTCTACCTAGACAGAGTCCTTGCCAAGGAAAGCCCCCCTAGGCAGGTACTATCCAACAGCCCTCAGACAGGTGGTCGCACCCTCCCAGGAGAGCCTTTCAGGAAGCAGAATGTCCTGCTTACTCAGAGAGACGACAATCCCACAGTTTTCCTGCATGACATATTCTCCATAAAAGTCTGTCTGCGAGGGATCCAGGCTCCGCCACTCCTCCTGGGAGAAGCACAATGACACATCCTTGATGGTTACCAGTCCCTGAAACAAACACAGAGGTTGTCTGTCAGCAGTTGCTCTGATCGAAAGTACGATCTTACTATGAAGGGCTGAGATAGTCCAGGAAGGAGGGCGAGAGAGGACCCAGCTAGAGAACTGCCAACAACAGGTCAGTAGGCAAGACCCATAGCTTTGATAAAGAGAAAAAGAGTAAAGAAATGAGATCAAGGAGTAAGTGAGGATCATGTCACTAGACGAGGTTCCCGTGTGAGACCGTGAGAAGTCAGAGCCGTGACAAAGGCATCGCTCCCTCTTTAACTATAGGAGTCTACTAAGTCTCCTCTTACCTCCTCATCCTTTCTCGCAGACTGTACCACAGCCTCCTTCCTCCACTCGACCTTCCCTTCTCTGTCAACACAACATGACATGAACAAAACACGCTGGCTCCCCTGGTATGCTATGCTGT
Source organism: Chionomys nivalis (assembly GCF_950005125.1). Classification (NCBI taxonomy): domain Eukaryota; kingdom Metazoa; phylum Chordata; class Mammalia; order Rodentia; family Cricetidae; genus Chionomys; species Chionomys nivalis. The sequence continues at coordinate 55,159,714 of NC_080102.1, forward strand.
CCCATCAGGTGCTACGGTACAGTGGGTAAGCCCAAAATCTGGAGCCAAATGACTGTTAGCTCTACTGCGTCTTAGTGGTATCCGAACGCCTCCATCTCTCTCTGCCATTTATTGGTCTTGCAATAAAATGGGATAATTGCGTGGCTCTCAGATTACACAGCACGTACAAGGTGCACAGGAAAGAATGTGTGTGATAAGCTTTCTGCACATGTTGCTATTAGCGATGCTGCTCTCTTTCCTGGCCAGTCTCTACACTTGTGCTCTCTTCCTGCTTCTTCCTTCTCTTCTCTTTCCTAAAAGCTGTACGATCTACACACCCCTGTCTGCTTTGTGCTTTCCAAACTTTCCCCAGACCCTCTCTTCTCACTTCTTCCAGGATTTTTTCTTTTTTATAATTTTATTTTTTGAGGTAAGGGCTCACCATGCTACACAGACTGGCCCAAAATTCTTGGGCTTGGGCAACACTTGTGCCTCAGTCTCCCTAGTGACTGGAATTACCATTGGGCACCATCATACCTGATTATAGATTTTCTTCCCCAAAGAAGCCAATTAGTTATTCTGAACTCCCTACCCCATCCCACAGATAACATTAAAAACCAATCTACATCCCTTAGAAACAGAATCTATTCGGCCATAAGCATACCATTAGTGTTCATGGGAACTAACGAGCCAATGGGATGATGCCAAAGCTATAGAAAGGCAACAGCAGTGACCTTAGGATAGGATGGGGCAAGGGAAGAACTCACCTGGGATCCAGCTGCAAGAAGTGCGGCTGCCATTTCCCAGTCTGCAGTGTCGCCCTCCTGGGGAACTGCAGGAGCCCAGGGAGCAGACTGAGCTGATAAGGGGAGAGAGGAGCTGTTAGATATAAAAAACCCATCTGTCCCAGCATGCATTGGGGCCCATTTACCTTCTCAATCTAAGCTCCCTAGTAAAAACTCAAATGTATACATTTAAATGTAGGGGTCTTCACTCAACATGTTCTGTAAGGATTTAATGACATTGAACTGGAATAGTCATGCATGAATGGATTCTTATCAAGTATCCTACATATTATTGACCATGCTCTACAATAATCATGAGTCTCTAGCACTTCCTGTGTCTCCCACATCCAATACCATTAACTACGCACTTGCATGTAGGAGGAATGACTACGGGAGAAACAGAAGAAGCCCATTGGCACAGTTAGGGAAATGCAGGGCCCCACTGTGTACTGGACAGCAGGGTCCAGGAAAAAACAGGCTGGATCTGGTATTAGGTGTGTCCTTCAGTCGATGGCCCTTAGAGTTAACTGTTGCTTGAGATGTAGCCCAGGCTGGCCTGGAACTGGTGGCAATCCTCCTACCTTAGCCTCCAAGTAATGAGATAACAAGTGTGAGCAACTGCATCCAGCCAGGTCGGGAATTTCTAACACTACTTTTTGAGCAGAGGCTAGAAGACTTGTAGTGCTTCCAAAGCACCCTGCGTGTCCTCACACTTCTCCTGAAGGGACAGTGGCTCCTCTTCAAGGTCACAGTGAAGGTGCTCCAGCGGCCCTGGTGCTGCTCTCCATGGGCCCTCTTCCTGGTTTCCTCTCTCCATCTGGGGCTGTGCTCCATCCAGATGCACATTTGTTGACTCCCATCCTGCTCCCAGGGCTGCAGGCTGTTCAGAAAGCATTTCTGCAGCAAGCACAGACCGTGACCTGGAACACGCCAAAAGCAGCTAAAGAAGAGGGGAAGGGCATGCCAAAGGCCATTCCAGAGAAGACTGAGGATGACAGTGAGAGGGGCCCAGCAGGAGACAAACTCGCAAAGCATGATGTTGAGTCAAAACTTTTCTAGAGGAACTAAGGAACTGTTCCACACAGTCAAGGCGCTGTCACTTTAGAGACCTCGTGCTATAAAGAGTACATCCCTGAGGACCGCAAAAACTTCACTTAAAAATAAAAGAACAATCCCGAAAACCCAGAGGCTATCTGTTACATTTCTACCATCCAAAGTGCAGTGGATGTGGGGAAATGCAGGAAGCAATGCATTCAACAAAGATGGGAGTGAGCAGACCCAGATGCCACAAACTGCAACCTCATCAACTGAGTTAGACGTCCCACCCAGGGGTGTGATCTGTCATCAGCACCTGTTCAGAAAGCATCTCCTGTAAGAAAAGCCTCTGCAAAGGGACATGTGACCTATCACTCATATGTAGGAAATGAACAGTGATACAAGCATAGCAGAAAAACCAGGATCCCGGAGCCTACAGCTGAGGTATAAATACCCAAAACGGCCCTAACTGATGAGAGAAACTGCAGATCAGGGAGGAGCTGAAGTAATTGGAGGAAGTAGAAAAGAACGGAGGTTGGACAAGATATGGAAACCAGGGAAGGTGTGTTATTAACACAAATTTTGGGGGAATCAACAGCCCCATGGTCTGAAATACAAGATACACAGTCACAATGCATTATATACATTTAAGAATGGTATGGAGAAGGCAGGATTTGCTCATTGGAAGAAATTCAAGAAAGGGACCGCACACACCTTCAGTGGAAATGGACACGGTTTTTGCATGTCAAGCACAGAAGGCTGAGCAGTCACACCAGCTGTAAACATCTGAATGTATCAAACAGAAGGAACGGGTTCTGGACCCAAGAAAGAGATTTAGGTTAGTTTTGTTGTTGTTGTTGTTGTTGTTTTGTTTTGTTTTTAAAGAATCAGTCCTACAGAGCATACGATCAAGTTTGCACTCTTCTTTAGACATTTTTAGAACAAGACAGGTCCCATCTGAGAATGACTTTCTGCTCGGCAATCTATTTTTGTGATTCTTATACAATACCCAAATAAACAGGGTCGCCAAAAATCTCCCAAGAACGGGTCAGAATTTTGGTAGCTACTTTGGCTATCACGTGATCATTCAATAACCCAGGAGGTTGGAAAAAGCTACAGCAGACCTCAGGCGGCTTACTTTCTTGTCTGTTTTTCTTTGACAAAAATTTCTAAGCACAGGGTACAGGAAAAACAGTTTTCTCTTTCATCTTTGAAACCCAAAGATCCTCGAGGATGCATCTTGGATTAATACCCAGTTTATGTGGTCTCTCTTTCAGAGACTTCTCATGAGAAAGGAAAAGAGTAAAGCGTACTAAGGGGAAACTTCAATTATAGCTCTCCTCGGAATTTCAGCCCCTGTGTCCGTCTCATTTTTAAATGCACAGGGCACCAATCGCCCTTCTTCTCCATAAGCCGTCCTTGTTTTCTGACTACCTGAACAAGTTCTCAGCACATTCCAAGTCCAGCCCTAGCACCTGGACACCTGCCTCCAACCCATTTCCCTCTCATGTCCTCGGCAGAAAGGTCCTCCCAGGGAAGCCTTTCTGAAGAGCCCACTGGGCCTGCTGGACGACGACAGAAAAACCTTTGAAAATGCTGGCAAAACCCAAGCAAAAGAAGGCGTGGATAACTGTCACCTCCCTGCATTCCCTAAGGAGATCATGGCAGAGCCAGCACCTGAGCTGCAGAATGAACCTGTTTTCTCTCCTTCCTTTCCCTAGTTCAGGATGATCCCAAGCCGGCAAGAGCATAGGTTCTTGGGCTTTCCTTCCTGCTGTCTGCTTATGTACCTGGGAGGCTGGGCATCTGCAGAAAGTTTTTTTTTTTTTTTTTTTTTTTTTTGTAGCGAGTTCTGTTGGGCAGATTGATAGGGCCCTGATATCAAAGAGTGGCCCAAGGGCATAGGGACGTGAGTGGCTCTAGTATCCCCGCCGCGGGTGTGGCATGGCCCGGGCCCGAGCCTGCAGCGAGTAAGGTTTCTTCTCTCCGGGTCACAGCACCCCGGGGAAGGTCAGATTTCAGAAGACTCGGGCGTGGCAAAACCAGAGCGGGCAAAGCCAGGCCAGAAAACAGGTTCCCTCGAGCCGGGGATACAGCAACGTGGGAGAAAGGGTGCCGCGGGCGTCCACGCGAGTGACAGCAGTGAGACCGGGCACATAGCATCGAGGCCACCGTCCCCACTGCCAGGCCGGCTCCCTCCCACTTCTCCCGCCAGCGTCCCGGCCCCACTCACCCCGGCTCGGCCCCTTGGTGCTGCCTCCCGCCTGGCGCGGCCGAGCCCGCGGCCCGCACAGCCAGCGACAGGCGACCGTGGCCAGCGCGGGGCGGGCACAGGAAATCCCGCCGCTTCCGGGGCTCCTTGGTGCGGGCGGGGGTGGGCGCTGGCGGAGAGGACAACTGGACCGGTGGTCGGGTCGTTGTAGCCCCGGGGCGCGCTGCTCCGGGGGTCCCGCCCACAGCCGGTGCCTCCGACCACCTACAGCGCCCGGTTGGTCAAGCGGGCTGGTTCCCTCTGCTTGCCCTCGCGACAGCCAAGGCCGACTAGAGAGAGCACCGAGGACAGTGGACTCCGAAGGAAGCCTTTTGGTTCCACCAAGATGGTGCTGTATGAAGTGGGCTGTGCTGCTGCATGGTCTTCTGATCTGAAGAGACATGGGTTGCCAGCGTGCACACCACATTTAGAAGATTTAATTTTTTTAAAAAATGTAATAATTAAGCTACGTTAGTTAAGTATGTTAATTTCGCACATTACAAATGTAACCTGCGCTACATTTTTTTTTTCTGGGCATTTCCACCTTAAAGCATTAAGAGGAAAGTGACTGGAGAAGACCAGAAAGGCCTACAAAACAGATAATGGTAGAACCAGCTAGTAAATGCCACAATGTTTTATCAAACATTATCAAAATCACTCTGCAAAATCTTACCGCTCGGACTTAGAGAATAAATGACTCAAGGCAGAGTGTATGTGACAGGCATTCCTTTAATAGGCATTAACTCGCTGTTAAATGTCATTCTTTGTAAGTATATGTTGGAAATCAAAGAAAGAACTGTCAGGGGAGGCTTGCGTCAATGGCTATTTGCCTTAAACTATAATGTGATTTGTTTTTAAAAATCTACCCTGAGCTAGGAGTGAAGGCAAGTGATTGTGTCTGGGAGGGAGGTTGGAGACTCAGGAAATCAGCGGAGGAGCAGAAGGGGAGGATACCAGGCTCCCATTCTACCAGCCGCTCACTGGATGTGTGGGCGTGATAGGACCGGAATGTTCAGCCTCAGCCTCCGCACAGGCTCAGGGGTTCTCACTTACACACCATGAGAAGCGCTAATTAGTGTGAACTGACGACATCTCAGTGCCTGGACTGGTAAAGGGAAAGGCCTTTTCATACCGTTTGCAAAGTGCTGTGAGTTGGTCGAGACCAGGAGGAGGAGGTTCGGCTCTGCATTCGTGAAAGGGACCAGGTTTCATCTAGTGTCTCCACGATCTCAATGACAATTCAGCCGCAGCTCTCTTCCCTCGTCTTACCCGTAGACTCGACTATTCTAAGCCCAATTCTGGAAATATTGTACTTAATTTTCCTTGTAGCTGGAATTCATGCATCTGCTTACATGGCAACAACTAAATTTAGGGTGGCTGTGATGTGAAGTGTGGGCAACTCGAAGCTCCTGATGCATGGTGGTAAATTGAACATACCAGAACACCTAAACCAAACTTTACCAGAAAAGCCTGTTTAGGAGAAGCTGGTAAACATCGTAACAGCCAGGATGTTCGTCTTCCCCCTGGAGGTAGGGGCGTTGTGAGATACCATCCTACACCCTAGAAGAAGGAAAGGAAGCAAAGTAGGTTTAAATCTAATGAAGTGGGACACTAATATTTAATGAACATCTGTTTTATGCCAGGACACTATCTTAAACATCACGGGGAATAAACGTTAAGATGCAATCATATTTGCTTTTGACGGTTCTATCTCTTTAACAACCAATCAACAAATCCTGTCAAGTGTAGCTATTACTGCTACATGAGTTCGGGGGCGTTGAGTAGAATGTTAAAAAAAGAGAGAGCCCTGGTCTGAGTTCTAATCTGGTGCACCTGTCTCTGGGACAGTGTCTTATTCTCTTTCACCCTAATTATATGAAAGCCCAACGCCATATCATATTATGTGGAGAACAGCAAGCAGAAGTCTCCACCTTTTAAATGTTTCTGGTAGGAGAGTTTCAATACCAACTTTGAAGGTGGAGGTGTAAAAAAAAAAGAAGGGCATTGTAGACAGGAAGGTGCTGATGAGTGTGCTACGGGAAGGTCACAGACCTAGGCGTGTCTGTCTAGAGTAGAAAAGAAATAAAATAGGAAGCTGGTAGAGTGGGTCAAGGGTTTTATTTTAATTTGCTATGTCAGGCGATAGTCACTGTCACAACCCATTTGTTTATATGGAAATGATGTCACTATCCTTGTGTTTATACCGAAATGGTGTATCTCATGGTTCTTAGTATATCCCCCTTATTATTATGGTTCTTATAACTTAGAGCCTGACGGTCCCAGCCTGTTCTTTTGGTGAAACGCTGTTTTTAAAAGCTGAATGAAGTATCCTACAGGAGGATTCTAATATGTGGAACACAGAGTTCCTTAACCTAACTAAGGAAGTTAACTAACTAACCCTAACCCTAACCCTAACCCAAAACCAAACCCTAACTCTAACATAACTCTACATTCCTTAGAATGTAGCAGTCCTTCCTGGGCACAGGGAGAGGTCTCAGACATTTAGAGTTCTCAGGAAACTTTCAAATGTCTTAAGAGGTCAGTAGTCTTTGTGCGTCAGCCCTGGCTCCTCCATCTTTGTGCGCCAGCCCTGGCTCCTCCGTCTTTGTGCGTCAGCCCTGGCTCCTCCATCTTTGTGCGTCAGCCCTGGCTCCTCCGTCTTTGTGCGCCAGCCCTGGCTCCTCCATCTTTGTGCGCCAGCCCTGGCTCCTCCATCTTTGTGGGCCAGCCCTGGCTCCTCCATCTTTGTGCGCCAGCCCTGGCTCCTCCGTCTTTGTGTGTCAGCCCTGGCTCCTCCATCTTTGTGTGTCAGCCCTGGCTCCTCTGTCTTTGTGTGTCAGCCCTGGCTCCTCCATCTTTACGCATTAATCCATAAATATTGAGCACTGGGGATTTTTACAAATTCTTGGTGCTTGTGCTCCTCCACCCCTCAAGCCAAAAGATTTTAGTCTAGAATAGAATCTCTGTGGAATGTCTTTTTTTTTTCTTTTCAGTCTTCCTTGGCAATTCTCACGTCAGGCCCTGCTGGGAGTCACTTCTCTATAAGATTCTCTTATGAATCAAAGACACAAATAAGTAAACATTTAAAAACACCACACCGGAAAAGTATTTATACACCTATGCAAAGTTATTTTGTCAGATTGTATGCATGCTTCTGCCTCTACTTAAGACATTTTGTACATTGATACAATTTTAGGATATATTTATCATATTACTTTATACATTTCTACCTCTGATCAAGATACTTATGCATTGTTCACATTTTGAGGTCATTGTCCTCATTTGCTGCACAGTTGTTTAAAGATTGTTTACTAATATGAAGTCTTAGTCTTTAAGCTATATGGGTATTAAGAATAATAGGTCACTAGTCATCCATGTTTATCATACTTATAGCTAGACTAATCATGTTCTTTAGATACATAGAGATTGTATTCCACATAGATAGGTAATCTTTAACCACTTCAAAGAACTGTAGAATATAGCATTTAAATAACTTAGGGTTCTGTGGATGTGAGACACGATTGCTCAAGACAGCACCAATCTACTCCCGAGAGAATGTTGAGCACTGAAGACACTCCACTTGAAGCTTATTTTCTTCTTGGAAAAACTGGCGTTTGGGCAAGAAACTACCCATGCCTCTACCACTAACAAAATACACGATGTCCGAACTAGATAAGCAGGATACAAGAAAAAAGGCTGCCAAACCTTGCTAAGACAGGGTAAATCTTGGCAACTTTCCTGCCTTTGAAATGGCCTGTCAGTTACTGCAGGCCTTAGCCAAAGTTGGTTGCTCCAGAGTTGCAAATGAGACTTTGGGTGATTGCCCAGGTGGCCAGTTGTCTCTGTCATCTACTGCATATTTTGAAATCTGCTTGATTGCACTTCCGGCCTACTCAAGTAATATTATCTCCCTTCTCAGGTCTTCGATGGGGTTGAAGACTAGATAGTCATAGTTACTTTCCTCTTATGACATAGCCAAGCCATTTCTATATAACTCTTAGACTCCTTAGGATAAAATAATTATTGAAACATTTAGCGTATGTTTCTTGTTTAATATTATTTATGCTTATTGTAATTCCAATTTTTATACTTGATATCTGTTTTTATTGTATATAGTTTTGTATTGGGTTTGGAACTCTCCTATTTAGATAAAGGGGGGAGGTGATGGGGAACCTCCTTTAGTCAGTGGCCTTTGAGAGACTGGACCAGGTTGGGCATGGCCTTGGGTACCAAAAAGTTGCGCATCTTTTTCTCTCTCTCCTCTTTTACCTGGATGCTGGATTCAGTTCCTGTTCCCCATTCATGAAGAGGATTGTGATCTGTGAGTCCCCCCTAAATAAAGAACCCTTTATTATACTTAGTTCTGAGCTAGTGTTGGATTAATTTATTCACATTCTCCTTCATCCCATGGGGAGTCAACAAAATCTGTCATAGCATTTGAGGTAGGACCAAGACCCTCCACCCTGTGTCTAGGCTGAACAAAGTATCCATCTACAGTGAATGGGCTACAAAGAGCCAGATCATACACTAGGGATAAATACTGGTTCCACTGCTAGTGGCCCCACAAACTGCCCATGCCATACGACTGTCACCCACGTTCAGAGGGCCTATTTCACTCTTATGCTGGTTCCCTAACTGTCAGTCCAGGTTCAGTAAGCTCCCACTAGCTTGAGTCAGCCGTTTCTGTGGGTATCCTCATCACTGGCCCTTTTGCCATAATATTGCTCTATAACTAGATACCAGGGGTTCAGCCCAGTGCTTAGCTGTGGATCTCTGCATCTGCTTCCATCAGTTACTGGATGAAAATTCTATGATGACGTTGTAGGGTTAGCAAGAAAGCAGGCATTAGGGAAACTCCCAGGAAACCACAAGGATGACCCTAGCTAAGAATCTAAGCAACAGTGGAGAGGGTACCTAAACTGCCCTTTCCCTGTAATCAGATTGATGACGACCTTAATTGTCATCATGTAACCTTCATCCAGCAACTGATGGAAACAGGTTTTTAAACCAGAAGAATGCATGTTTTGATTTCAAACTTTTTGAAACGCTTGCAAGGCCCAGATATTATGGTTAGAATTTTGCCATAATAACATCAGTCCAGGAGAAGGGATTAGAAGGAGTTCAGTGTAGAGTGCTTTTTAGCTTGCAAGAAGCCCTGGGCTCCATATTCAACTTTAGGAAATCAGAAACAAAAACCTAGAAAGGACAGCCTTGTTGGCTCTTTGTTAGGTATCTAGAAGCACTTGGTATTGTTTGCCAGTGGTAGCAAGATTGAGATTTAGGCTGAGCACTGATGAGGAAACAGTCTTAGGGTGCCAGGGGAAGGGTGAGGACAGCTGCCATTGTATCCTAGGCTCTGGTCCAGGAAGAGAGTGGGGAGGAAAGTCTGTCTAGGAGAGCAGGTATCTGTAGAGTAAAAGGGGGGTGGGGCAGGGAGTCACAACTTTTCAGGAAAGCTAGAAGAGATTGCTACATTTCTGCAGGGGGCTTCCCTTTAGCAGACTCTTTGTAGAAGAGACATCTTGGGCCAGAGAGGAAGCAGATAGCTCTGCTAGGACGCTTCGTTAAGGGAACACAGCAGAACTCAGCTGTAGCTGCTCTCCAGGAGAGGAGCAGGATCCCTATACCCTGCGGGGAGACCATGCCCCACCACACCCCAGCTTCAGGTAGCCTGACTTCCAGATAGTCAGGACACCTTCCCTCCAAGGCTGAGCTTTCCCATTGCAGCTCCAGTCTCCAGAGCTGTCCTGTTGCATTTCTAGGTAGTCTGGCTCCCAATAGTCAGAACACCTTTCCTCTAGGGCTGAGCTGTCTTATTGCAGCTCTACCCCCCCCTTCCCCGCAGTGCTGACCTATTGCGGCTCTACGCCCCCCCACCAAAAAAAAACTGTCCTATTGTGGCTCTACCTCCCCAGAGCTGTCCCATTGCGGCTCTAAGTATATCCCGGCTTCCCGATAAGTCAGGATATCCCAACATCACTACTGTACCACATTCCCCTACATCACCCACATGCCTTTGACCTCATTAGTTTTCTCTTCAGTCAACATCTCAGAGATCAAGCAACATAAACTATCGGGCCAACAAAGAGGACCTTGGCGCCCAGACATGGGGCACTGAATCTACAGAAAGCCTGAGAAAGCTTGGGAAAGAATAGAGTAAAGCATGTTTTCTTGGTAGCAACAATTTCTCGGGTCTGCTCTGCTTGCTAGAGGCAAGCAAGTGCTCTCATCTAAGAGAGGCTTCCTGACTCAGCTTCAGCTGTGAAATCTTGCAGCTCATTTAAGAGGTCCTGCCACGAAATACTTAAAACGGTGTTGGTGAAAAGCTGAAGGCATGCTTTTCGGTTTTCAGCCATAGCAGGAAAAAAGTTGTGCTGTTTTAAAATGCCGGCTTTGTGGGCCGTCCTGCCAGGGCAAACTCTGACTCTTTGAGGCAGGAGGTCAGCTACAGAGAGAGCATTTGAGTGTTGTAGCTTGTTTGCTGGCAAGGACCTTGAAACGCCACAGAGTTGTGGTGATAAACATGGCTACAGCCGGTACCTCCGCCATGAGGCTGGAAAGCTAAGGAATGGGCTGGATTTAGCTGGCAAAGCCACGGCTTTAATCCTACCCATATTGCTCAGTAATTTGAAGGCTCATGTGGTCAGATAAAAAAAGAGAGATATGCAGTAAAGAGAGACTCAAAAACAAAACAAAAGAAAATTTCTAAATGATTTACAGTGTGTTTAAAAATATATACAGGCTGAAAATTAAAGTTCTTAAAAGTAAAATAAGGAAGAGAGAGAGTAGTTGGGTGTGGTAGTACACACCTTTAATCCCAACACTTGGGAGGCAGAGGGAGATTTACCTCTGTGACTTCAAGGTGTGGTAGCACGCGCCTTTAATCCCAAGGCCTGGGAGGCAGAGACAGAAGGATCTCTGAGAGTTCAAGGACAGTCTGGTCTATAGAGTTATTCCAGGACAACAATATATAGAGAATATAAAATAAAAGTAAAAATAAACAAAATAGAGTTAAAATAAAGCTGCACAAAGATGGAAAATACACAGAGAATCTTAATACTGTATGCTGTTATGCTCTCTTTGAATTGTTTGAATGCTGAGGAAGGAGCAACAGATGCTAAAAGATATTTGTTTATAAATGTTGCTGAACTAATCCAAGATAGATATTTTCAAAATACCTTGACTTCAGAATTTGGATCTAAGGATATGGTACTTTGGAAAAGAGTTTCTTCTTTTGTTTTCACAGAGGATGAGACACTATGGATTGCTTCTTCGATCCCAATATGGTATGATAGACCACGCCCTCCTGAAGGGTTGCTGTGAACACCCTTAAAAAATTGCTTCGCTCAACTCCCAACTGAGATGAACCTAGCAGACAGGTTATCCCATAAAAGACCCGAATAACAGCGCCCCCATTCAGCAGGAAGCAGTTTGGAGAGAAAAAACTGCGCCCATGTTCCCATATATTGTTTATAAATGTTCTTTTACATTTAAAGGGGGAGATGATATAGATGTGAATGATTTGCATTGATATGAATCTTGGTTTACTGATATTAATTTAAGGTCAATTTTATTATATGTATATGTATTTCTGATATTGATTAAGGTATTGTGATTGTGTAGTTCACTTAAAAATGTAATGTATATAGGTTGTTAATGGATAATTATCAATAATAGTCAAGCTTGTAGTCATGTTAGTTAGATTTTCTAGATGTACATAGATATATTTTAGATAGACATTCTTCATATCTTTCAAAGACTACGGAATATGCTATTTAATGTTTTAATAACTTAGGACTTTTCATGACAATGAGACACTCTGCTCCTGGCAGCACCAATCTACTTCAAGAAGAAGATGGGCATTGAAGAGGCACCTTATGGAGTTTGATAGCCATTTGGGCAAGAAACTCTCTTGGACTATTGTATAAACTGGACACAGAGAACCTGCAGAGAGAGAGGACTGCTGAACTTGCCTAAAGGTGAGATGATCTTTCGGGGTTCCTGAATCATGAAAGAGTCTGCGAGACATTCTGCAGGACACAGCAGTTAGTGACTGAACTGCCTTTGAAATTTCCTGCTTCATGGAAATGTCTGCTGGAAACTATGGGCCTGTAGGCCGAAGATGGATGCCCCAACGGTACAGAGAAACTTTGGGTGACTGTCCAGGCAGCAATATGTCTCTGTCATTTCTAGAGTTTGAAAGTTGCTTATTTTTTGTTTGCTTAGGTAATATTATATCCTTCTGGAGTCTATGATGGAGTTAAAGAATATATAGATAGTTATAGTTTTCCTTAGTTATGATAAAGATAAAATAGATGTAAATATGTAATTTTTACTTGATAACTGTTTTGTTATATGTAATTTTGCTATGTTAAAGTTAAAGCCTTCTTCTTTCTGTTTAAACAGAAAAAGGGGAAATGATAGAGGAAGGTCATTGGTTAAAAATAAAGAAACTACTTGGCCCTCATAGGTTAGAACATAGATGGGTGGAGTAAACAGAACAGAATGCTGGGAGGAAGAGGAAGTGAGCTCAGATGCAGGGCAGCTCCTCTGAGAGACAGATGCCATGCTCCCCTCTCCCTGGCAGACGCAATGAAGCTCCGACCCAGGATGGACGTAGGCTAGAATCTTCCCGGTAAGCGCTCCTTGGGGTGCTACACACATGAATAGAAATGGGTCAAGCAGTGTTTAAAAGAATACAATGCGTGTGTAATTATTTCGGGTATAAAGCTAGCCATGCAGGAGCCAGGCAGGATGAAAAGCAGGCCCGCAGCTCCCTACTACAGGACCTAGTCTTCAGGGAGAAATTCATATCTTCCCTTTTTTAACCAGTACACCTGTTCAAAAACCAAGACTGACCTTACACCACCCATGTAGGTAACAAACTGGTGTTACTTTGAAAATATGCTCTAGGTTATTAAGAGAAATTTCAGCTCAATTCAAATATGGTTTGTTTGTTTTTATTTAAACTGGGAGTTTTCAGTCAGCACTTGAAGTTGGCTTAGCCGGCACTCCTCTTTTTACCTGGCCCCAACCAAAAAAAAAAAAACACTATTTCTCAAGTTTTCAGCTAATGTCAGTTTTCTCCTACTTCAGTGAACATGGAATCAGTCAAACTAATTTTGCCCAAACCAGCCCCAAAGCCCTACTCTAGCTCCTTGTGGCAGGAATCCTGTGTAGACCATGAGGGCTTCATTCCGTTCTTAGCATGTGGACCTTCCCTGTTTTGTTTTGATTTGGGTTTTTTGTCTGTTTGTTTGTTTTGCTTTACTAGAACCCATTTAACTAGAATAAGAGACATTTCCAATCCTGCGTATTCTCATGTACAAAGTACTGATCTACCTCACAAAGTCAAGACACAAAGTGGATTCAATTTTTCTTTCACCCCCAACCAGACCCCTGAGAGAGGCATACTGAATATCATCAGGTTCTACAAAGAGTGATACAAACTTGGAAAAGATGAGCTTACATACAAATATTCCTTCACTATTTTCAGAGAGAATTCTAAGTCTCCTTTCTGTCTCCCACTCCCTTTCGACTGCTACCACCTTCCCGAAGGCAATCAACCGCACAGTCAGTTTTTTAGACCTCCAATGACCTAACAGGATTTGAGAGTAAAACCTTTTGAGAGTCCTAGTAATTTTCTTATTGCTTACCAGTGCCTTTACTATTTCAGATGAGCAAACGTTAGAACACTGTGAGCTCCTTCTGCGGCAGGACTTTGTACAGATTCAAGAATGTGTTCTTCCCCCTCACCCCTTTATCCTGAATTTCACCAAGATAGCTTTCTCCTGTAGGATCAAACTGTGGTTGAAATTCATGGAGGGGTCATGGGGAGCAGCTGAAGTTTGGCACCGTGAGAAACCAGGCCAGGACTCTGCTCAACACGAGACCTCAGTTGAAATAGAAGCCCCGGGACTGAAGGGGTCATGAAGAGAAGCTGAGGTTTGGCACCATGTAGCAAGGTCAGAGTACCAGAAGAGAGCCCAGGACAGGCTATTGGTAGGTGCAGTGCAGTTACAGTCAAGACCCCAAAATTTTGGAGGTGTCCCTACCGTGGGATACCTCCTAAGGGAAGTGGAAGCTGTGGGATAGAGCCAGCCTGAGCCTAGGAGGCGAGCTGTGTGTTTTGTCGCCAAACCCCTTGGAACCCAGAGGGTCATGCTGAGTCCCTGAAGCCTGACACTGGACTTCATACTGTTGAATTCTAGTTTTGCTTTGCTTTGCCTGTGACTGTGCCCCCAGTTCCTCCCTCTGGGAGTAAGAAAATACGTAACTTGTTTTTGATTTTATGGGAGCCCACAACGAAAAGACTTTGGGGTTTTATGAAGACTTTGGAATTTCACAGATAATTTTGAATTTTAAAAAAGACTTTCAATATTTTTTAAAGAGGCAAAAAGTTTAAAGTGTTTGACTTTTAAAGACAGCAGGACTTTTAAAGTTGGTTGTTTTATATTGTGATACTATTATTGATAGCCCATCCTGGGGATGAGCAAGTAAGAAAAGGTTATGGTTTGGTGGTGATGTGTTTCTGTGTCGAGCTGACAAGGGGTTAATTGTGCTGGCTAGTTTTGTGCCACACCATATGTGAGGTCATTTCCATAAGGGACTTTAGCTTTCTTTGTTGTCAAAATGAGAAGCATGTGCTGAGATTCTCACAGCACAGCCATATCGGGCTGGGGTAGGACTAGTGTTTGAACTAGTCTTGTCTGCCTCAGTGTCCTGCCCTCCGTGGGTTCTTCTGTTCTTAAGACTGAGTGTCGTGTAGTGTGTGAGTCATATGCAGGTCCTCAGGACGATGCCTTCCTGTCACCTGGCTGTCATATTCAGCCATAGTCTCCACAGCTGCTGTAGATGCAGAAGGAGCCCAAGGACAGAGTAAGAGCCACGGCTTGAAAACCGGCCTGTGCATTGCATTAGTTTCAAAGGCTCAACTCCTCATTTGTCAAATTGAGTAACGGAAACACGTTTATAATAATATTAGTAGTAATAGAATTTTATAGTATAAAAATTATATATCATATATAATAGTAATTTTATAAAAGAAATAATTGTTGAAATAGCAATATAACCCACAACAATGTATAAAAAAAAGCAAATTTATATATGTATGAGTGAGGGCTGGCATAAAATTTTGAAAACTAGAAATTATTTGTCTACTAAATAATATGATAATATGGATTGGGAGATGGCCTAGTGGGTATTTGGCTGTGCAAGGCTGAGGACTGGGGTTTAGGATACCAGAACCCACAGGAAGTCTACCTTGTTTGGTGGCTACCTGTAATCCAAGCACTCGGGAGGCAGAGATGGGGAATGCCTGAGGCAAGCTAGTCAGCTAGACTGCCCAGAATCAATGAGTTCTAGGCTCAACATGAGTCCCTGCTTCAGTAAATAAACAAACTGGAGAGCAGTCCAGAAAGGTCCTGGTCTGGGTCTGCCACGTTGCACGCATGCTCCCACCCACCCCTCACGCACACTGCGAAAGTAGGACCAAACTCTGGGACCTTGGTATGCGTCTGAACTATACTGTTGGCCAGCTGCCTGGCTTTGAACAAGAAGACAGGTCTGAACACAAATCTCCATCCTCACCTCTGAGTATCACTGGAGGATGATTGCACATTTTAGATTCATCTAAACATGCCACTGGACTCAGGCTAGTTCCCTCTCGTCTGCCTCATGGCCTTGGTGCCTTCCCTCTCTCCTCAGTCAGCATCTCTCCACGGTACCACCCCTGGGCTTCGTCATCTAGCATGGGGCTTTACTGGTGTTGCCTTTGGTTACAGGTTCTCCTGCAACGATTTAGAGCTGCTTAAATTTCTGGGATGAAGCTGAAATAATGGGAGCTCAGACACCCTGAAATTCTGTGCATATAGTGTATGTAACATGATAGTCAATATCTATACCACTTACAAACAAAGAATTAAAAACTAAAACCAGATGAAGACACTTTCTTCATCTATCTAGAGATGAGTTGTTTTCAATTGTAATGTGTTAAGTGAGCAGAACTTGGTGAGATCTTTTGCACTTAAATGTTGGTAGCATGTATCTGTGTTTGACGCTTTGGGAAATAGGATGTTTAATTATCTCCTTAGGAAATTTATCCTAAACAAAATTATTCAAAAGTGAAGAAAAACTGCATGTGAGGAGTGTGTATTTCAGTGTTCTTTGAGGCAGTTACATTAAAATTAACAGAGAAGGCATACTTGAAACACATGGCAGACTATTTTTAATGATTAAAGTGATTGTAGAGGAGAGACATAGATAGATATTATTAATATAATACCTAATAAAAGGCCACAAAATAGTTTAGACTTATTAAATTATATGAAATATATACACAGTAGGATCCCTATAAGAAAAATGAAAACATAAATGACTGCATAGGATAGTAAACTGCTCAGTTTTAAAATGTACAGTTTTCAAAAAATATGCTTTTTATGATTTCAGTGAAAAATTTCTCCTGTGGGAAGGGTAATACCCAACTCACATCCTAGCGCTTAGCTGCAAACTCAGCAGCAACCTGTACTCCATCCCACTAAGCAGCAAATCCTTCCTTTCAGCACTCTGCTTCCGCTCTGTATGCTGCCCAAGAGGATTCAACCTGATGGGAGAAGCCATTGTTCCATGACGACGCATAGCTGTCGTCACTTAAGACTAGAAATGGTTCCACAGTTAGATTTTTTCTATCAGCTACTCTGGCTTTTGCCTGCCTCCACTCTAGAAGCTCCCCAATGTCAGATCTGTGGTCTGGGAAGATGGGAGGTGGCTGTTTCTCCTTACTGAACCCTGGTAGAGAAGGCTGGAAAGGCGGCCAATGGGAACAGAGCCTCTGGAACACAGCATGCTGTGCGCTGAGAAGAAAGGAAACCAAAGACATTTCTCTCCATTCAGTCTGGCTGCGCACTGTTTGAATGCCTTGAATAAATATTTATAGACACCTGGTGCTTGGGATTTTAGATAATGGAAACTTTGAAAAATCTTGTTTGTGTCAAAGAAAACAAAAAACAAGGCTGATAGATTTTGCTTTATCTCTAACAGTTTCTGAGGAGATGAACAGTCAGACTGTTTTCTACAGATTCAGAATTTCTTGAAACTGGGGCTCAAGACTAAGTGACCCCCAAGAGTGATTTCAGACCAAGGTGTTAGAATTTAGACAGGTGATTCCCCGCCAGAGAAAATTAGAGTACTCTTAAAAGTCATTGTC
Source organism: Chionomys nivalis (assembly GCF_950005125.1). Lineage (NCBI taxonomy): Eukaryota > Metazoa > Chordata > Mammalia > Rodentia > Cricetidae > Chionomys > Chionomys nivalis. The sequence goes on from NC_080102.1 coordinate 55,176,968, forward strand.
ACCATAAATTAGCATTACTCATGCTGGCCTATGCAGCTTCCCACTCCCACAGGTAGAGCTGCCCCTCCCCATTCAGACCAGAAGGAATCTGATCAACGACAGGAATGGGAGAGTGCAGATCAATAGTGCCAGACTGTTGGACTCCCTACAGTATGCCAGCTCTGTCCTGCCCTACTTGTGAATATAAAAGGTATTTTCTCCTCCTCCTCCTTGCTGTGGAATAGTCTTTGAAGACGTGTTACATTGGTTTATGTTGTGGAACATTTGTTTAATGATACAAAGATGTGTTGCATTCCTTTATGTTGCATTTGTTTAATTCTGTGAAGCTGTGTTACTTAGCCTGTCTAAAACACCTGATTGATCTAATAAAGAGCTGAATGGCCAATAGCAAGACAGGAAAAGAATAAGTGGAGCTGACAGGCAGAGAAAATAAACAGGAGGAGAAATCTGGGAAGAGAAACTCAAAGGAACAAGAAAAGGAGATGCTAGAGGCCAATCACCCAGTCAAACAGCCAGACACAGAATAAGAATGAAAGAAAAGATACACAAAAATAGAAAAAGGTAAAAGGTCAGCGGCAAAAAGTAGACATAATAATTTAAGAAAAGATGGTTTGAAACAAGACAAGGTAAGGCAGGGCATTTATACGTAATAATAAGTCTCTGTATGTATTTATTTGGGAGCTGGGTGGCACCCCCCCCCCCAAATGAGTCAAAGAGCAAAGAGAAAAAAAAAAAACCAATGACACTTCCTCCTCTTTTCCCTACCCTCCCTCGCTGAGGATCAAGCCCAGGACCTCATTTACTTTAACCTAAACCTTTCATCTCCTTTACATGCCTAGCCCCCTACTCCCTCATCTCAAGATGAGTTCCCAACACTGTGGAAGTTTTGGGACTCTTCACACCTGGAACTGGGAAAGGATGAAGGAGCTTGACAAACTTGTTTCTGCCATCTGCTTCACACCAAAAGGTAATAACACAGAATGCTCCAAGAATTCTGTTATGGTTCAGAAGTTGGTTTTCTTTCTCAATCAAATAAAAACTGTATGGTGAATGACATAAGCAATAGTGAAAATGTGTCTAGTTTTGGATAAACACTAAAATGTTGATGAGTATGTCTTCTGACTGGATAAACACTAAAATGTCGACATGCCAGCATTCTGATTGGATAAACACTAAAATGTTGACAAGTGTGCATTCTGACTGGATAAACACTAAAATGTTGACATGTGTGCATTTGGACTAGATAAACACTAAATTGATGGCATGTGTGCATTCTGATTGGATAAACACTAAAATGTTGGCATGCATGCATGCATTCTGACTGGATAAAGCTAAACTGTTGGCATAAGTATGAAGATGGATGCTAAAAAGAAATCCCACACTAGCTCAGAATTGAGTATAATAAAGGGTTGTTTATTTAGGGGTAGACTCACACATCACAGTGCTCTCCACGAATGAGGAGCAGGAACCAAATCCAGAAGCCTGAAGAGAGAGGGAATGCGACTTTACATCAGCATTTATAGTATAATAGGCCATGCCCAAGTGAGTGATTAATGTAAAGGCTACTTGCTGTAGGATTTTCTACAGCACCTTCCCTTTTTGTTTAAATAAGAGAGTTCTAAGCGTAATACAAAATCATATACAATAAGAACAAATATTCAGTATAAAAATTAGAATTACAACCAGCATAAACAATATCAAGCAAGAAACATGTGATAAATGTTTCAATAATTATCCTATCTTAAGGAGTTTAAGTCTTGTATTATAAATCACTTAGCCAAGTCATGAGAGGAAAGTAACTATGACTATCTAGTCTTCAAAACCATCAAAGATCCGAGAAGGGAGACAATGTTACATAAGCAGGAAGTGCGACCAAGCAACCTCTGAAATGTGCAACTGGATACCTGGGCAATCACCCTAAGTCTCATTTGTAACGTTGGAGCAACCAACTTTGGTTAAGGCCTACAGTAACCGACAGACCATTTTCAGAGGCAGGAAAGTTGTCAAAACTGTCTTACCCTATCTTGGCAAGATTTGACCCTATCCTATAGCCATACTGATGAATATCTTGCATATCACCATAGAACCTTCACCTAACGATGGATGGAGATAGAGACAGAGACCCACACTGGAGCACCGGACTGAGCTCCCAAGGTCCTAACGAGGAGCAGAAGGAGGGAGAACATGAGCAAGGAAGGCAGGACCACGAGGGGTGCACCCACCCACTGAGACAGTGGGTCTGATCTATTGGGAGCTCACCAAGGCCAGCTGGATTGTGACTGAAAAAGCATGGGATAAAACCGGACTCTCTGAACATGGCGGACAATGAGAGCTGATGAGAGGCCAAGGACAATGGCACGGGGTTTTGATTCTACTTCATGTTCTGGCTTTGTGGGAGCCTAGACAGTTTGGATGTTCACCTTCCTAGACCTGGATGGAGTGGGGAGGACCTTGGACTTTCCACAGGGCAGGGAATCCTGACTGCTCTTGGGGCTGGAGAGGGAGGAGAAGAGGAGTGGGGGGAGGGGGAGAGGGGCGGGAGGAGGGGGAGGGAAATGGGAGGCGGGGAGGAGGCGGAAAATTTTTTTTCAATAAAAAAAAAAAAAGATTTGACAGTCTTTTTTCTTGTATCCTGCTTGTCCTGTCCGGATATCCTGCATTTTGTCAGTGGTTGAGGTATGGGCAGTTCCTTGCCCAAAGGCTAGTGTTTCCAAGAAGAAAACAAGCTCCAAGTGGAGTGTCTTTGGTGCTCAGCATTCTCTCAGGAATAGATTTGTGCTGCCAGGAACAATCATGTCTCAGGTCAACAGAACCCTAAGTTATTTGAATGCCATATTCTATAGCTCTTTGAAGTGGCTGAAGATTACCTATCTATACAGAATACAATCTCTATGCATCTAAAGAACCTGATTAGTCTAACTGTAATTATGACAAACATGGATGACTATTGACCTATAATTCTGAATACCTATATAACTTAAAGACTAAGACTTTATATTAAAATATTATTGTGCAACATATGAGAACATTGACCTCAAAATGTGAACAATGCATAAGTATCTTGATCAGAGGTAGAAATGTATATTGCAATATGATAAATATATCCCAAAATTGTGTCAATGTACACAATGTCTTAAGCAGAGGGAGAAGCATACATGCATACAATATTGCAAAATAACTTTGCCTAGGTATATAAATATTGTAGACAAAAATAGAAATATATTCAATATAACTTAAGTTTGTATCAATATACAAGAATCTATACCAATGTAAACTGGCTATAAATAATAGCTCACAAGTATTCTCTCTATTACTCACTATTATTATTATTATTATTAGTGTGAGTATACTCACACTAATCTATTATCCTATCTAATTCCCCCCCCCTTTTTTTTCAAAGAGATCCCCGAGCCTGCATATTTTCCTCCCAACCCCCCAACCCTATACCAATTCTAACAAACCACTAAATGATGTCCCTAACCCTGAGGACAAATTTTGTTAAGAGAGGGGACATCATCTAGAATTACTTCCAGCTGTCATTGGGGGTGATGTTCTTTCTATGGGATCCTGTGAAAGTAAAATGATGGCTAAGTTTCAAGATTACTGTCTGGTATAGTTGCAAATAGTCTCTGAGTATTCGGTAGAGTTTTTCTGAGGTTCCTATTTGGAGTTCTGAACAGTGCACCATTTCAGCTAACCAAGTTGAAACCATCTTGAGCAACTTGTACCCAAAACAGGTCTTGTAGTAGTGCTATCAGCATCATGATGTCATATCAACCAGGCAGAATCATTGTTGTGGGGCCCCATCTTCTTCCTGGAAGCTTCAAAGATTACAGCAGAAAAATTCATTGTTCATTGTGGAAAACTTAAACAGTATTTATACAAATATATATTCAATGAAAGGTATGATAGAGACAAAAATAGGTATGAAGAAAAGTAAATTTTTTTCTAAATTCTTTCTTCTTTCTGTTCCATATTAGACAGCTCCTGACATGAGACAGAAACTCTGAATTTTTCTTTTAACAATATGCTTGTATTTAGAGAAGGACAGAGCCATTGTTCAACTCCAGAGCCAGCTTTGATTTTTAACTAAGTCATGACTATTATTCTAGTTTATGTTCAGTAATTCTTACCTTCAGATGACCTGTCCTCATAAGTCATAATTCTCTTTGTTTGGTGATCCTATTGGGTACTATCTTTTCCTCTTTAGGCATCTAGATGTCCAGGGTCTCTTGACTTTTTGAAAATGAGTATTTTTCTGCAAAGACAAGAACAGAACCCTGCCCCAATCCTTATGAGGTTTCCTTACCACCTGTATGGCTGTCACCTCTCTGGGTGAGCCGTCATTTCTCTTTCTCAAGAGATTTCTCTTTTTCAAACCAAATCTTTATTAATTTTGATGGTATCTATAACTTTTCTTCTCCTGTTGAAACAAAAGCAAAATTCTTTACCCAACATAGCACATCTTCTGGCTTCCATTGTGAGGTCAACACATCCTTGAAATATACCAACTGATATAATTCAGAAGACTTTTCTATTATCCAATGTTTCTCTGCTGCTGTTGTTTCTTTTTCATTAGCGTTAAGAAAATTCAAGGTTAATAAAGCATTATGTAATTTATTTCTGGGGGTATTTTCCATCCCTTTCTGTTTGTTTAACATATCCTTTATAGTTGATCTTTCTATAACTGCCTGACCTGTAGGATTGTTTGGTATACCTATAATATTCTTTATATTATAATAAGCAAAAAACGGTTTCATTTTCTTAGAGACATATGCTGTACCATTATCTGTCTTTATTTGTGCAGGTATACCCATGATGGCCATAACTTCTAACAAATATGTGATTACTGAATCAGCCTTGTCTGAGCTCAAAGCAGTTGCCCATTGAAAACCTGAATAAGTGTCAATGGTATGGTACACATATTTTAATTTTCCAAAATCCACAAAATGGAACACATCCACCTGCCAGATTTCATTTATTTGAGTACCTTTTGGGTTAGTCCATGCAGGTAGCAGTGTTTGGTTATAGAAAGAACAAGTAGGACATCTCTTTAAAATCTCCTTCGCTTTTTGCCATGTAATAGAAAACTTTCTATAAACCTTTGCTACTAACATGATATTTCTTATGAAATTCTGAGGCCTTCAGCACACTTCCAATCAATAATCAATCAATTTCTGCATTACCTTGTGCTAGAGAACCTAGCAGAACCATACGGGATCAGATGTGTGTTATATATATGGGACAAAGCCTATTCCTGATTATATCTTGAACCTGTATGAATAATAAAGTCAATTCTGTATCATCTGGTATTAATTCAGCAGTTTCAATATACAAGACAATTCTTTCTGCATATTGTGAATCAGTAACTATATTAAGAGGTTCTTTAAAATCCCTTAGTACCATGAGAATAGCATATAATTCTGCTTTTTGGACAGAATTATAAGGGCTTTGTTCCACCTTACTTAAATCTTCTGGTTTGTAATCTGCATTTCCTAATTTATTTGTATCAGTGTAGAATGTATGGGTTCCAGTTATTGATGTGTCCTGTACAATGTGGGGAAGGATCCAGGTAGTTCTCTTTATAAGATTAATTCCACCACTTTTGAGATAATTGCTAGTAATCTTTCTTTAAAAAATTAGTCCTTTAAAGGTTTGCTAGTTGTTTTGTGTTTTTGTACAACCTGAATGGCTGATGACTTTTGTGTATAGTACCTTATAAATCGTTCCCAAAAATATGAGTTTCTGGGACTGCAGGAATGTTAACCTGGGTTTATATTATCTTAGAATGGATTTTTAAACATATAAACCAATTTAAAAATTAAAAACTTATGTGGAAAAGGTCTCTGAATTAATTATAAAAGGAAAATTGAGACTTTGTCAACTAGCAGGTATAGACCCAGCAGAGATTATAGTGCCTTTTACTACTGATGAAATTAAAAAAATTATGGGAAGACAATGAACCTTGGCAAAGAGCTTGGACTGCCAGAATATACATTCCTATTTCCTATTGGAATTTTGAATTCATCCTCCATGTCTATTCCATCATCCAGAATAGTATTGTTTTTTATAGAAGGCTCTGGATTTTTAAAATTTTTCTGGTGATACATGTCCTACACAGTGACTGGGAATGACTGGACAACTTTTGACTTGGGGGCATGCAAGAGGCCTCCCCAAGGAGGTTCTCAATGGTATCGGGTTGCCTTGTCTGTCGTTTGTTGATCTGCATTTTTTGGTACAATGTCAGCCTTTGCCATACCTTTTACATAATCTCTAAGGTTGATATCTTTTATTTTTGCCATTCCCAGAGGAGACATTATTTCTAGGAATTCCTTGTCTACAATCCCTTCTCAGATGTCCTATTCTACCACAATTAAAACATTTGGCATTTTGATGTCTCCTCATATCTTTGGAAATTGCTTCTCCTACCCAAGATTCAGTATTATAGTTGAATGTCTCAACATTCATTGTATGCAGGATCCATTCATCCATTGGTGTTGATCTAACCTTTAAAGGCCTAACTATCTTTTTACATTCTAAGTTGGCATTTTCAAAAGCCAGAGATTCAATAAGTACTCATTTAGCATTTGGGTCTGTTACTCCTATTTTTTACAGCCTTAGTTATTATTTGTAAAAAGTGACTAAATGGTTCTCTTTGGCCCTGTTTAACCTTAGAATATGATTCCATTCATTTTCTTGTTCTTGAATCCTGTCCCAAGAATTTAAGGCTGCTTTGTGGCATAAGGACAAGACTTGGTCCTTGTAAAGAGCTTGAACCTGTGGGTTAGCATAAGTGCCCTCACCAAGAGTTTGATCTTGGGAAGTCTCAAGTCCTTTTGCTTTTCCCTGTTCTAAAATTTTTGCCTCTTCTCTGAAATAACATTTCCACAGTAGTTGGGGCCCATCATCCAGGACTGCTGAAGCTAACTGAAGCCAGTTGTGTGGGGTTGCCTTAATGCTAGAAGCCCATGTCTTTACCATCTTCCTAACAAATACAGAATGTAAGCCATAAGTTATTATTGCTTGCTTTTTTTTTTTAGATCATTCTTTTTTTTTTTTTAAGACAGGGTTTCTCTGTAGCTTTGGAGCCTGTCTTGGCTGGCCTCAAACTCACAGAGATCCACCTACCTCTGCCTCCCAAGTGCTGGGATTAAAGGTGTGCACCACCACCAGTAGATCATTCTTTTTAAAAAAATATTTATTTATTTTTAATGTGTACAATATTCTGTCTGTGTGCATGTCTGCAGGCCAGAAGAGGGTACCAGACCTCTTTACAGATGGTTGTGATCCACCATGTGGTTGCTGGGAATTGAACTCAGGACCTTTGGAAGAGCAGGCAATGCTCTTGACCACTGAGTCATCTCTCCAGTCCCCTAGATCATTCATTCTTATAAGTATCCATCTACCTTCTTTGGATCCTTTTGGACCTTTAGAACTTGATGCTTTGTCAGAGTAGATTATAGGGTAGAAAGCTAAAACCCTGGGTAATTTCATCTCTGACAGGTGCTGGTGATATTAAATCCTATCCTTATACCTTCTTTCCCTGCTCATCAGCTCCAATAATTTCTTCAATTATTTAAAATCTTTTTACTACTGTCTTTTGTAAAGCCTGAATCTCCTGGCCTGTATATATTTCTAGTGATTTTATTGAGGCACCTAGCCTCTGGTTCTCATTTTGTACATGTGATTCCAAGGTCTGAAGTATTTTCTTTAAAGATAAAATCTCATCCTTGGACATTATTTGAATACCATGCAGATTGCCTTCCTGGAGAGATACTCTGTTAACCTATCATAACTTTTTAACAGATTTTGATTGTCAAATTCAACAGTATGACTTCTTTCATATAATTTCTCAGTACCCTTTGACATGGATTGAATTTTGTCTGTAAAATTAATGTTATCCTTTTCAATAGTATTAATTTTTTCAGCTAACTTTTGATTTTTGATGGTATTAATCCTATAAGCTATCTATTCATTATTAGTCTGTAAAGACTGTATGTATCATTTCTAAAGTGCCTCATTCTTGGATCTGTTATCAAGCCATTTTCTTTTTTTTTTTTTTTTTTTTTTTTTTTTTTTTTTTTTTTTTAATTTTTTTTATTGTTTATTTATTTTTTTTTTTTTTTTTTTTCTTTTATTTATTTTTTATTCTTTTTTAATTAAAATTTCCACCTGCTCCCCGTCTCCCACCTCCCTCCCCTCCTCCCAAACACTGCCCCCTCCCCCCACTCCCCTCCCCCCATCCCCACTCCTCTTCTCCTCCCCCCACACCATTCCCCCTCCCTCTCGACACTGAAGAGCAGTCCAAATTCTCTGCCCTGCGGGAAGACGAAGGTCTTCTATCTACGTCCAGGAAGGTGAGCTTCCAAACAGGCTAAGCTCCCACAAAGCCAGTTCATGTATTAGGATTGAAACCTAGTGCCATTGTCCTTGGCTTCTCATCAGACCTCATTGACCGCCATGCTCAGAGAGTCCGGAATCAACCCATGCTTATTCAGTCCCAGACCAGCTGGCCTTGGTGGGTTCCCAATAAATCAGTTCCACTGTCACAGTGGGTGGGTGCATCCCTCGTGGTCCTGATTTTTTGCTCTTGTTCTCCCTCCTTCTGCTCCTCATTTGGACCTTAAGAGCTCAGACCGTTGCTCCAAATTAAGAATCTGTCTCTACCTCGATCCATCGCCAGATGAAGGTTCTAAGGTGATATGCAAGACATTCATCAGTATAGGATAGGGTCACTTCAGGCTCCCTCTCCCTCGTTGCCCAAGGTACCCGCTGGGGACATACTCCTGGACACCTGCAAACCCCTCTAGAGTCAAGTCTCTTGCCAACCCTAAGATGGCTCCCTTAGATAGGACATATACTTCGCTGCTCCCGCATCCATCCCTCCTATATCCCAACCATCCCAATCCCCCGAGCTCCTCCCATCCTCCCCTTCTCATATTTCTCATCCCATTTCCCCTTTGCCCCATGCCACCTCACCCGCAAGTTCCCAGTTTTTGCCCTGCAATCTTGTCTACTTCCCCCTCTCCATGCGGATGACTATATGATTTTCTTTGGGTTCACTTTCTTATTTAACTTCTATAGGATCACACATTATATGCTTAATGTCTTTTATTTATGGCTAGAAACCGATTATGAGTGAGTACATCCCATGTTCCTCTTTTTGGGTCTGGGATACCTCACTCAGGATAGTGTTTTCTATTTCCATCCATTTGCACGCAAAATTCGAGAAGTCATTGTTTTTTACTGCTGAGTAGTACTCTAATATGTATATATTCCACACTTTCTTCATCCATTCCTCCATTGAAGGGCATCTAGGTTGTTTCCAGGTTTTGGCTATTACAAACAATGCTGCTATGAACATAGTTGAACAGATACTTTTGTCATTTGATGTGGCATCTCTTGGGTATATTCCCAATAGTGGTATTACTGGATCTTGGGGTAGGTTGATCCCAAATTTCCTGAGAAATCGCCACACTGATTTCCAAAGTGGTTGCACAAGTTTGCATTCCCACCAGCAATGAATGAGTGTGTCTCTTTCTCCACAACCTCTCCAGCAAAGGCTATCATTGGTGTTTTTGATTTTAGCCATTCTGACAGGTGTAAGATGGTATCTCAAAGTTGTTTTAATTTGCATTTCCCTTATCGCTAAGGAGGTTGAGCATGACCTTAGGTGTCTTTTGGCCATTTGAATTTCTTCTGTTGAGAATTCTCTGTTCAGATCAGTGCCCCATTTTTTTATTGGGTTCATTAGCATTTTAAAGTTTAGTTTCTTGAGTTCTTTATATATTTTGGTGATCAGACCTTTGTCTGTTGCAGGGTTGGTGAAGATCTTCTCCCAGTCAGTGGGTTGCCTTTTTGTCTTAGTGACAGTGTCCTTTGCTTTACAGAAGCTACTCAGTTTCAGGAGGTCCCATTTATTCAATGTTGCCCTTAATGTCTGTGCTGCTGGGGATAAACGTAGGAAGTGATCTCCTGTACCCATATGTTGTAGAGTACTTCCAACTTTTTCTTCTATCAGGTTCAGTGTGTTCAGACTAATATTGAGGTCTTTAATCCATTTGGACTTGAGTTTTGTGCATGGTGATAGATATGGATCTATTTTCATTCTTCTACACGTTGACAACCAGTTCTGCCAACACCATTTGTTGAAGATGCTCTCTTTTTTCCATTGAATACTTTTAGCTCCTTTATCAAAAATTAGGTGTTCATAAGTTTGTGGGTTAAACTCAGGGTCTTCTACTCGGTTCCATTGATCGACTTCTCTGTTTTTATGCCAATACCAAGCTGTTTTCAATACTGAGGCTCTGTAATAGAGTTTGAGGTCAGGGATGGTAATGCCTCCAGACGATCCTTTATTATATAAGATTGTTTTGGCTATCCTGGGTTTTTTGTTTCTCCATATAAAGTTGATTATTGTCCTCTCAAGATCTGTAAAGAATTTTGATGGGATTTTAATGGGGATTGCATTGAATCTATAAATTGCCCTTGGTAGAATTGCCATTTTTACTATGTTGATCCTCCCTATCCAAGAGCAAGGGAGATCCTTCCATTTTCTGGTATCCTCCTCAATTTCTTTCTTCATTGACTTAAAGTTCTTGTCAAATAGATCCTTTACTTCCTTGGTTAGGGTTACCCCAAGATATTTTATGCTATTTGTGGCTATCGTGAAGGGTGATGCTTCTCTGATTTCCATCTCTGCTTCCTTGTCCTTTGTGTATAGGAGGGCAACTGATTTTTTGGAATTGATCTTGTATCCTGCAACGCTACTAAAGGTGTTTATCAGCTGAAGGAGTTCTTTGCTGGAGTTTTTGGGGTCGCTTATGTACACTATCATATCGTCTGCAAATAATGAAAGTTTAACTTCTTCCTTTCCGATTTGAATCCCTTTGATCCCCTTATGTTGTCTTATTGCTATTGCTAGAATTTCAAGCACTATATTAAAGAGGTATGGAGAGAGTGGACAACCTTGTCGTGTTCCTGATTTTAGTGGAATAGCTTTGAGTTTCTCTCCATTTAATTTGATGTTAGCTGACGGCTTGCTATAAATAGCTTTTATTATATTTAGGAACGACCCTTGTATTCCTAATCTCTCTAAGACCTTTATCATAAAGGGATGTTGAATTTTGTCAAATGCTTTTTCCGCATCTAATGAAATGATCATATGGTTTTTTTCTTTCAGATTATTTATATGATGGATTACATTGATAGATTTTCGTATGTTGAACCAGCCCTGCATCTCTGGGATGAAGCCTACTTGATCATAATGGATAATTTTTCTAATGTGTTCTTGGATTCGGTTTGCCAGTATTTTATTGAGTATTTTTGCGTCGATGTTCATGAGTGAGATTGGCCTGTAGTTCTCTTTCTTGGTTGTGTCTTTGTGTGGTTTTGGTATTAGAGTAACTTCAGCTTCATAAAAGGAATTTGGCAATGACTTCTCTGTTTCAATATTGTGAAATACATTAAGGAGTATAGGTATTAGGTCTTCTTGGAAGTTCTGGTAGAATTCTGCATTAAAGCCGTCTGGACCTGGGCTTTTTTTGGTGGGAAGGTTTTTTATAACAACTTCTAATTCTTCGCGACTAACAGGTCTATTTAGATTGTTCACCTGGTCCTGGTTTAACTTTGGTATATGGTATTTATCTAAAAAAGTGTCCATTTCTTTTACATTTTCCAATTTTGTGGCATACAGGTTTTTGTAGTAAGATCTAATGATTCTCTGAATTTCGTCTGTGTCTGTGGTTATGTCTCCCTTTTCGTTTCTGATTTTGTTAATTTGCGTATTCTCTCTCCGCCGTTTGATTAGTTTGGATAGGGGTTTATCAATCTTATTGATTTTCTCCAAGAACCAGCTTTTTGTTTCATTGATTCTTTGGATTGTTTTCTGTGTTTCTATTTTGTTGATTTCAGCCCTCAATTTGATTATTTCCAGTCTTCTACTTCTCCTAGGTGAGTCTGCTTCTTTTCTTTCTAAAGCTTTAAGGTGGGCTATTAGGTCTCCAATGTGTGCTTTCTCCGTTTTCTTTATGTGGGCACTTAATGCTATGAACTTTCCTCTTAGCACTGCTTTCATAGTGTCCCATAGGTTTGAGTATGTTGAGTCTTCGTTTTCATTGAATTCAAGAAAGACTTTAATTTCTTTCTTTATTTCTTCCTTGATCCAGGTGTGGTTCAGTAGTTGACTGTCCAATTTCCATGAGTTCATAGGCTTTCTGGGGATAGCATTGTTGTTGAATTCTAACTTTAATCCATGGTGATCTGATAAGACACAGGTGGTTACCGATATTTTTTTGTAACTGTGTAAGTTTGCTTTGTTACCGAGTATGTGGTCTATTTTCGAGAAGGTTCCATGAGCTGCAGAGAAGAAGGTATATTCTTTCTTATTTGAGTGGAATGTTCTATAGATGTCTGTTAAGTCCATTTGATTCATTACCTCCCTTAATCCTCTTATTTCTCTGTTAGGTTTCTGTCTGATTGACCTGTCCATTGGTGAGAGAGGAGTGTTGAAATCTCCTACTATTAGTGTGTGTGGTTTGATGACTGCCTTGAGTTTTAGTAACGTTTCTTTTACATAAGTGGGTGCTTTTATATTAGGGGCATAGATATTCAGGATTGAGACTTCATCCTGGTGAATTGTTCCTGTTATGAGTAAAAAATGTCCATCTCCATCTCTTTTGATTGATTTTAGTTTGAAGTCAACTTTCTTAGAAATTAGTATGGCCACACCTGCTTGTTTCTTAGGTCCGTTTGCTTGATAAACCTTTTCCCAGCCCTTTACTTTGAGTAGATGTCTGTCTTTGTGGTTGAGGTGTGTTTCTTGTAAGCAACAGAATGTTGGATCCTGTTTTCGTATCCAATCTCTTAGCCTGTGCCTCTTTATAGGTGAGTTGAGTCCATTGATATTAAGTGATATTAATGACCAGTGGTTGTTAACTCCGGTCATTTTTCCTTTCTTTCTTTCTTTCTCTTGGTAGTAGAGTTTGTGTGTTTCCCTTCTTCAAGTTGTGTTGGTGAAGGGTCATTAGATGTCTGAGTTATTGTGGGCATTGTTGGACTCCTTGTTTTGTGATTTTCCTTCAATTACTTTCTGAAGGGCTGGATTTGTGGCTACGTATTGTTTAAATTTGTTTTTATCCTGGAAAATTTTGTTTTCTCCATTTATAGTGAACGAAAGCTTGGCTGGGTATAGTAGTCTGGGCTTGCATCCATGGTCTCGTAGTTTCTGCAGTATATCTATCCAGGACCTTCTGGCTTTCATGGTTTCCATAGAGAAATCAGGTGTAAGTCTGATAGGTTTACCTTTATAGGTAACTTGACCTTTTTCCTTTGCAGCTCTTAATATTCTTTCTTTATTCTGTATGTTTTGTGTTTTGATTATTATATGACGAGGAGATGTTTTTTTCTGATCCAGTCGATTTGGTGTTCTGTATGCTTCTTGGACCTTCAAAGGAATATCTTTCTTAAGGTTGGGAAAGTTTTCTTCTATAATTTTATTAAATATATTTTCTGGACCATTGAGCTGTAGATCTTCTCCTTCTTCTATCCCTATTATTCTTAGGTTTGGTCTTTTTATTGTGTCCCAGATTTCCTGAATGTTTTGTGATGAGAATTTGTTGGTAATGCTGTTTTCTTTAATGAGAGTGTTTATTTTCTCTATGGTATCTTCAGTGTCTGAGATTCTTTCTTCTATCTCTTGTAATCTGTTGGTGGCACTTGTCTCTGTAGTTCCTGTTCGTTTATTCAAATTTTCCATCTCCATCCTTCCCTCGGTTTGTGTTTTCTTTATTACTTCCACTTCATTCTTCAAGTCTTGAACCGTTTCCCTTACCTGTTTGATTACTTTTTCTTGTTTCTCTTGGTTTTCTTGGGTATCTTTGAGAGATTTATTCATTTCCTCTACCTTTTTGTTTGTAATCTCTAATTGGTTGTGGCAGTTTTTCACCTCCTGTTTAAGGTCCTCTATTATTTTCATAAAATTCACTTTTGAGTCGAATTCTTCTAATTCTTCTGGATTAGGGTGTACACTTCTCATTTCGGGATTCCTGGATCCTGGTGATGTCACGTTGCCTTTCAAGTTGTTGGGGGAATTCTTGCATTGGCGCCTGCCCATCTTTTCCTTCAAATGGAGCCAGGAGAGGCCTGATGTCTTGGACCAGTCTTTGCTGTGACTAACTCTCTAGGTGTATCTCCTCAGTGTAGGGGCAGGAACCGTTCCCTTCCAGATGAACTCCTCAACACCAAAACATGGATGCGTGGTATTCCAATGACCCGCGTAAAGGAGGCCGAATGCAAGGGGTCGGGCAGGGTCGAGTAGAACACAGGCGACACTGCAGTACAAGCTGGAGGTGCCTGCGCTCCCTTTCGGGGGGTTGCTGAGGCCTGCCCGCTAGGCAGGCACTCACTGCTCTGGTTGGGTAGCCTTAGTGTAGGGGCGTTGTGCTCTCTACCGGGACCGTCCGCCCCAGGATAGTACACACTCACCCGTCCCGATGAAACTTCTCGGCACCTACACAGGAACTCCTGGATGCCCCAATGAGCCAGGGACTAAGGGAAGTAGGGCGCAGGCAGAGCAGGTCCAGGAGATCACAGCAGAGACTGCAGCCCCAGCAGCAGGGGCCCCGCTTTCCCTGGCGGGGACCTTGAGGCCTGCCCTCTAGTCAGGCACTCACTGCTCTGGGCTGGTAGCCTTAGTGAAAGGGCAGGAAACTGTTCCACAGCTAAGGACCATGCAGACAAGGCAGGCTTGGGGGTGGGGGTGGGGGCAAGTGTGTAGGAGAGAAAGCCCTGCAGCAGGAGCTGGGGGAGGGGCGTTTGTGCTCTCTGCCAGGACCTTCCGCCCTAGGATAGCACACACTCACCCGTCCAGATGAAACTTCTCTGCACCTACACAGGAACTCCTGGATGCCCCAATGAGCCAGGGACAAAGGGAAGTAGGGCGCAGGCAGAGCAGGTCCAGGAGATCACAGCAGAGACTGCAGCCCCAGCAGCGGGGGCCCGCTTTCCCTGGCGGGGACCCTGAGGCCTGCCCTCTAGTCAGGCCCTCACTGCTCTGGGTTGGTAGCCTTAGTGAAAGGGCAGGAAACTGTTCCACAGTAAAGGACCTTGCAGACAAGGCAGGCTTGGGGGTGGGGGTGGGGGGCGGGTGTGTAGGAAAGAAAGCCTTGCAGCAGGAGCTGGGGGGGGGGCGTTTGTGCTCTCTACCGGGACAGTGCGCCCCAGGATAGCACACACTCACCCATCCAGATGGGACTTCTCAGCACCTATGCAGGGATTCCTGGTGGCCCCAATGAGCCCGGGACCAAGGGAAATAGGGGGCAGGGAGAGCAGGTCCAGGAGATCACAAGCAGAGACTGCAACCCCAGCAGTAGGGGCCTGATTCCCCTGGTGGGGACCTTGAGGCCTGCCCTCTAGTCAGGCACTCACTGCTCTGGGCTGGTAGCCTTAGTGAAAGGGCAGGAAACTGTTCCACAGCTAAGGACCTTGCAGACAAGGCAGGCTTGGGGGTGGGGGTGGGGGCGGGTGTGTAGGAGAGAAAGCCCTGCAGCAGGAGCTGGGGGAGGGGCGTTTGTGCTCTCTACCGGGACCGTCAGCCCCAGGATAGCACACACTCACCCGTCCCGATGAAACTTCTCTGCACCTACACAGGAACTCCTGGATGCCCCAATGAGCCAGGGACAAAGGGAAGTAGGGCGCAGGCAGAGCAGGTCCAGGAGATCACAGCAGAGACTGCAGCCCCAGCAGCGGGGGCCGCTTTCCCTGGCGGGGACCTTGAGGCCTGCCCTCTAGTCAGGCACTCACTGCTCTGGGCTGGTAGCCTTAGTGAAAGGGCAGGAAACTGTTCCACAGCTAAGGACCATGCAGACAAGGCAGGCTTGGGGGTGGGGGTGGGGGCAAGTGTGTAGGAGAGAAAGCCCTGCAGCAGGAGCTGGGGGAGGGGCGTTTGTGCTCTCTGCCAGGACCTTCCGCCCTAGGATAGCACACACTCACCCGTCCAGATGAAACTTCTCTGCACCTACACAGGAACTCCTGGATGCCCCAATGAGCCAGGGACAAAGGGAAGTAGGGCGCAGGCAGAGCAGGTCCAGGAGATCACAGCAGAGACTGCAGCCCCAGCAGCGGGGGCCCGCTTTCCCTGGCGGGGACCCTGAGGCCTGCCCTCTAGTCAGGCCCTCACTGCTCTGGGTTGGTAGCCTTAGTGAAAGGGCAGGAAACTGTTCCACAGTAAAGGACCTTGCAGACAAGGCAGGCTTGGGGGTGGGGGTGGGGGGCGGGTGTGTAGGAAAGAAAGCCTTGCAGCAGGAGCTGGGGGGGGGGCGTTTGTGCTCTCTACCGGGACAGTGCGCCCCAGGATAGCACACACTCACCCATCCAGATGGGACTTCTCAGCACCTATCTCAAGCCATTTTCTTAAGGATATAATATGAAGAAAAAAACTGAGTCCCAATATCCAATAAATGGATTATCACAATAACCATATAAGCCTTGCATAATACAATCCATAATAGCAGCAAAAAGGTTACTAAAAATTTCCATGGTAATGTTGTCTGCAATTATATAACTTTCAAGTTTATTGATTTATTACTTAATAAAATATTTACCTATGTTATAAAGTCCGATAAATTGTTTTAGGTGTAATAATCTTTATTGTCCAGCAGGTGTCATGGTTGCAAGTCACAACCGGTGGCGCCACAGTCTTGCACCCCTATGGTTTTCTGCCTTGGTGCTGGTTAAATACTGACAAATATGCTTTGCTTGACAAATTAAAAGCAATTAAATTAATTCCATACATGGAGCAAGGAACCCAGAACTCTGGAGAAGGGAGCACAAACCAGAAGCTGTGCAAGTGGCTGTGCGGCAGGGAAGGCAGCAGTGTGGGGCAGAATGTGTGCAAGCTTGGGAAATTTCCAAGTCACCACATGCACTTAGCTCTGCTGTGGTGGGAGTTTTACAAAAAAAGCGCTTAGTAGGTGAAAGCAAGCCAAGCAGGCGAAGGTGGGAGACCTTCTGGGCTGTGGACCATTTGGGGCTTTTAGACCAGTCTACCTGGTAGGTGTGGTGTTTGGATCCACATGGAGCTCCAGATGAAGATGGACGCTAAAAAGAAACCTCACACTAGCTCAGAATTGAGTATAATAAAGAGTTATTTATTTAGGGATAGACTCACAGGTCACAGTCCTCTGCACGAATGGGGAACAGGAACTGAATCCAGCAGCTGGAAGAGAAAGGGAGCGTGCTCTTTACACTAGCATTTATAGTATAAACACATCCAAGTAGGTGGGTAATTTAAAGACCACTGGCTGTAGGATTTCCTACAGCATGGGTGCATTCTGACTGGATAAACACTAAAATGCTGGCATGCATGCATTCTGATTTGAGTGAGTTTTTGTTAAGAAGCTCTGGGCAATTTTGTTGTCTTCTTCCTGCTTCCTCATTTGCCTCTTTTGGTTCTAAGGATGATGCTGGTCAATCTGTGTGACTTTAATACTTTTTTTTTGTAGTTTTTTCCCCATTGGTTCCCCTTTGCCAGGTTGACTGTGGTGGGCAAATAAATACTTAGGGTGCTGTTTGTCTGGGGGAAAGTTCATATTCACAGAGGAAGTAACATGTGGGGGGGGTCTTCTTTGATCTTTAGATTATAACTCAAAGAAGGGTTCCTCAGAGGTCATCCTGTTCGCAGCCCAGTTCTGCTACACAGAGGAGTAACCAACTGATAGTGTGGTTGATTGACACTTTCTGAAAGGGAGGATTCAGTGGTATGCATTACCTTCATCTTGGAGCTTTAGCAGAAAGCCCAGTGGCGGTCACTAGATGAGTTTTTCCCTCTCCACATTATTATACCCACTTATCTCACTGTGGGGAGACCAGCATTGGTGTCATTGGCTTGCTTTGCTCTTTGAATGAACAGCAATAGCTGTTTTTGGCATATGTGCAAGAAAGCCTATTCTCCTGTAGACAGCATGATTTTGTGTAGGTCCTAGTGTCCTTCAGAAAACACTTGCCCTTGACACTCCAGTCCTGGCCCACTTCACATTCTCCCTTTGATGTGACCTGCAGCCTTAGGAATGCAAAGCAGCTTGCCAGAGACATGGTATTTGATGCCCACCTTTTCTCAAGAATCATATAGTCGTCCATGACCATCTGGCCTAAGGTAAAGAACCAGAGAAAATTTACCACATCACCTTATTGGAATTGTCTGCACGGAGGTTGTCATTATCTTTTTATCTCTGGCCTGACTTTCTAGGTTGTGATAACAGAACCTGTCAGTATGTGGAACAAAGCGTGTGTTGTGTGAAACCACACTGTCATGGAGAAGTGATGACAATTATAAAAATCCATTTGCAAGCAAGCATCTCCTCAAGCACTCCAGTCTCTCAGATGAAATAACGTCTAGAAACATGCAGATAATATACTTTATTTATACTTATGCCCCATCTCTTTTTTTAAATTTATTTTTTAAAGAACTATTTTTTCTCATGTTACATGCTATCCATTTCCTACCCCCTCTCCTGCTCCCTCACCCCCCCATCCACTCCTTAGAGAGGGTAAGGCTTCCATGGGGAGTCAACAAAGTCTAACATACACTGCTTTAAGGAAGGACCAAGCCCCCACCCCGCTATATCTAGGCTGAGCAAGGTGTCCCTCCAGAGAGAATGGGTCCCAAACAGCTAGGACATAAATCCTGGCACCCCTGCCAGTGGCCCGCACTCTGCCTCAGTCACACAACTGTCACCCACATTCTGAGGGCCTAGTTTGGTCCTGTGTTGGTTCCCTCGCTGTCAGCCCGGAGTTGGAAGGCTGTCATTTGCTCGGGTAAGCTGTTTCAGCGGTTAGCCCCGCTACGGTATTGACCTTTTCACTTGTATTCTCACTCCTCCCTCTCTTCACGTGGACTTTGGGAGCTCAGCCCAGTGCTCCACTGTAGTTCTCTGCATCTGCTTCCATCAGTTGCTGATGTAGGTTCTACGGTTACATTTAAGATAGCCATCAATCTGACTACAGGGCAAGGCCAGTTTGGGCACCTTCTTCGCTGTTGCTTAGAGTCTTAACTGGTCATCCTTGTGGATTCCTGGGAATTTCCCCAGTGCCAGATTTCTTCCTAGACCCATAATGCCTCCCTCAGTCAAGATACCTCTTTCCTTGTTCTCTATCTCTGTCCTCCCATCTCAACCATATCATTCCCTCTCTTCTTATCTCCTCTTCCTCCCCTTCCACCTTCTCTTCTCCCCCTACTCCCATGCTCCCAGTTTTCTCAGGAGATCTTGTCTATTTCCCCTTCCCTGGGGAATCTATGTATGTTTCTCTTAGGATGCTACTTGTCACTTAGCTTTACTGGGGTCGTGGGCTGTAGGCTCCTTATCCTTTGCTTTACAGCTAGTATTCACCTATTGGTGGGTACGTACTATGTTCATCTTTCTGGGTCTGGGTTACCTCACTCAGGATGGTTTCTTTTAGTTCCATCCATTTGCATGCAAATTTCAATATGTCATTGTTTTTTTTTTTCTGCCGAGTAGTACTCCATTGTGTAAATGTGCCATGTTTTCTTTATTCATTCTTCGGTGGAGGAGCATCTAGGTTGTTTCCAGATTCTGGCTATTACAAATAATGCTGCTATGAACATAGATGAACAAATGCCCTTGTAGTATGACTGAGCATCCTTTGGGTATATGCCCAAGAGTGGTATTGCTGGGTCTTGTGGTAGGTTGATTCCCAGTGTTCTGAGAAACCGCCATACTGATTTTCAGAGTGGTTATACAAGTTTGCATTCCCACCAGCAGTAGAATAGTGTTCCTTCACTCCACATCTTCTCCAGCATAAGCTATCATTGGTGTTTTTGATCTTAGCCATTCTGACAGGTGTAAGATTGTATCCGAGAGTCATTTAAATTTGCATTTCCCTGATGGCTAAAAATGTTGAACATTTCTTTAAATGTCTTTAAGCCATTTGAAATTCTGACCACACTGAACCTAATAGAAAAAAAAAGTGGGAAGTAGCCTTCAATGCATGGGTTTAGGAGATCACTTCCTAAATATAACACCAGTAGCACAGACACTGAGAACAACAATAAATAAACGGGACATCCTGAACTTGAGAAGCTTCTGTAAAGCAAAGGACACAGTCAATAAGACAAAAAGGCAGCCTATTGAATGGGAAAAGATCTTCACCATTCCCACATCAGACCGAGAACTGATCTCCAAAATATATAAAGAACTCAAGAAATTAGACATCAAAAATCAAATAATCCAATTAAAAATGGGGTACAGATCTAAACAGAGAATTCTCAACAGAAGAATTTCAAATGACCCCATCTCTTATTAGTTCCCTTCTTTCCAATTAATGGGTTGCCCCACAAGGTTATTTGTAAGCAGTTAGATCTTATTAGTAAACAGAAATAAAGACTAAGCCAAAGAGGAAGAAATGGAGGCAGTGTGGGAATAGTTCCACGTTGAGAGCCGAGTTGTAGGTGATCTCAAAGACAAAATACAGACTAAGTGAAAGGAAAGAGAAAAGTGTCCCAAGAGCTAGTATGAGATAGATACCACATCATGGCAGACCTAACTCCTGTCTTTTCCTATAGAAAGAGACTCCATGTGCTCTGATCTGTGAAGTGAGTATCTCAACAAGACTTTATCCGTAGGGAAAGAGCAACAACTATTGTTCTCTAGTAAGGTGCCTCCTTTGTCTGTCTAGGTGCCAGTAGGTGGAGGAAGAAACATGAACTCTGGCCCTGAGGCCATAAGGTCAGGAGAGCTGCCCCTGCCTGCCACCCCTTGCAGTACTCAGGAGAGCAGGCCCTACACCTTGCAAGGACAGCACAAAAGAGTCAATCCCATTGATGAAAGTGTGGGTGAGCCAGCCCAGAATTTGTGAGCATGGGATAGCTGTCCCCATTACTCACCTGCCAAGTGGTATCATGAGCAGAGGGGAGCTGGCCCTGAGATGGGAAGGGCAGATCTGCCACTGTTACCCCGCAGTTGCAACACCTGAAAGAGCAGGCCCTGTACCTCTTGAGGGCAGCACAATAGAACCAACCCCATTGGTGGAGGTGTGGGTGAGTCAGCCTTGAAGTTATGAGCATGGGAGACCTGTCCCTATTACCCACCTATCATGTGTAGGTGTGAGTCGGGGAGAGATGCCCTCCTTCCCTGAGGCAGGTGGGAGAGTTGGTCCTGCCCCTCATTAGCTGTATCACTCGAGAGAGTGGCCCCTATCCCACAGCTGGGCAACACAGTAGAGCTGGCCCTGGGGAGTAGGTACGGGAGAGCCAACCTTGATATGGAAGCAGGAGAGCTGGCTCTGCCCTTACTCATGGTTGCAAGAGGTGAACTCACCAACACAATACAAAAGAGCTCACCCTGGTGGTGAGGACAAGGGAGAGCCAACCTGACAACTACCCAGGCCCAGAACCAGGGTTATGTGTTGGCCAAACCCAACATCCACCCCGTCTGTGATCTGCTGGAGCACGTGAAGGGACCAGTCCTGCAGACCCAAGGCTACAGGATTCCCACAAATCAGGGCAACAGCAGAATAACCAAGAGAAATTCCAGCGAGGGCACAGCATCGACAGTGTAGCAGAAATCAAAGGACTCAAACCAGACCAATGACTGCAGTGGACACTTTCAGGTAAAGATATATGGATAGAAGGGTTTGCTGTGTGACTGACTGCCACAGTACAGTTTCCATGACAAGGTTGATATTTTCCTTCTCTCTCATTTTTTCTCTCTTTTTTTATTGCTTAGTGAAACTTCTTTTTCTTTCTTTTTTCTTTTTTTATTGATTTTTATTGAGCTCTACATTTTTCTCTGCTCCCATTCCTGTCTCTCCCCTCACCCCATCAACACTCCCCCAAGGTCCCCATGCTCCCAATTTACTCAGGAGACCTTGTCTTTTTCTATTTCCCATGTAGATTAGATGTATATAAGTCTCTCTTAGTGTCTGCATTGTTGTCTAAGTTCTCTGGGATTGTGATTTGTAGACTGGTTTTCTTTGCTTTATGTTTAAAAACCACATGTGAGTGAGTACATGTGGTAATAATCTTTCTGTGCCTGGGTTACCTCACTCAAAATAATGTTTTCTAGCTCCATCCATTTTCTTGCAAAATTCAATCTGTCATTTTTTTTTCTTCTGTGTAGAACTCCATTTTATAAATGTACCACATTTTCCTTATCCATTCTTCAGTCGAGGGGCATTTAGGTTGTTTCCAGGTTCTGGCTATGACAAACAAAGCTGCTATGAACATAGTTGAGCACATGTCCTTGTGGCATGATTGAGCATCCTTTGGATACATACTCAAAAGTGGTATTACTGGGTCTTGAGGAAGGTTGCTTCCTAATTTTCTGAGAAACTGACACACTGACATCCAAAGGGGCTGTACCAGCTTGCATTTCCACCAGCAATACAGAAGTGTTCCCTTTTCCCCATAACCTCTCCAGCATAAGTTGTCATCAGTGTTTTTGATCTTGGCCATTCTTACAGGTGGAAGATGAAATCTCAGAGTTGTTTTGATTTGTATTTCTCTGATGACTAAGGATGTTGAACATTTCCTTAAGTGTCTTTCAGCCATTTTAGATTCCTCTGTTGAGAGTTCTCTGTTTAGGTCTCTATTCCATTTTTTTTATTATTGGATTATGTGTTCTTATGGTGACCAATTTCTTGAGTTCTTTGTATATTTTGGAGATCAGACCTTTGTCTAATGTGGGGTTGGTAAAGATCTTTTCCCATTCTGTAGACTGTTGTTTTGTCTTGTTGACCATTTCCTTTGCTTTACAGAAGCTTTTCAGTTTAAGGAGGTCCCATTTGTTAATTGTTTCTCTCAGTGTCT
Organism: Chionomys nivalis; assembly: GCF_950005125.1. Classification (NCBI taxonomy): domain Eukaryota; kingdom Metazoa; phylum Chordata; class Mammalia; order Rodentia; family Cricetidae; genus Chionomys; species Chionomys nivalis. Next base: position 55,199,790 of record NC_080102.1, read on the forward strand.
GTGCTACTGGTGTTATATTTAGGAAGTGGTCTCCTGTGCCATTGCATTCAAGTGTACTTCCCATTTTCTCTTCTATAAGGTTCAGCGTGGCTGGCTTTATGTTGAGGTCTTTGATCCATTTGGACTTGAGTTTTGTGCATGGTGAAAGATATGTGTCTATTTTCATTCTTCTACATGTTGATATCCAGTTATGTCAGCACCACTTGTTAAATATGCTTTCTTTTTTTCCATTTGATACTTTTTGCTTCTTTGTCAAATATCAGGTGTTCGAAGATATATGGATTGATATCAGGGTCTTCTATTTGGTTCCATTGGTCCTCCTGTCTGCTCTTATGCCAATACCAGGCTATTTTCAGTACTGTAGCTCTGTAGTAGAGTTTGAAGTCAGGGATTGTGATGCCTCCAGAAGTTATTTTATTGTACAGGATTGTTTTGGCTATCCTGGGTTTTTTGCTTTTTTCATATGAAGTTGAGTACCATTCTTTTGAAGTCTTTGAAGAATTTTGCTGGGATTTTGATGAACATTGCATTGAATCTATAGATTGCTTTTGGTAAGATTGGGTCTTTTTTCTCTTAAATTTTATTTTATTTTGTGGGGAAGGTTGCAAGGGCAGAGGGAAGATACAAAGGGAAGGACAGGGAAATGAATGGGATGGAGATGCATGATGTGAAAGACAAAGAATAAATAAAAAGAAAACTGAACTAAAAATAATAAAGAAAAGAAACCTTAATTCACGTTTTCTATGGTTTCAGTGTGTACCCCTGTCATGATCTGGATGACTTTAGACTTGACTGCTGTGACAAGGAGGACAGACACATGTCAGAAAGGTTGGGACGAGTGTGCTATGCACACTGATGGAGATGCACCAGCAGCCTGGAAACTCAATGGGTTTACTTTATGTCTCTGAAAGGAGGCATTTTTATGGCATACAGATGAACAAGGAGGTGGGTTTATAGTATATGACTGAACATGAAGGTGGGTTTCTGGTACATACCTGAACAAGGAGATGGGTTTATGGTACGTGCCTGAACATGGAAGTGAGTTTATAGTACATGGCTGAACACTGAGGTGGGTTTATGGCATATGATTAAATACAGAGATGGGTTTATGGTATACAGATGATCAAGGAGGTGGGTTTGTGATATATGACTGAACATGGAGGTGGATTTATGGCGCTTGGATGAATATGGAGGTGGATTTAGGGTACATGGCTGAACATGGAGTTGGGTTTATGGTATATGACTGAACAAGAAGACAAGTTTAGCTGACCTTGGTAGGAGGTCTGTGTAGCATATGGACTCAGGCTGTAGTCATACAGGAGGAGGAAACTGTGATTGATAATTTCTGTACACTCTATCAACATTTGTACTCAGACCAGGAAAAGACCTGGTCAACCCCTTGCACATGACAGAGAGAAGGCCTTGTCGATCCCAAGGGTGTGAGGCACTGGGACTCTTGACACAGCCCATGTCCATGTCAAACAACACACACTCATCCCTTGATCCACTTCCCACATACCCTCAAATTTGCACATTGGAACCTTAGTCTTTCAGTCTGGCAGCGGTGAGAGGAAAGGTCTAGGGGACAGCGTTTGAGTCATGGAATGGAGCACTCTTGACTGAATTAATGCCTTCCTCATGGACCTGGGCTAGTTCTCCTGGTGGTGGGCGTTCTGGTTCTCATGCGTCTGGAGTGTCACCACCAGAGTGAGTCGTCACAGAGGGAGGCTGTTCTCCTATTTTGTCTTCTACCCACACATGCTTACACTCTGTAGTAGGGGCTGTGGGCCTCTTCCCACAGCCCGGCTCATGGTTGTCTGGCTAGCTTATGCCCCAAAATAACGACACACAAACTCTATTCTTTTAAACACTGCTTGGCCCATTTCTGTTCATGTATGTAGCACCCCAAGGAGCGCTTACCGGGAAGATTCTAGCCTACGTCCATCCTGGGTTGGAGCTTCATCACGTCCACTCTGGAGAGGAGAGCATGGCGTCTGTCTCTGAGAGGAGCTGCCTTGCATCTGAGCTCACTTCCTCTTCCTCCCAGCATTCTATTCTGTTTACTCCACCTATCTAAATTCTGCCCTATCAGATGGGCCAAGGCAGTTTTTTTATTAGCCAATTACCGGGGTAGCCTATCAAATGGGCCAAGGCAGTTTTTTTATTAGCCAATTACCTTCCTCCATCATACACTCCTTGTTTCACTCCGAATTCCAAGGGGTGGACTGCCAGCATCATGCTTGGACAGAGAGCCTAAATATATTTGCTTTCTTCGTAAGTTCCTAAGTCTCGGATATTCTGTTGCAGCAACAGAAAGCAGATGAAGATGACGTGACAGGAGACTTCCAAGTTAAGAGTTCAAAGACATCTTTGAGATTCCTTTATCTTGTGCTGCTCAGAATCAACAACAAAAACTGATTCTTAGAATAGAAACACATGAACAATGACTCAGACTGTTTTAATGCAATCACACCGTTGTCTTTTTTTCATGATTTTCTTTTTCTAAATATTTTTCCGAGGGTGCTATATAAATAGACTTCTCAGGTATAATAATTCAGAAGGGTAACTACACTGGGTGGCCAATGAGTGACCAGCTGAGCTTGCATGTCCAGGAGATAGGTAAATTGACATCTTAAATTTCTTGAATGTTTGCTGCTTTGACTTCAATAGCTTAGTAATTTTCTGATATGTATTGAACAAGATGCCTTTTAGCTCTGTTTTCTTTTTAAGATTTATTTTTATGTTATATAAATGAATGGTTTGCTTGAATGCATGTCTGTGCATTACATGTGTGCCTGGTCCCTGAGCAGGGAAGAAGAGGGTACCTGAAACTAACGTCACAGATGTGATTATGGAAGCTAGCAAGAGAACCTGATTGGCCAGTGCTTTTAACTACCAAGCTACCTCTCCAGCCCCAAATACTCTGTATTTTTTAAATATTTATTTAATTTTTACTTACGTGTGTATATGTATCTTTGTACTTGTAACAGGGGGGTACCCTACGAGGCAGAAGGAGGTGTCAGATTCCCTGGGGCTAGAGTTACAGGAAGTTGTGACCATCCTAATGTGGGTTCTGAGAACCAAACTCTGGTCCTCTACACCAGCAGAAAATACCCTTAGTTAGCCCTTGAGTATCTCTCCTACTTCTAAGTTCCCTTTCTACTTTGGAAAATCGGAACTTGTAAGTTACTTGTTTGTCTCTTTGAACTGTGTATAAATACTGTCTTGACCTCTGGACAACTTTACAAACCAGGGATGTCTTTCTCAAGGACCTAGAAAACATCTCTAAATTAAAAACACAGCAGAGGAAAGTATTCCCAGCTCTAGGTCTCTGACAGCAGAGACGCTGAATATCAAACACAGATGGTCTAATCAGGGAAAAACACTTGAAAATTCAGAAATGACCCAATGCACTGGATATATCTCATGGACCAACATCTCTGATAATGCCATCCAGAACCTTTCTACTAACTCATCCCAGTTTAAAAATTCTCCTGCCTTTGGTCCACTGGAATTGAGCCTCTCTAGTCTGCCACAGTGATCTTTAAAGTCTTCCTGGTCTGTTTAACTCTGACACAACATTTCCTAAGGTGATACAACTAGTGGGTGAATTGAGTTTTACTGCGTGCACAGAGGGATGAGGTGGACTGAGTTTCAGTGCATGCACAGAGGGATAACTTGAATAGAGTGCCTTTGATCATAGAATATTGTCATCACTATGACTCTTTACACATAACTTTCATATAGGCACCTCATCTCTAATGTGCTTTGTTTTTATCCTTTTGTTTATAGGGATTCTTGATTGTTGTGAATGACTACATTTTAATGATAATAAACATAAAAGTGCTTTAGAGTGAATTATACAGACAAGATGATATGTTTGTTTGCCCAGAAAACCCAAAAGATTTTGTAAATAAACAATAAAAACAAAAGTGGAATTTTGAAAATGGATGTTCCTGTGTAGAAAAAATGGAAGCTGCTCCACTTTAAGACAAAATTCACATAAAAGAGCAAATGTTGTATTAAATAATTGCTGTGATGCTAGTTATAAGAAAAGACCCTGTTTTCACATTCTAGAATGAAAACTTTTCCTCAGAATATGTTTCTTTGTCTGGTTTTAGTATCAGAATCTCAGTAAGTTTCCTGAGAGCATTGCTGCTCTTCTGTGTTTTGGAAGATCTTATTTAAAAATTATATTATTTCTTCTTGTAAATTTTGTTTAAAATTCACTGTAAGGTCAGGTAGATTTAGGGTTTCTTTTATGAGAGGTTTTAAAGTATAAATTAAACTTTTTAGAGTCTACTTGAATGTGAAAATTAAAAAAGAATATATTTTCAATGCCAAATACTGGCCAAGATTTGGAGAGCAACTAGGTTCTTCATGTGCTGTTGGTGGGAACATTAGTTGCACAGACAGTATTGAAACTAACAAAGCAGTTTCTTGTAAAGTCAAACATTACAATCACTATGACCCCAGATCTCCTCTCCTAGGTATTTACCCAGGTGGGTGACCACATGCACCTTCGCAGATGCTTCTACTCATGTACGTACATTACAGAATAAATGAGTGGACCGGCATTCCCACGCTGAAGGAAAGGAAGCAGACAAACATCCACTTTACACTGTTACTGCATCTATGTGAAATTCTTGCAGAGGCAAAACTATAGTCATTGAAGGCTGATCTGTGATTGCCAAGGGCCAGAAGTTGAAAAGAGATATATTGTCAAAGGCCCATGGGAACTTTGTGTTAGGATAGAAATATTTTATACAAGAGTGTAGTGGTGACTTCTATTCCTATACCTGCAGTTCTCAAAATACCTTTATGAAACTCAGCACAGTATAGAGCGATTCTTTACCAATACCATTTTTAAAAACAAAGAAATGATCAAACTGTATGTAAAGTTGGTGGGTTGGTAAGTTATACCATTGAAACAGATTATTTAAAAGATAACATCAAGGCAGTCATGATACAGCCACCTCGCATCCGTGGAGGAGAAAAACAAGACAGGAAAACTGTAAGTCACACAGAAAAGATCACAGGTACAGGAAGCTGGGTAGTCTGAGCCACTTTTGAATCAATAGACCACACTCAGGGGCCAGCATTAGAGCTAAAAAAGAATCAGCAGCCCACTGGGTCCCAAGGTCACCCCAAGTACAAAGGACTTGACACTGATACATATAAAATGGTCCAGTGGAATTCTGCCCAAAGGAAAATGGATCCTATCACTAAAAGAAAATAGAAAGTATGGGGTGGGGACAAACTAAGAAATGTCCTCTCCCAGATAAAATAATAAACAAATATGTAAATATGTTTAAATTAATTTTGTAACAGACGAGTCAGATATTTAATGATTTGCCTCTGAACAGAGTTGACCTTAAGGCCACCAAGGGAAGTGGCATTTCTCGAGGAAGTTCCCAGTATTTTCACATAGCATTAACCCCGATGGCATCACTCTTAAATCTCTCCATTTCATGACCTCCGTTCTTCAAGTGTTTTCTTCACGCTGTGTTTTTGGTCGGCTTACTCAAAATGCCGCCAGCATTTTCCAAGCATTTTTCTGATGGCTGTCGTCACCTCCTTGTTCTTCAGGCTGTAGATGAGGGGGTTCAGCATGGGGGTGATGACACTGTACTGCAAAGAGAAGATGATTTCCATGGGGGAGCCCGAGGTCGGCATGGTGTAACGCAGGCCGGCTGATCCAAAGTACAAAATCACTATAGTGAGGTGGGAGGAGCAGGTGGAGAAAGCCTTGCTTCTGCCTGTGGTGGAGCGCATGTTCAAGATAGTGGAGAAAATGCAGCCATAGGAAGCTAAAACCAGAAGAAGAGTTCCAGAGGCATGTACAACAAAAGACCAGAGCAAGACAGTGGCATTAGTGGAGACATCCGAGCAGGAGAGAGGGAAGAGGGAAGGAATCTCACAGTTGTAGTTGTGTATAGTTCCATAGTCGCAGAAGTCCAAATTCCCAGCTAGGAGGGTATTAAGGAGTGAGTTCAGTATGGCCAGTCCCCAGGATCCCCACACGAGCCCTTCACAGAACCAGCTGCTCATGATCTGGCCGTAGAGTAGAGGGCGGCAAATGGCTGCGTAACGGTCATAGGCCATGACTGCAAGGAGTAAGGCCTCGGTGCCTCCAATGGCAAACACAAAGAAGGCCTGGGCCAGACAACCCTTCACGGGGATTGTTTTTGTCTTAGACATTAGGTTTTCCAGCATCTTGGGCACGGAGACTGAAGAATACGAAAGATCGACGAATGAGAGGTGACCCAGAAAGAAGTACATAGGCGAACGGAGGTGAGCATCAGCCATTATGGCTAGCACAATCACGGAGTTCCCTGCCAGGGTCAGGACATAGATCACAAGGAAAATCACGCAGAGTGCAGCTTGGACCTGAGCATCAGTGGACAGGCCAAGAAGGATGAACTCAGAGACCACGCTGACATTTCCCATGGCTGTGTAGTGGTGTCTTCCTCAGAATCTGAAAAGCAAAAGTAATAAACCAAAAGAACCTCTTCTTATATGATGCCTTCTAAACCAAAAGAACCTCTTCTTATATGATGCCTTCTCTTCTTCAAGAAAATAATTTCTTCCATACCCCAGAATCCAAATTTCATTGACTGTTGATCCAGATATGACAACAATTTCTATATTTTAAATGCCACACGTTTGTGATCAGGCCGGAGAGCTGCCCACATTGGTCATTCTCCCACTTCTGACATGGGCTGTTGGGCTTGGGCTGTTTTAGAATGGTTTTAGGTCTGCAGTGCTTCTGAAGAAAATGAGGATGTTAAAAACAACGTGGGTGATGAGTAAAACTATGAGCGGATTCAGAAGACTGGGATTGCCAGTTCAGCGAAGAGGCACTGCAGGCACGGCAGGAGCCTAGGCAAGAAAGAAGACAGAGATTTCAAAAATATTTGATGGTGATCATTTTAACATTGCTGTATAGCAGAAATTTCTTTGGAAGAAAGAAAGATAATGAAGGCCTGATCAACTATTGGCCTTCAAAGTCCTAAGATACACTGTTTTGCAAAATAATAATAATAATAATAATAATAATATTGTGAAATAATGAACTGACAAGGAACACCTGTAAGAAAGCAGAAAAAAAGATGTATAGTGTAGTCAGAGAGTTAATTATAGTTTATTTTTTTTTAATTTCCTCTTGCTCTGGTTGGCAATCAGATAGAAATGTCTAGATCAGGGAGGCTGTTTAATATCAGCATCACCCATGCTCCTCACACTTTTAATCAATAGAGGTTAAGAAGCTGTTTGAGGTCAGAGTTGGCTCTCACAGGACTTAATCATTTTCTCTAGATTCTGTGCAGGTAAAGCAAACAGTTGGAGAGTGTATCTCCCAGGAGTGGTTTACTGACTCGTGAGTAACAGTCTACCCGCAATGCCTACAGGGGGTCTTGCTTTCCATCCTGAGATATATACGTTCTTTATCTCTCGATGACAGAAGAAAGCACTTGGTAGATAATAACATCAATAAATCATTTCTTCCAAGTACAGAGACCACGGTGCCTGGGAGTCAGGAAGAAAGCCATACTGTTGATGGAGTTTCAGATACTTCAGCAAAAAACGTCCCTTCCAAAGTTAGTCCCAGCTTGCTTTATAGAAATGTTTGTGATTTGAGAAGTTAAATCAAAGAAATAAGCCTCTTGCATGTGAGCATGGGAATGTGTGGTTATACACACACACGTGCCCACATGGAGCCCAGGAGAGGATGGGAGTGTGTACTCGCTTCCTTTCTGACCTATCCCTTGACATAAGGTTGCTCATTGAACCTGGAGCGAGACTAGTGGACAGCAAGCTGCAGGCACCCTCCTGTCTCCCCGACCCTGTCACCAGTTCTAGGGTTACAGTAGCTTCTGGCCACACCAAGATCAAGATTTTTACATGAGTTCTGGGAATTAGAACTTAAGTCCTCCTGTTTGTACAAAACTCTCTTACCCAGAAAAAAAATAATAAAACCTGTTTTTGTGGTGATTTCATGTGGAATATGCAAGGATATTTAATGATATTATCAAAGGTCCTCACAGAGGCTTTTGTTTTTACTCAAAGGGTCCCAGAAGGACTAGGGAGATGCTTTAATAGTGAAGGATGCATACTGGTCTTGAAGATAACACAGTTCGGTTGCCAGCACCCACACTGGGCATCTCAACAGAAATATGACATCTTCTTCCAGTCTCTGTGGATCCCTCCACACATATAAATATACACAGACACACATATACAATTAAAACTAAAAAAAATTCAATAGGGTTCCAGAAAACAGACTAATACTTCTATTAAAAATATCTTATTTTATTTCTTTATGTTTGAAACCACACTGGTTTTAGTCATTCATTTCTACAGACTCCAGAGGAACCAAACTCAAGGAAGTATAATAAAATGAGTTTATTGGAAACTAAATGCTGTGTGTTTATTGGAAAATGCTCAAGGGATTTCTTAGAATAACTTACCCAAGAATCACACAAGAAATAAAAACCTCCTCACAGAAGATATTCTAAAAGTTGTATTTGAAACAAATAATGAATGCATGGTCCACAGAGTCAACACCTGGCAGACGTTTGGGTCAGTGTCTTCCAGGATCTCTGGAAGATTGGGCTGGAAGATGACAGACCTCCAGCCTTAGAAGCTGGAGCGAAACTTAAGGTTGAAGGTGCTGGGAATGAGCCTCATTGCAGATTTTGTCCTGACAACATCTGCCGGGCCCATACATACAGGTCTAGTGGCAGAAGAGGGAGGTGGTTCTAATGGCCAAGTAAACAACTCATAACAGCCCATAAACACGACTTGTTGGATTAGGAGATACAAAACAGCTTGATTAAATTGTATTCTTTACATCTTCACTGTTCCCTACCCTTGCCTCAGAAGCCCTGGTGTGACTTCCTGGCTTCCTGAAGGTTCCAGAAAATTCTCAGATGTTCTGATTCAGAGCTGAGGCTCAAGAGGATCAGAACAGAGAAAGTGGCCCCGGGGAGAAAACATCAAAAGTCATTTAACCACTGTGTGTGTGTGTGTGTGTGTGTGTGTGTGTGTGTGTGTGTCTGTCTCTCTGTCTCTCTGTGACTGTGTGTATGTGGTATTTTCCCCAAATTTATATGTGGATGACAGCACCACTAACGAGAACTTAGCACTAAACAAGCCACATCTGATATTTCTAACTTGTTCACCATTCTAATTTTAATTATCAAGTGTTTTCTACCAAGCTAAAGAGAAATGAGGAACTAAGATGCGGGCAAGAAGCAGCGTGTGTGTGTGTGTGTGTGTGTGTTGGGGGGTGTATTTATCACTCCCCGCATGAAGTAAGGTGGGTAGTCAGAGCAGCGGAAGGGAAAGAGAGGACCCTAGTGAGTACAGGAAGCATGCAGAGGGAAGGAGAGGACAACCAGGGCCAGGAGGTGGCCAGAAGAGCTGGCTGATACCATGTTTACCTTGAGTACACGTCCTGCAGAAGGAGAGAGTTCAGTTAATCTGCCTTGAGGGCAAACAGGAAACATTTTCACAACCATCCAAGTCCTCTAGCTGGTAATTCTTTGCCTTTCTAGGAATATTTATGAATAAAAAGAGTCATATTTACAGGAATCCTCTTAGTCAAAAATGGTCAGAATTGCCTCTGAACTCAGGCCTGTCCATGCCCTTGAAGAGAGAAAAAGAAATCAGGAGTTAAAATTCCCATCAGGTCATTGTTTAAGCAACTTATGTCCTACAGCCTTGCTCCCAGGCACACAGTCACTCGCTGCATATGGCTTCCACACATTCTCAGTATCCAAAAGAAGCAAAAAGCATGAAGTCCTCAGGGGTAACTGAGCATGGCAGCCAGCAGATTTAAGTAGTCGATAGATGGGTAGCTGAATCAGATCCCAAAAGACAGCTCGGCTGGTACCTTGTATTCCTTGAAGGCATGACCTAACACCAAAACTTTCAACTCATTATCTCGTTGTTTGTTTTAGTTTGACTTGACTTTAAATTGGCATCTAATACTGTATGTGTTGCTTTGGTGCATGTATGTGTGCTACCATGATCAAGTCAGAATCATTAGCATGCCTGTCACCTCAAACATTTTTTTTTTTTTTGTGATATGTGAAAATTCTCTTCTAGTTATATTTGAAGCGATGCCAACCTATCGGGTTACAGAATACCAAAGCACCTCCTCTTAGATTTGAGTTTTCTCCACCAACCTTTCCCCCTGAACCCCTCTTCCTCCCTCCACAGTCTGGGAACCCATGTTCTGCTTTTGTTGAGGTTCTTTTTCTTACAGAGGCTCCATGTAAGAGTGAGAGCATGCAGTGTCTGTTTTGTGCTTGGCTTCTTTCATTCAGCATAAGAATCTTCAGCTCCAAAACTGTCATAAATGGCAGGATTTTAGGTGGGAGCCCACAGAAGTGGGTCCGTTCCACCTTGACTAAAGGTCAGAGAGTTCAGGCCTGTTCCTGCTCCTTCAAGGCTATTGGCAAGAACTTTGACTTAAGGTGTGGCTGCTAACAAGATATCTTGATCTAGGGTATGGCTACTTGGTGTTTGGGGTATTAAGATGGCCCACAGAGGTGGATCCGTTCCACCTTTGAGGATAAGTCAGAGAGTTCAGGTATATTCCTGCTCCTTCAAGAATATGAAGCCGGGCGGTGGTGGCGCACGCCTTTAATCCCAGCACTCGGGAGGCAGAGGCAGGCGGATCTCTGTGAGTTCGAGACCAGCCTGGTCTACAGAGCTAGTTCCAGGACAGGCTCCAAAACCACAGAGAAACCCTGTCTCGAAAAACCAAAAAAAAAAAAAGAATATGAAAGGAGCTTTGACCCAGGGAGTGGGTTGCCTAAGGACACTTGGACTAAGATGTAGTCACTGCACATCCTGCCTAAACAACAGAATGCTTAACTCAGGATACAGGTGATTGATGCTTCAGGTATTGAAGAGGTAATTGCTCTATTTGTCCTTTGTATCATGTTAAAGCAGTCTGTTGCCTTCCCACCCCCCCCCCCCTTTTTTTGGATTAGGGTATATAAGCACATGGAAAATAAATGGGTGAATTCATTATTCCCTGGATTGCCCTCCCAACTCTAGTCTGTGTCGCTGTCTGTTTTCTTTGTATCTCTGGTCTGTCTGCCTGACATTTCTAATCCACACATCCCTGCCCTGGAACATGCAAACCCACTGAGATTGGATCCCGACAGATGCCCCTCAACATGGGGCTCATGACAATTTTACTCATTTCATGTCTGAACTGTATTATACTGCACTTAAAAGCTCCTTTCAGCTGTTGAGGGACACTTAGGCAAACTCCATATCTGGCCTAAGAAGACTAATTCTGCATGGACGTAAGAATCTGTTTAACGTGCTCATACCCGGTGATGGGATTGCTGGATCATGTGGGAGTTCTAGCTCCAGTTCCACGTGACTATAGTAAACGCTCACGCCCACCAACCGTATGTAAACGTCCCCTTCCCCACATCTCACCAGCACGCATTTGTTCATTTTGTCTTACCATGTATCCCAGGCTAGCCTCAAGTCATAATCCACCTGCCTCTGCCTCTCATGTGCCGGGATTACAAGCATATGCCACCACCCCTGACTTTGCCTGACAGCCTGTTCTTACTAAACTTGGGTTAAATCTGCACGACGTGTTGACTTGATTTTCCCTGATGACTGGTGATACTGAGTATTTTCTCGTGTTGTCATTAGCCATTTTGTATATTTCCTTTTGTGCAGTGCCCATTACAGTCTTTAACGCATGTTCAGCCACTTTTCTATTATTTTACCGTTGAGTTGTTAGCATTCCTTGTACATTCTGGGTATTAACTCTCTGCCCCTACCATGTAGGACATGTTTTTGCTCTATTGATTATTTCCTTTTTGTACAGAAACCTTTTGGTTTATGTAGCTTTATTTGTCTATTTTTGCTTTTATTCTCTGTGCTTCTGAAATTCAGAAAAATCCTTGCCCAGATTAATATCATGAATCATCTTCTTCATATTTTATTCAAGCTGCCTTGTAAATTTAAATTTGGTCTTGTATTTTAGTATTCAGTCAGTACTGAGTTTATTTTGTATGTAGTAGGACATGAGGATCTAGTTTAATTTAATTTCCAGTTTTCCCTAGACCATTTATTGAGTAGATTGTTCTTTCATCAGTATATGTCCTTGATGTCATCATCAAAAATCAGTTCACAGGAGAGGAGGGGTTCCATCATTTTGTCTCTGTTTTTACACCAGTGTCATATTGTTTGAGAACCACAGCTTTGTTCTACTTTCTTTTTTATTCCTTTTCTTTTCTTCTTTTTTTTTCCTGATTTTTCAAGACAGAGTTTCTCTGCGGCTTTGGAGCCTGTCCTGGAATTAGCTCTTGTAGACCAGGCTGGCCTCGAACTCACAGAGATCCACCTGCCTCTGCCTCCCAAGTGTTGGGATAAAAGGCGTGCGTCACCACTGCCCAGCTTGTTCTACTTTCTTAAGATTGTTTTGGCTGTTTGAGACCTTTTTCAGGTTCCATAAAAACGGCAAGATTATTTTTTCTTTTACTGTACAGAGTGTCCTTGGTAGTTTGACAGAGATTGCAGTGACTTTGTAAGTCCCTTATGGTAGTATGTGTAATGGTAAAAATAAAATGCTGTGGATCCTCAAGTGGTTGCTGTGGCAGAAACATTGCAGGTCCCCAAGTGATGACAGGCAGTGGGTCCCAGGCAGGGAAGGCACATGAGACCATGCTGCAGGTCTCCGAAAGCAGCTGGTCCTGGGCAATGAGCCACATGGCGGTGGTGGGCAACAGACAGATAGATAGGTACTGCCATGCAGAGTGAGGTTGGATATTTATTTAGTGGGTTATGGAAGTATGAAAGGAAAAGGGGAGAAAGAGGAGAGAGAGAGAGAGAAGAGAGAGAGAGAGAGAGAGAGAGAGAGAGAGAGAGAGAGAGAGAGAGAAAGGGGGAAGGGAAGAATGGAGAGAGGCAGAAGCTGCCTCTTTGAGAAGGAAGCAAAAAAGGAAGAATCTCAGGCTGTAAGCAGGAAGATCTGCCTGCCTCAGGGGATTGGGGGGTTGGTGGAGGGAGTGGGCGTGGCTTGTCTCTTAAAGAGACAGAACAGATCATTATATTCACATCTCTTTTTTATAATAAAAAAGGCAGGAGGTTAGACACCACAGGTTAAGGGAATTGGGGAAGCAGATTCTCAAGACTGCTTCCTGCTTATTTATGGGCATCATCTTGGGGCGGCGAGCCTGAGAAGGCTGGGTGCTGATCACATCCTGATATAGCTGGTCTCTTTGCTCCTGTCTGGTGTTTGTGGTGTGGAAATGTCTGGTGTCTCTTACACCTGTTTAAGATATTGGCAGAACAAGGGACTAAGTTAAGTTTATGGAAAAAAAAATTAGGACTAGGGAATTGAGAGAGGTGTATCTGACCTGTTTAAGGTAGATCCTTCAATTCGGTTCCTGGGAACTCACAAGAATTCTTTGGATTTGTGAAAACAGAAGTTTTAGACATATACATTGTATAAACAGTAGCATATTTATGTCAGAATGACTGTGACAGATATTTTTGCACAATGAAAAGTATTTTTAAGACTATGCACAATGTAAAGTATTTTTAAGACTATGGAAGGCAGCGTGAGAGAGAAATTTGATAACCTGTATTTGTCCTCACACCTTTATAACTTGCAGGTCTTATATTTGTAATTTACTAAAGTTTGTTTGCTGAGGTTGCCCTTTTAAACTGACAAAACCTCTCAGCTGTCAAACTGCATCAGAGATCTTTGGGAAGGATAAAATTTTACTTGAGTTACTGATTTAAAAAGACAGAACATACTTGGTTGGCACCTAAAGCTACTCCTCAGGGTCCTCCATGGTTGCTGAAGTTCACATTTGCCTTTTGCTGTTTAACACAGGGCCTGCCAGGCTCCAGAAGATCCTGTAGGCTAAGAAATCTGTAGGAAGACAAGTCTACCTTGACCTGAGCATCTAGGCTGTTGATTCCAGGCAGCAGTCACATGTTATATGGAAAAACCATTCAGTTAAGATGGCGGTGAAGTCACCTGACCTCAGTCAAAATGGCAGAGGTCACATGCTGTATGAAAAATCCATGATTTTTGAGCTGCAGGGATTTTAAGGTTAATAATAAGAGAAACCTAGAGGCATGATCTGCCCTGTCGCTGAACCACCATGTCACAAGCCACAATGGGAAGCAAAAAGCTGGAATTGAAAAAAGCTGCCTTGTGAATCCAACCAATCTTGTTGGCAGCAGCAGTAGTGGCAGGGACAGTTTGAGGAAACTCCTTCCATTTGCCTGTGCACTGACAGTAGTGAGAAAACTCCCATAAAAGTGGAGCTGATGGGACATCGGTGGAGTGAGGGTACAAGCTGAAGAAGTAGCCATTAAGACCTGTGGTTTTGGGGCCTCTAAAAGGCTTCTATCCCAGGGAAGATAGACATGGATGGCTTGCTACCTATAGCAGCAACTGTGAAAACCCACAAAACAGCGATACCACAAGGCCTCCGAACAGCCTTTACCAAAACCAAAACAAAACAAGCAACACAGTGGGGGGTAGGAAAAAAGAGAAAGAAAAACTGAGGGACCCTTGGCCCCCAATCAAATGCACTGCACAGAGTGTACAGTGCTAATGCAGGAGGACTGACCCCAGGTCAGTCCGGTCATGATTTTACCTAAGGGAAGCAATCCAGAGATGAATGTCAACAAAGGGCTCAACCATAGCATAATGGGGGAAACTCACCAATTGAAGCCAGTGTTGTGTGGAGAAATCACGCTCAGGCATATGGAACACGTGGTTGTTGTGGAAAAAAATACCTGGTTCTGGATCCTGACCCCAGGAGGGGGGTTCGGGGTGGGAGATCCTCAATGTAAAGGTAAAAATAATCAAATGCCCATACTGTAATGATCTGTTCTGTCTCTTTAAGAGGTAAGCCCCCCATGTCTGCTGAGGCAGGCAGATCTTCCTGCTTGCAGCCTGAGTCTCTTCCTTTTCCATCTCCTCAAAGAAGCAGCTTCTGCCTCTTTCCATTCTCCCCTTCCCCCTTTCTGTTTCTCTCTCTCTCTCTCTCTCTCTCTCTCTCTCTCTCTCTCTCTCTCTTCCCCCCTCTCTGCTCTTCTCCTTCTCCCCTTTCCCTTCCATACTTCCATTACCCACTAAATAACTATCCAGACTCACTCTGCATGACATACCTATCTGTCTGTCTCTCGCCCAACACCCCGTGGCTCACCATCTGGGACCAGCTGCTTTTGGAGACCTGAAGCATAGGAACTGTGCCATTCGTGCCTGGGACCGGTTGCTCTGGGGTCCACTGCCTCTGCCTGCCACCACATGGCCTGCTGTCTGCCACTGTCCCATACCAGCCACCTTTGGCGACCTGTGGCATGGTCTTGTGTACCTTCCTTGCCTGGGACCTGCTGCTTGCCACCACTAGGGGACCTGCAGCATTTCTGCTGCTGCAGCTACTTGGGGATCCACAGCATTTTATTTTTACCATTACATTGGTGTCATCCAAATATAATGGATTAACTAAAAATGCTTTCCCAGTGGGTGCAGGCAGTGGCAACTGGCCATGAGACCATGCTGCAGGTCTCTGAAGGCAGCTGGTCCTGGGCAGGGAGACATGCAGCTGTGGGCGAGAGACAGAGACATGGATAGGCACGCCATGCAGAGTGAGGTTGGATATTTATACAGTGGGTTATGGAGAGAAAAAGAAGAAAGGGAAAAGAACAGAGAGAGAGAGAGAGAGAGAGAGAGAGAGAGAGAGATCCATATCAAGGTAATAAATTTTCATGTATATCTAACAGCTAGCTTTTGTCTTATTAAAAATTCTCAAAGTTGCTGGGAGGTGGTGGCACACACTTTTAATCCCAGTACTCCGGAGGCAGAGACAGGCGGATCTCTGTGAGTTCAAGGCCAGCCTAGTCTACAAGAGCTAGTTCCAGGACAGGCTCTAAAAAAACTACAGCGAAACCCTGTCTCGAAAAAAAGCCAAAAAAAAAAAAAAATTCTCAAAGTTCAATTTAAAACTATGCTTAAGCAATGCTTTCTTTACCACAATGTCAAAGCCAGTCTCATCTACACACACAGCCATACAAATTCATATATTGTTGGGAGGATATTTAATTGAGAGAGAGAGAGAAGGGGGAAGGGGAGAAGGGGAGAAGTGGAGAGAGGCAAAAGCTACCTCTTTGAGAGGGAGATGGAAAAAGGAAGAGAGTCAGGCTGCAAGCAGGAAGGAAGATCTGCCTGCCTCCATGAATGGGTAAGGGAGTGGGCGTGACTTGTCTTTTAAAGGGACAGAACAGATCATTATAGTAATGGGCATTTGATGTTGAACCTTCCAATCTGTAAATTCAGGGGACTTCCCACTTGTCTTCCTTCTCACCAATGCCTTTCACTGTTTGACCATATTCCCTGTAAAGACATTTTCTCTCTTTGACTGAACTTACATTTAGGTGACTTTTGGCTTTTAAAAATTAGCTCATGGTCTTTCTTTCTCAGATTACTCATATGGGTGTGTCTGATAGTGTGTCAAAAATACCTACTGATTTTTGTTGTCCCTGTTTTAACTTTTATTAAACTTTGAAGTTTTCATACATGCAAGCAGTATGTCCTAACCCACCCATCACTGCCTTCCTCCTACTCTCCCAAGACACCTCATCATTTCTCCCTTCCAACTTCATGTATCCTCTTTTGATATTTTTTATGTACTTACGATTTTTTAAACCACTGAGCTCAGTTACTACATGTGGGGGGGTCATGCACTGGTGAATGGGGAACCTAATAGTGGTCATAGTTCTGAAGAAAAGTGATCCTCCCTGAGTAGCCATCAACTACCAGTAACTCTTCAGCTAGAGGGGGTCCCTCAGGCACCCCTCCAGTCTCTATATGCTGGAATTTTTAACTGGCTTGATCTTGCATAGGTCTTGTGTGGATAACCACACAAGAATTCATGTGAATTCATGTGTATAGATCCATGTCATGTCCAGAGGACAGAACTTCACAGCACGCCTACCACCTTCAGCTCTAAAATTTATTCCTTCTGGCCCTCTTCTGCAACATCCCCTGAGCTTTGGTGGGTTTTGGAATGTTAAAGGTCCTGTCCTGGCTGCATTGTTCCCAGTCACTTAGTGTCTTAGGGTTTCTCTTGCTGTGAAGAGACACCATAACCAAGGCAACTCTTATAACAGAAATCATTACAGATTCTGAGGTTTAGTCCATTATCATCATGGTAAGAAGGGGTGGCATACAGGCTCACGTGGTTCTGGAGAAGGAGCTGAGAGTTCTACATCTTGATCTGCAGGCAACAGGAAGTGAACTGTGTGCCACACAGGGTGTAGCTTGAGCAAAGGAGACCTCAAAACCCATCCCCACAGTGACACACTTCCCCTAACAAGGCCACACCTACTCTGGGGAAACCACACTTTCTAATAGTGTTATTCCCCTTCCAGCACTTTGAACAGTGATGTAGCTCTGGATTAATTATCCTCTCCCCACTGTAGTAAGAAACATCCCCAACCAAAGATGGAACAACACAAATCTATGGGATATAAACATAAAGATTTAGAAGTCAGTTTGACAACATGGATATTTATAAGAATAATATTGCTGAGTTCACCCCTAGACCCAGGGGCATTCTTAGCTACAGGTTCTGGCTATGCTCATAGTACCAGTCATTAATTCCCTCTTATGGAACAAATCTCAAATCCCATCAAGAGAGTCTTGAGTTACTCCCATAAATAATCTTGCCACTATTATACCAGTGTGCCACTGATCACCCCAGCCAGGTATGGGGTTTTGTGGGACGTAGTTTCCCGAAGACTAGGTGGGTAAAGATTCAGTGGTGACAAACAGAAACAAACACAGAGGCAGTTTGAATCTGAGTGTATTTTGCAGCTCTCAGACAAGGCTTTTTATACAAAAAGAACAGATATTACCATTCTTAAAAGATGTGTTCATTGAAGAAGTTACAAAGAACAATTATCATAACCACCTGGCACTAGAAGGCACAAAATCAATCAGTTCCTAGACACTGGGGTTAAAGAATCAGTTACAAATGGAACAAATAACATCATAATCACTAAACAGAACAAAATACAAAAAAAATCACTTATAGTTAATGAATGACTCCTAGGTCCAGATCAAGGTAATAAATTTTCATGTGTAATCCTTATCTAACATCTAGCTTTTGTCTTATTAAAAATTCTCAAAGTTCAATTTAAAACTATACTTAAACAATGCTTTCTTTACCACAATATCAAAACCAACCTCATCTACACACACACAGCCATACAAATTCATATATTGTTGGGAGGATATTTATCAAAGTATTATTTTGTAATTATGTACATGATTATGAAGCAAAGTGTTGAATCTCTTAGAAAAGAGATCATGGCCAGTAACCCCAATTTAAGGGGGTGGCTTCTTCTCGGCCGAGGCTATCTGGAATCTTGTCAATATTAAAAGGAAATAGAAGCAGACAGACTGTCATGAGAACTATGGCTCAATAATTTCTCTCCGGCTAGAGAGTTCCACAACTGGTTCCAGGAGACCTCCTCCCTTTGGAGTCTAGCACCTCAGTCTGTGGAACGTGGCTCACAGAATTTACTGGGGTTTGTGTGGCACCAAACCCCAGTAAATTCTTGCCTAAAAGAGGGATACTGTAGCATGTAAAGTCTCTGATCAATAACTTACAGGAAGGTAAGTCATGCCTGGTACTGGGATT
The DNA here is from genome assembly GCF_950005125.1 of Chionomys nivalis. NCBI lineage: Eukaryota > Metazoa > Chordata > Mammalia > Rodentia > Cricetidae > Chionomys > Chionomys nivalis. The sequence goes on from NC_080102.1 coordinate 55,218,500, forward strand.
CTTACTTGATAATCCATGTCCTCTAGAAGCACAGTTATTAACTAATGTGAGGTATTTCTATTCAAGCACCTTTTAAAATTATATGTTTAATCAGCTTATAACCAAGTGGAGTCTCATAAAGTTTCTTCAGGTGTTCTTGGTTTTCATTAATAGCTCCCTCTCCCTCCTTCCCCAAACTTTATGTCCCCATTCTTCTTAAACTTTTAGTTCCAATTAAAGGGTTGGGAAAAAATATTCCAATCAAATGGATCCAAGAAACAAGCAGATGTAGCTATCCTAATATCTAATAAAATAGACTTTAAACTAAAATCAATCAAAAGAGACAAAGAAGGACATTTCATATTAGTCACAGGAAAAAAAAATCCATCAAGAGAAAATCTTAATACAAAACATCTATACCCCAAATATAAGGGCACCCTCATATGTAAAAGACACACTTCAAAAGCTGAAATTGTACTTTAAACCCCACAGACTATGAGTGGAAGATTTCAGCACTCTACTCTCACCACTGGACAAGTCAGTCAGACAAAAAATGGGCAGAGAAATAAGGGAACTAACAGATATTATGACTCAAATGGACTTAACAGACATCTATAGAATATTCCATCCAAACAGAAAAGAATATACCTTCTTCTCAGCACCTCATGGAACCTTCTCAAAAATTGACCACATACTCAGTAACAAAACAAACCTCAACAAATACAAAAAAATTGGAATAACCTCATGTGTCTTATCAGATCACCATGGCTTAAAACTAGAACAGCAGCAATACCAATTCCAGAAAGTCCACAAACACATGGAAATTAAACAATGCTCACCTGAATAATCAATGGGTGAAGGAAGAAATAAAGGGAGAAATTAAAGACTTCCTAAAATTCAATGAAAATGACCACACAACATACCCAAATTTATGGGACACAGTGAAAGCAGGGTTAAGAGGAAAGTTCATAGCCTTAAATGCCTACATAAAGAGGCTGGGAAAAAAATTCCACACTAGTGAGTTAACACAACACCTGAAAACTCTAGAACAAAAAGAAGCAAATTCACCCAAGAGAACTAGACGGCACGAAATAATCAAATTGAGAGCTGAAATCAACAAAATAGAAGCAAAGAAACAATACAAAGAATCAATGAGATAAAGAGTTGGTTCTTCAAGAAAATCAACAAATAAACAAACTTTTATCCAAACTAACCAAAATGCAGAGTGTTGTCTGAGGTTTTCTGCCCAGTTCATGCAGTCGTTAAGTCCCAAAGTAATCACACAGAGGTCTACATTAGCTATAAACTGATTGGCCTATTAGCTCAGGCTTCTTATTAACTCTTATAACTTATATTAGCTCATTATTCTTGACTATGCTAGCCATGTGGCTCGGTACCTTATTCAGTGAGGCAGTCACATCGTGCTTCTTCTGTGGCGGGGTCACTACTGCAAACTAGGCTTCTTTCTTCCCCAGAATTCTCCTGTTATCATTATCCCACCTCTACTTCCTGTCTGGTTGTCCCTCCTATACTTCCTGCCTGGCTACTGGCCAATCAGCATTTATTTAAAATATAATTGACAGAATACAGACCATTATCTAACACCAGCAGAAAGAGAATATCAAATAACAAAAACAGAAATGCTGGGACAGATGGATGGTTAATCACTAATATTTCCTCTCTCCCCTTATCAGCTCAGTCTGCTCCCTGGAATCCAGCAGTTCCCCAGGAGGGCAAATCTGCAGCCTGGGAAATGGCAGTTGTACTTCTTGCAGTCAGATCCCAGGTGAGTTCTTCCCTGGCCCCATCCTATCCTGAGGTCACTGTAGTCGCCTTTCTATAGCTTTGGCATCATCCTGTTGGCTCGTTAGTTCCCATTAACACTAATGGTATTCTTATAGTCGAATAGATTCTGTTTCTAAGGGATGTAGATTGGTTTTTAATGTTATCTGTGAGATGGTGTGGGGAATTCAGAATAACTAATTGGATTCTTTTGGGAAGGAAATCTATAATCAGGTATGATGGTGCCCAATGGTAATTCCAGTCACTAGGGAGACTGAGGCACAAATGTTGCCCGAGCCCAAGAATTTTGGGCCAGTCTGTGTAGCATGGTGAGTCCTTATCTCAAAAAAAAAATAGAAAAAAAGAAAAAAATCCTGGAAGAAGTGAGAAGAGAGGGTCCAAGGAAAGCATAAAGCAGACTGGGTTGTGTAGATCGTACAGCTTTTAGGAAAGAGAAGAGAAGGAAGAAGCAGGAAGAGAGCACAAGTCTAAAGACCAGCCAGGAAAGACAGCAGCATCGTTAATAGCAACACATGCAGAAAGCTTATCATGTGCACTCTTTCCGGTGCACCTTGTATGTGCTGTGTAATATGAGAGCCATGCAATCATCCCACTTTATTGTGAGATCATTGGGGCAGAGAGAGATGGAGGCGTTCGGATAATACTACTAAGATGCAGTAGAGCTAACAGTCATTTGGCTCCAGATTTTGGGCTTACCCACTGTACCCGTAGCACCTGATGGGACAGCATAGCATACCAGGGGAGCCAGCGTGTTTTGCTCATGTCATGTTGTGTTGACAGAGAAGGGAAGGTCGAGTGGAGGAAGGAGGCTGTGGTACAGTCTGCGAGAAAGGATGAGGAGGTAAGAGGAGACTTAGTAGACACCTATAGTTAAAGAGGGAGCGATGCCTTTGTCACGGCTCTGACTTCTCACGGTCTCACACGGGAACCTCGTCTAGTGACATGATCCTCACTTACTCCTTGATCTCATTTCTTTACTCTTTTTCTCTTTATCAAAGCTATGGGTCTTGCCTACTGACCTGTTGTTGGCAGTTCTCTAGCTGGGTCCTCTCTCGCCCTCCTTCCTGGACTATCTCAGCCCTTCATAGTAAGATCGTATTTTCCGTCAGAGCAACTGCTGACAGACAACCTCTGTGTTTGTTTCAGGGACTGGTAACCATCAAGGATGTGTCATTGTGCTTCTCCCAGGAGGAGTGGCGGAGCCTGGATCCCTCGCAGACAGACTTTTATGGAGAATATGTCATGCAGGAAAACTGTGGGATTGTCGTCTCTCTGAGTAAACAGGACATTCTGCTTCCTGAAAGGCTCTCCTGGGAGGGTGCGACCACCTGTCTGAGGGCTGTTGGATAGTACCTGCCTAGGGGGGCTTTCCTTGGCAGGGACTCTGTCTAGGTAGACTTCCACTAAAGAAAGAATGTTGGAGATAAATCTAAAAGAGTTGAAGTAGGGATCTTTTTGTACATAATGCCAAATTATGGAGGGAAAAATTGAAGCTCATCTTGGTTGGGAATTTGAGACTTCTTAGAGAGCAGAGACAGGGACACCTGGAGCTAGATCCCTGGGACCTGGAGCGCCCCTATGGGAAGGTAAGGGTACTGCAGTGGGACTGGCAGTGGATCTGAAGTACAGTCGTGGCCAGAAGGACATGGCCCTGCAGGAGGTGAGTGGAAAAGGCTGTAGATTTGCCTGGCAGCTGGTGAGGGTAAAGAGCCCTCTGAGAGGGTTCCTCTGTGTTCTGGGAATGGCTTTACACCAAGACTCTTGACTCTAAGGTTAGCCACCTACACAAGAGCTCCCACGAATGCTCTCACGTCTGTTGGCTCATGAGTTCGCCACTGTTTTCGTGTTGGTTGTGGTATTAATCTTACAATCCAACCGGTCTTACAATGTACAATTTATCTTCTATAAAAGAGAAGTTTGGAGTTGGGGAAGAAAAGAGCAAAGTACGTAAAAGTGGGTATTTTTCTCTTCAAGGTTTTCATGCTGTTTTTGTTTCCCCTAAGATATTCGTTTCTCGAACACAGTTGGAATTAGCCAGAGAAACAGGAGGAAGTGGTTTGCAGCAATCTAGTTGATGCGAGTTCTGCTCAGAAAGATCTGGGTGAATCAGACAGAGCTCTTGGACCCTGGGCTCAAGAGGAATTGAAATAGAGACCTTTTGCTGACAGGGCATCCTGGTTACTTAAGCATCCCTACCCCAACTCCCTCCTGCTGCTGAGACTAAATGCATTTGTCTTGTGTTCTGATGAATTCAGCAAAAGTGGGCAGACCCTACCCTAGGCCCCAGGAACAAGGTCAGTCTGGAGTCAATGTTAAGAGAAAGAGAAAAATCTCCCACTTAAGTCAGTTCTGGGCAATGCCCTCTGTAAGAGAACACGTTTCAAATGCTCATTGTGGTGTCTCACACCTGTAATTCCAGTGCTTGGGAGGAAGAAACAGATGAATTGCTATGTCCTGGTCTAGGGACTATATACTGAGATTCTGTCTAAAAAAACAGAAGTAATATATTCCTGCCTGACTCATGGTTGTTGTATAGACGCCTGCATCAAGAAGTACAAGGCAGGGCTGGAGGGATGGCTCAGAGGTTAAGAGCACTGGCTGCTCTTTCAGAGGTCCTGAGTTCAATCCACAGCAACAACATGGTGGCTCACAATTATCTATGAGATCTGGTGCCTTCTTCTTGCTGGCAGGCATATACATAATAAATAAATAATATTTAAAATTCTACTATAAAAAGAAAGAAAAGAAAAGAAAGAAGTACAAGGCAAGATTCAGGACATATTTTAAGGATTAAAATTCTAGAGGAGTGGAGAGATGAGGACAGGGCCGGGCCTACACTACTGGGTCTGCTTACACCATCCTCTGTCCTGAGGGACACGGGCCCACTCACAGCTCAGCTCACACAGCTGGCTTTAAGGGCATGTGGGAGTTACCTTTCGTCCTATCAAATTATGCCTGATGATAACCACACTTAACCTCCAGCCTTTTCTCTCTCGTAATCATCACAGGGATAGGAAGTGGAGCCCCCAAAGTGCAGGTGCACGTAGAGCACCCCGCTGACAGGGTCCAAGGGCTTTGTGCCTTTGTGCAAAAGGAACAGCCCTTTGGCTCATTCCCTCATCTGGTCTACCTCGGTCCAATACCACCGGCTTTGGACAAATAATAAAACAAGCAACAGCCATTAAATGAATGAATAGGTCTGTTTCCCCACACACACAGGAAACTTTCCACAGCTTCAACCTTTCACCTTCTCAACTCTGTACCTCATGACCACACTATCCCTTTAACTTTTTAATGTTTTGTGTGTATGAGTGTTTTACCCGAATGGACGTATATGCTCTACGTGTGTCTGATGCCCTCGGAGGTCAGACATGGACAATGGATCTCCCAGAACTGTCATTATGGACGATTGTGATCCACCGTGTGGGTGCTGGGAATGGAATCCCTGTGCTCTGCAAGAGCAACAAGTGCTCTTAAATGTCGTCACCTTTCCGGAGCCCTGCACTGGCCCCTTTAAATAAAATGTACCAGTGTTCTCTCTGAGAAATTGTAAATAGGGTGGTCTATTGGGAGGAGCCCATTGTGCATCCCCGTTTGCGGTATGTCTTCACTATTCTGGTTATCCGCCCCTTTCCATCTCCTAGAGAACCCTCACACAGCACACGATAGCCCAGAGGGTATTGCTTTCTCAAGGCGCTTTGTGTTTTAGAGAGATGCTAAGCTTTCAGGGGAGGTATGGGGGCCATAGTTTGGGACAAAGCTTCTCCCTTCCCAACACTCCTACAAGGAAACCACTGTTTCCTGTCTCCACCAAGGGCAGTGTGAGCCGTGCCCCAGACCTAGAGGTTCCTTCTGTCCCTCTTCAGCCAATCACACTGAACAGGGCTGGGTGAAACTGAGCTGACAAAATCCCATCTTTCCTTGTGTGCTCTACCACACTGTGCTTCTAAAGTGTGGTCTTTGACCCCAATGATGTTTTTTAAAGCATGCCCTCCAGAATTGAGGACCACTGGCTGGAGACTCAGATTTCATCCAAGCAGAGATGCTGCTTCACCCTCTAAGTGGAACATCGCACTCAGGAGACCCATCATGGGTCCTGTCCCATACTTTCTTTCCTTGTCCCCGAAGAACTAGCGTTGGCCACCAATATCTGAAACATCAAGTTCCTGTAATCGACTGGGACTGGAGATTTCAATATCTCATTATTTTACACTCCAAACAAAACAACCGCTTGAGTCCACACCTCAGGCGCTGCCCCTCTTTCTTGCCACCACTTCTGCTTTCTCATAAGCGACACACTTCCTGTTCCTTCCTACTTCTATCTGGGTTTTGTTTAGCCTACGCAATCTCACCCCTTTCCAAAGGTATCTTATTCTGCCATATTTCTGACTCTGAGAACCTAGTTTCTCTCTCAAGCTTCTGGCTAATTCCACTCCATTGTGATCTTATCTGTTCCTCTGCCCACTGCCGAGTTTGAGTTTCATCTTTTTTTTTTTTTTTTTTTTTTTGGTTTTTTGGTTTTTTGGTTTTTCGAGACAGGGTTTCTCTGTGGTTTTGGAGCCTGTCCTGGAACGAGCTCTTGTAGACCAGGCTGGCCTCGAACTCACAGAGATCTGCCTGCCTCTGCCTCCCAAGTGCTGGGATTAAAGGTGTGTGCCACCACCGCCCGAGATACATCTTTAACTCTATCATGCTGAGGTTAACCCTTTCTTTCCATTCCTTCCCCTAAATTCTTGGCTCTACTGGGGTAGGCAGGAAGCCCTACAAAGATGATCTAAATAGCTGTATTCTAAATTTCTATTCCCTGTTCATCTCTCCAGATTTTTTTAAGGCCATGACAGAGTATTGCTAATGGGTGAGTTGGTGGGGTGAAAGGCAGGTTGAGCCTCAATCTGGACCAGCCCCCAGTTGCCCCTCCAAATTCAGCCTCAGAAACAAGCCCCCTCACCTTGCCCAGCTCCCAGTTTTACTGGGTCAGTGACCAGCTCTAGAGGGCGCTGCAGTGCTGCATGGAGAGGGTGGGGACCTTGAATGAAGACAGACCTTGGACACTCCCCTCCCCAATTCTCCACCCAGTCTCAGGGCCACTCTGCAAGGGCCTGGAGTATGGAGCCCCAGGTGGTGATGACCTCCTCCAACTGACCTCAAGGCAAGTTCACAGAAGCTAGGTATTTAGGGGAAGCTAAAAGAAGCTTGAAGGTGTACAGGTGGGGTTAAGACACAGAGAAAGCTGGATCTGGGGTTGCTTTGAACTGGACAGGACAAGGGCCATAGAGGCTGATGACTGACCCACTGATCTATTGAGAACAAGCCCCTGGGCCTGCAGGCAGAACCTCTTTACCTCGTGAGTGTAGCATAGGGCTGTAGGGACTCCATGCAATAGAAAGAAGCCTAGGGGACCCCTGCTTAAGGGCGGTGCTTCAGATGTCTCTGAGGATTTCTCAGCCTGATTGTCTCCTTGTGATTGCTCTCACTTCCCCTCAATCACTTTTAAGAAATCTGGTCTTTTCCACTACATGGTGAAAAACCCAGACAGATATTAAGGAATTGAGAAAAAAAGAAAGGACAGCCATTGTGATCATGGAATCACTTGGGGCGCCTGTTTCTGCAACTAGCTTCTCCAGATACTTGAAATTCTGGCATGCTGTCTACTCCATCCAAACTTTCATGCTCACACCACCTCAGGTTTTAAGTTCTTTTCTTTTGATCTTGGTATGTTGTCCCTATATTAAGTCCGCAGACTTCCAGTTTTCATGTTTCTGGGATCCTGGCTTTTGGCTTTATTGAGAGTCAGCTCAAGCAGGTAGCTTGCCATGTTGGAGTTCCCCAAAGGTGAGAGGAGGAGGAATTTGCTAATTTGAGACCCTTAACATTGAAATGATGTGGAACTGGGTTCTGGGACATGAAACCTTCACCAACACAGAGACAATATAAGGAAGTAGATTATAGAAAGACACAGTGGTGTAGATGCCAAAGGTACACAGAACACCTAATAGACCAGACCAGAGAAGAAAGCTTAGTGAAAACACCAAATACACACAGCAGTGAAGAGGCTATTGACAGCTTCAAGGGAAAAGACATGAGCCATGCTGTGAAGACAAGATCCACGCTGTGATGGCTCTTCTTAGTTGTCATCTTGACTACATCTGGAATTAACTCTAAAGCCCAAGTGGCCAGGTACGTAGCTCACAATTTTGTTCTGAAGTAAATCATCTGAAGTAAGAACAAGGCCTACTTGTATGTTGTAGTAGTTTGAATGCAATTGCCCTCATAAGCTCATAGGAAGTGGGACTAATTGGAAGTGTGGCTTTGTAGAAGTAGGTATGGCCTTTTTGAAGGAAGTGTGTTACTGTGCGGGTGGGCTTTGAGGTCTCATATATGGTCAAGACATACCCAATATCTCAGACCACTTCTTGTTATCCATATATTAAGAAGTAAAACTCTCAGCTCCTCCAGCACCATGTCTGCATGCATGTTGCCATGTCCCATCATGATGAAGACACCCCAATAATTTTCTTCTTTATAAGAGTTGCCATGGTCATGATGTCTCTTCACAGCAACAAAAACTCTAAGACATAAGTCTCACACTCTGTTGGTGAGACATATTTTGTTTCACCTCCTAAAACTTTAATTTTAATATGCAGTTTTACCTCAATTTGGTTTTCTTTAGTGATTCTGTTTCTAATTTCAGACACTGAACTGTTTCATTCACTTCCTTCAACTGTTTATGCTTTCACAGCCTTTATTAAGGGGTTGATTGATCTCCTCTTTGTGGTTCTTAAGCATATTCATGATAGCTATTTGAAGGCTTGGCTTGGCTTCAACTGTCTTGTCTCAGGGCCTACTGTAGGAGGGTTGCTGGGCTCTGGCGGAGGCTTATAGTTTAGGGTGGTGTGGGTGTGCTTTCTCAGTGGCATCTGGATTTGTAGATTTGTGGATATCCGTGATTGTAGGTGTTGATACCTGGCCTTTGTTGGGTTGAGGGCTCTGTTCCTTGGTTCTGTCACCCGCTCTGGATCTGAGGAAACTGTGGTGACTATGGGTTGTCTGGTAGGGAGTACTTCTGAGTCCCTGCCATGTGTGGTTCCTGGGGCTTCCAGGTAGAATGTGTTTCTAGATATTGGGTGCTGGCGGAAAGGAATGGGCTTGGACCAGGAGAGTAAGGATCTGGAAGGGTCTACAGGGAAAGGAAACGGGACTGCCACAAGAGTTAACAAAGCCACCAGAGAGTGAAGTCAGAGAGCAAGCGGTGGTCTCACACAGGGCCATGAGTGGTCTTATGCAGGGCCGTGAGTGATCTTAGGCTGGGCTGGGAATGATACAGCTGTCTTTGAGTCATTTCTGCTCCTGTCAGTAACCTCTCACCCATATTATTGTAGCCCCAATAAAACTCATTGTTTCACCAATTTGGACTGAGGTTGTAGCCTCACTTTGATCTGTCATGTTCCTTATCTGGGGTAAACAGATATTTGTTCATGTCTCCCCAGGAATAGTTTCACATAAATGTTCACTACAATGTTACTCCCAATAATAATCTGATTATCATTGTATTAGACAGATGAGGTAAGAGGAAAGCCAAGAACTGAGGTTAGGGACATTCACTTCCTTGCTCTGATTAAAAGAACCAAAACTTCCCATGCACTGTACATTAAAAGGTGTGGATTTTGACTTATTCATTTTAGTGTTCTCAGTATAGGACCCAGAGTCTTGCATTAATGACTGGATGTGAGGAATACAATTAGCTATTTGGAGGAAGTCCTTTGGGAGAGCACTCAGATAGCCCAATGAGCTGGGCAACCTGAAATGAGTTCATGAGTTCCTGTATTTCCCCAAAACAGTTACTCCAGAGTTTATCAATGAAAATAAATGGAATAATCATCTTCGTCCAGACAGGCTCAGGGTTTGGATCGCCTATTTGCTACTGATTCTAATCAAGGTAATATAAGGTTGATTAAGTTGTACTGAATGGAATTTTGCTTAAACAGTAATAATAGAAGTGTAGTGTTTTCTAGGAAAAATAGATGAGTGACCAGAGTCATTAACAGCTTGTTTTAGGTAGAAATAATTCTAGGCCATTGTATTTGGGGTTAAACCCAGGAGTAGCAAGGTATGCCGTAACCTCCAGCCATAAGGGCATTTGGTTTTGTTGTGTGTCCAGTAGACAATGTTCCTGTCTCCAGACCGACCCTATTATCACTCCCGTTGCTTCACTCGGCCACTCACATTCAAGTGCTCAGAACTGCAGATGTGGGGGTTCACACTTCAGATCACATCCACGGGAGACACACGGCCAGGGCTTTTCTGATTGGCTTTGGTGAAAATAACATGCTCATTCCTGTGCACGAAAGGAAGTTCACAGGAGCATGCTTTCCTATACATAACGTGAACGCATACTGATTGAAATTTCCCCTGTGGAAGATGAAGTTTCTCCTGGGGAAAACATGGCCAGCTGTACAGCTGGGAAAAGTGCCCATGTCCATCATGACCTTTTTTTCAAGAATAAAAAATACCCCCAGCAGCATCCATTTTCTCACTTATTTGGCTTCACTTGGAGGCAGACGGTCTGTGTCCTAACGCCTTCCCTATCCAGGAAGTTAGAGATGCAGCTGTGGCAAGAGAATGGCTCCTGCTACCCGTCACCCTCGCATGCGGAGCTAAACCATACTGTGCTCACTCTAGGCTCATGCGCCCAAAGTAGACTTGTTCTAGACAAGTGCACGAGCAAGTGCTCCTTTTCTGGCCGCCTTCTTGCCTGCACTTCTCATAAGCGTGTTGTCAATATTAGCAGTTCCCCTCTGAGATTCACACTTTCCCAGCTCTCAAATCCCTCTGCTGAATTTCCCCACATCCAGTTCTCACTATGAGGTTTAGTCCTTTTTTTCCTGACATTGTGTGACAATCCCAACATTTTACAAAGAAACAGTTCAAGACCACAGGTGCTTAGGCGAAAGACACGGCTAAGGTCAGAAGAGCCGAGCTCTAACTGGAACCCTGAGTGTTCTAAGTCCCCATCTGGTCCTGCTCTGCGGACACCAGCGCCCCATTGGGAACCACTTACACACATTTAACACTTGTCCCGGACGCCTACACTGTGCCACACCCCATGCTGAATGCTTTAACCCACGACCTCATTTAGCCTTGCATTCACATCCAAGATTTTATATACTGCATATAAAATACTGTAATTCAGGATAAAAGCTACAAATTCACTATAATCAAGTTTTACACTAAAATTAATTTTAAGACCATGTCTGAATTAGTAGGGCATTCAGAGGTTATTCTTCTCTTGCCCTTCTCTCAAAGACTCATTGAGGATTTGATGGTGTTCCTCGCGGGCATTCTTGTGTAGCCCTGGTGATTTCCCTCTTCCTATTTCCTTTCTTTATGAAAGGTCCCGTGGGAATAGCAGAGTCTCAATTCCCGCTCCCCTCCCCTTCCAAGCCCCTGCTATAGATCTCACCTCAACACCCACTCTTTTCCCTTCTAGTGGCGAGCAAGAGGAAACACAGACACAGGAAGGTCTTGTAAACAGCTTCAATGAAATAGAGTTACTCTCCTTGGAGCCTGTCTGGAAAGGAAACAGCGCCCAGAAACACCTTCAGCATTAAGGATTAAGGACTGTCGCTTTTTGCAGCAGCCTTGGTGCGTGCTTTTCCTTGTAGGCTGGAAACACTGTTAACTATAGCCACAGCTGGTTTCTGCATGGTTCGTTTTACCACCCTCTCAGGTTCCTGCCTCTTCTCGTCCCTGGATTTCGAGTTTGGCCTGCTCTCATTTTTAGATCGAGACCTGCCGTCTTCTCTTGAAGGTCCTGTTCTGATGTTGTCCATTGCCTTGGCCCTGGTTTGCATCCTGGCTCCCATATGTGCCTCTTCTCTGGTGTTGGTGCACTCCTGCTCTCGGCCCTGGACACACTTCTGTATCTTGGCCCTGGCACGAGCCTGTTCCTTGCCCCTGGCACAAGCCTGTTCCTGGGCCCTGGCACACACCTGGGCCTTGGCTCTAGACCTTGCTCTTGACCTTCCCTTCGACCTCGCCCTTGACCTGGCCCTTGACCTGGCCCTTGACCTGACTCTTGTCCTAACCATTGATCTGGTTATCCTGGACTTTGACTTCAAAATCCTAGACTTGTGATTCCAGAATTCTCTGGCCTTCTTGGCTGCCTTGCGACGCGAGCGGGGTCTGCGTAGTCTTGGTGATGTTGATCGGGATCGGGATTGGAGCAGGGTCTTCCTTGAAGAGCGGCGGCCCAGCACCAGCCAGGACTGTCCCACCTTTTTCCTCGATTTAGGAACCTTCCAGACCCTGAAGTAGCCTGTGGTATCGCTGCCACTGACCCGCAGAAGCGTACCCCTCTCAGACCTGGTAGAGTCCCGGTTGTCTCCTTTGATCTTCCGGCGCACTTCATAGCCAGCATTTCCCAGCTCCTTCTTGAGCTCTTCCAGAGTCAGCCGCGGTTGGTCAGCGATGGCCCTGAGCAGTAGCTGGGACACCCTGAGCACTGAGCGCGTGCCCTTCCTGGACGGTGTCCCCAGTGTTCTCCCTGCAGGCTCTTTGATCTGGATCGTAATTTCTGAGCCTTGGGATTTTCCTCTGGGCCGGGCCCCCTTAGCCATGAGCCCTGCTTCCCTACACGGGGCCACCTACTTTGATCTGGCATCAAGACTTACAAAGTGTGGAGCTTTGGGGCACCCACGTCACAAAGGGGGGCCCGGGCCCCCATGCTAGTGCCTTGGTGGGAGGGCAGACACAGCTTGCCTGCAGACTGACCTCCTTTGACATCTGTGACTCCCATCACCCCTCCGCACCCCCAGTTCTTCAGAGCTGCTTGTCTCTTTCCTCCAGGGATTTGATATGGGTCAGTTCCTGCAGGAGTTCTTATCTTTCCGGGACTGTGCTAACACCCACCCAAGAAAAGAGGAGCTGCCCCCAACCCACACCAAGAAACCAATATGATGTGTGTAAAAAGGAAAAGGGGATCCAAGAAACAAAAGCCCAGGGCCACCCCCCCACCCCCCACTGCCACCTCTGCTCTTATGTCTCAAAGCAACCTGGCTGTGCAGTGGAAGGAGCCCAAGGGCAGGAGAGAAAGAAGCTCTTCTGTGGTCTCCCTGCTGTTCAGGTTCTCACATGGGAAGGTGAGAGGCCTCCTTCCCATAGACAGGATGGCCAGACTTAACCAGGTTTCGAATCCCCAGAAAATACTTCTTGGATTGCCTATCCACTCTGCTTTTTTCCCTGCCTAGACAAACTTTCAAGTTCTTGCTAAAATTCTTTCTCCAAAACTGAAGCTCTCCAGGCCAACTGATCCTTCTTAATTACCACAAGCACAATTATTTCTGTAATCCTACACGCTTTTTTTGCTTGGTTTTTAATTTGGTATGTAAAAGTACAGTGCATGTAATAAGTTTTAGAAAAGAAAAAACCTGGATTTTGGTTAGGAGACATAGGTCCATAAACCCAGAATGCTACTTTAACATAGAAGGTGGTCCAACACCTCAAGCTAAAACGCCAACTGAAACCAAGCCGAAAGCTTCACTATGATGAAATATGTCCTAAGATTTTCTGCTTATGTGTGTTACTTTCCTGGCTGGTTTCATGTCATCTTGATACAAGCTAGAGGCATCCCAGAGAAAGGAACCTCAGTTGGAGAAATGCCTTGATATGATCCAGCTGTAAGGCATTTTCACAATTATTGATTGTCTTGGGGTTTCTAGGGCTGTGAAGAGACACCATGACCATGGAAACTCTTATCAAGGAAATCATTTAATTGGGTGGCTTATGGTTTAAGAGGTTTGGTCCATTATCATCATGGCAGGCCATGGAGGTGTGTAGGCCAACATGGTGCTAGAGAACGAGCTGAGAGTGAAGAAGGAGCTACATCTTGATCCTGCAGGCAACAGGAAGTAGTCTGAGTTACTGAGAATAGCTTGAGCATATATGAGACCTCAAAGTGACACACTTCCTCCAAAAAGGCCATACCTACTCCAACAAAGCCACATCTCCCAGCAATGCCATTCCCTATGAGCTTATAAGGGTCAATTACATTCAAAATACTACAGGGATCAAGAGGGGAAGGCACAGCCCATGGTGGGTGGGCTTATCCCTGGGCTGGTGGTCCTAGGTTCCACATGAAAGCAGACTGAGCAAGCCCTGTGGAGCAAGTCAGTAAGCAGCACTCCTCCGTGGACTCTGCATCAGCTCCTGTCTCCAGGATCCTGCCCTGTTTGACTTCCTGCTCTGCTTTCCTTGGGTGATGAACAGCAATGCTGAAGTATATAAGTCTAATACTCCCCAACTTGGCTTTTGGTCATGGTGTTTCATATCAGCAATAGAAATCTTAATTAAGATTTTACTTTTAATTAATTTTTTGAAGTCATCATGAAAGAGGGTTTACGTTATGGCATCCTCATACATAATCTTCATACATTTTTCTTTTTATCCCCCTTCCCTAGTGCCCATTCCCTTGCCTTCTTCTTGGTTTCTGTTGGAGAGGGCCGCTTGTTAGTTCCAACTAGCTTAGACCCGAAATAATCACACAGAAACTGTAGTAATTAAATTACTGCTTGGCCCATTACCGCTGACTTTTTATTGGCTAACTCATATATATATATATAATTTAACCCATTTCTATTAATCTGTATATTGCCATGTGGCTGTGTCTCACCAGATAAAGTCCCCACTGTCTATTTCCAGTGGCTCCATGGCTTCTCTCTAACTCTCTAACTCTGCCTTTCCACTCCCATGCTATAGGCCAAGCCAGTATCTTTAATCATTACCCAATAAAAGGAACCCATAGACAGAAGGATCTCCCACACCATTATACCTTTTCTGTTTAAACAAAAAAGAAGGCTTTAACTTTAACATAGTAAAATTACATATAACAAAACAGTTATCAAGCAAGAATTTCAGTTACAATATTTATATCTACTTCTTTTATCATAACTAAGGAAAACTATAACTATAAATTCTTCAACTCCATCAAAGTCTCCAGAAGCATATAATATTACCTAAGTAAGCAGGAAGTACATTGCAAGCAACTTCTAAAATTCTAAAATTGACAGAGACACCTCCCTACCTAGACAGTCACCCAAAGTTCTTCTGTACCATTGGGGCATCCATCTTCATCCAATAGGCCCATAGTATCCAGCAGACATTTCCACAAAGCGGGAAATTTCAAAGACAGTTCTGCCTGTACTAGCAGTTTGTCCATCATATTTTTCTGTGTCCTGCAGATTGTCTAGCAGACTCTTTCATGAATCAGGAACCCCAAAGGATCATCTCACCTTTATGCAAGTTTAGCAGTCATTTCTCTGCAGGTTCTGAATGTCCAGTTTATCAAGCAGCCTAGGCAAGAGCAGTTTCTTGCCAAATGATCAACCAACTCCATAAGGAATCTCTTCAATGCCCATCATCCTCTTGAAGTAATTGGTGCTACCAGGAGCAGATGTGTCTCACTGTCTTAAAAAGTCTTCAGTTTTGAAACATTTTAATTGCCATATTCTGAAGGTCTCTGAAAGATTTGAAGAATACCTATCTAACTGAAATATATCTCTATACATCTAGAAAATCTAACATGAATATAAGCTTGACTATTATAGATGATTATCTATTAACCTATATTTAAATTATACATTACATTTTTAACATGAACTACACAATCACAATATTTTAATCATGAGCAGAAATATACATATAACAAGATTGACATTAAATTTGTATCAATAAACCAAGATCTATACCAATGCAAATCTTTACAGCAAATCCCCCTTTAAATGTAAAGAAACATTTACAAACAATATTTGGGAATATGGGTGTAGTTTTGTCCAAACCTCTTCCTGCTGTTTATTGCATACTTTTTGAAGGTGCTCAGGGCAACCTCTCAGGGGGTCATAGTCTATTAAACCATATTAACCTACAATGAATTTACAGGTTCTCATCCTCTGTAGAAACCAAAGAACCTCTTTTCTAAAGCAATATATCCTTAGACCCAAATTCTGAAGTAAAGATACCTTTATAATTGTTATGCCCCAATCCGTGGGTCCCCACAAAAGCCAGCAAAGGGGACCAAGTCCCATATGTAAAAGCAATGAGCCTTTATTTTAATCAAGTTTGCAAACTCGGTCTCTCTGCCTATCTAACATATTGGAATATCTGAAAAGCCCCGAGCTCAATTAGAATTTGATTTTTATAGTATAAAGGTGAGAGTAAGGGGTCTCTGAGGTCCAGGACCCCTGGTTGGCTGACATTTGTCTAGGTGTGTCCTGGTGCTGGTAGGTGTTTCTATCTACAGTGCTTGGAATGCCAGGAATTTCCTTTAAATGGTCTGCTCTTGGGTGGGGGTTGGGTAATCTCAGCCTGCCAGGCATTGTCTCAGGGTAAACTATTGAGACTCTAGACTCCATTTAAATTTATCAGTGGCCAGAGTCCTGGGTGATAATGGTTGGAGGAAGTAAAGAACTTTTTTCTCCCCAGACTTAGATTATCATGGCTGGCCCTCACAATAGAAACCCTGTCTCGAAAAAAACAAAAACAAAAAAACAACAAAAAAAAAATGCTGGTTTAGCATAGTAGCCTACACAATGAAATGTCTCTCTGTACTTAGCTCCTTCACAGTCAAAAAAATTCAAAGAAGACACAATAATATACATAATCCATACTTTCTGTGCATATTCCATCTTTACGTGACTTATTTTTACTCTATTACTTTTTAATATTTATTTTATTATCTTTACTCCTTTAATTTATGATTGTCTGTACTCTGTCTCTTTAAAGACTTTATTTTGTTTTTAAACCATTTATTTCTTTTTATAACTCTCTATATTCTTTTTTTCTCTCTTCCAAGCCTACGTACATTTATCCAACACTGTGACTCATTTAGAGGTCTTTTATGTCTGAATCTGTCCTATTATATATCTGTAATTCTTTACTGTCTTGAAGTGCTTTTAAAACGGTAAGCAGCTTGGCTGCAGCTGCTCTGGATGCTGGCACCTCTTCTCTCCACTTTCAAAATGGTGGAGGCACCATTACCACCAGCTCTGGGACAGCCAGGTAGGAGCTGCGCTCAGCACTTTAACTCTGATAATGAGCATGCAGCACATAAACCCCTTTTATCTGAGTAGTAGCTAAATATGCCAAGTAGAGCATAGTGTGGCCTGGAAATATCTCTGTGTTTGGTGACAGGAATCCACCATGCTCTCCTGCTTGTACACTCCTAGCAGTCCTGTTCCTGCCACCTGCCCAGGTGTGGATGCTGAGCACCAGGTATGGTCTCAGTAACTTTCCCAAGCAGGCATACAAACACCAAGCCCACAAACCCCATTCAAGTCTCCAGAGCCATTTGTGCTGGTAAACCAGAAAGTTGCTGTTTTGAAACTGTGGCTTTTTTTCCTGCTACCTCTGAATCAGGAAAACCTCTCTTAAAGGAGCTGTGGCAAGCCACCAGCTGGAAAAAAAAATGCAGCTAAATTTTGTTTTCTTGTGTGTGTGTCTAGAGTTCCTTTCCAAGCCCTCCCAGGTTTTACGTGGATTTAGTCCACCAGGTTGGCACACCAATTTGTAGTAAGGAGGCCACTTGTTTGTTTCTGGATGTTCAGCACTGAAATAATTACACATAAACTGTATTATTTAAATGGTTGCTTGGCCCATTGGCTCTTGCTTCTTAATGGCTGACTCTTACATATTAATTTAATCCATTTCTATCAATCTGTATATCACCACATGGCTGTGGCTTACCATGTAAAACTCCCAGTGTCTATCTCTGGCAGCTCCATGGCTTCTCTTTAGCTCTGCCTTCTTCCTCCCATGCTATAGGCCAAGGCAGTTTATTCATTAACCAATAAAAGCAACATATAGACAGAAGGACCTCCCACACCAGCTTTCCCTTTCCTCTTCCTGAGGAAAGACTTGAGGAGAACAGAAGGGATGGCATTTTCCTCAGTGTTATGGTCTGCATGTGACTGTTTCCCACAGGTTCATGTATATTTTTAAATACCTGGTCCCTAGCTAGTGTTGCTATTTTGGAAGAATGTGGAACCTTTGGGATACAAGACCAAATCGAAAGGATGAAGCTTAGGGTAGGGGGAAGGGCACTGATATTATTACTCTTTCTTCTTCCTGGTCCTCGAGACTTGAAAGTTCTTGCCTCAAGTTCCCACCACCATGATTCTGCCATATCTTCCTCACTATGATGCAATATATTCAATATATTCCCCAATTATGGGTCAAAATAAATATTTCTCCCTGTAAACTATGTCAAGCATTTTCTCACAGCAACAGGAAAAGGAGTCCAGAAAATTAGCCCAAGAGACATGGTTTGTAGGCCTTGACAGATTTGCACAAGGAATGTGGAAGAGTTAGGAAGCTAGGAAAGCCCTATCCATTTCAGAGGGAAACCCCACCTCTATTCAGATAGAAGCTAAGAGCCATTCTTGTTTTACATTCTGGCAAAGAGCCTGAATGTGTTCTGCTCTTGTCCTGAGAACTGAAGTGAGTCTGCGTTTAGGGGTGATGTATTATGGCAATATTTTGTTTGTACCCTAACAAATAAAGCTTGCCTGAAGATCAGAGAGCAGAGATAGACACTAGTTAGGCACAGAGGTTTGGAGGTCTGTACAGACAGACAGGAAGTGACATGGCTGGGCAGAGAGAGGAATATAAGGTGGGAGGAGACATGAGGTCGGCCCTTTTTCAGCTGAGGAATTCGTAAGGTAAGAGTGGGCTATGACTTGCTCTTTTCTCTCTCTCTCTCTGAACGTTCAGCATTTGACGCAGTATCTGGCTCTGGGTTTTTATTATTAAGACCAATTAGAACTAGTGCAACAATGTATTAATATGTTTAGTGGAGGAAAGTTCAAGACAGCACAACATCCAGGTTATGGAGTAGCTATTGTTCAATGCCCTTAGCCATATTTACGGAGACAAAGAGCAGAACGTGGAGCAACACGGTGTGAAAGATACATAGTTTGGTAAGAAAAGAAAGGGGAGCAAGTTTAAACTCGTGTAAAAAGGAAATTCGGGCAAAGAGAAAGATTGAACTTTCCCTAAGTGCTCTGCCAGCCCACAGAGATCTCCAGACGGGCAGGTTTCCATTTACAGACAGTCCTGTCAATAACCCAAGGACTGAGAAAGCGAGCTTGTAACCAGGCAAGATGAGACAGTAGAGGAGAGTGTAAGCACTTGGCAGTAATATAGTGTCTATTTTCTCAGATGTCCTTCTCATCCAGCAGGGTTTGCTGACTTGTCTAGCTTGCTGAGACTACCCTTCCAGAAGCCCACAGAAGACTATGGAGGAGGAACCACATTGCTTCCATGAGGGAAATATTCAGACTAGGAGCGTTCAGCTTTTTGTTTCGTGTTACTGCTTCTCTTTTTTATTTCACATTTTAGTTGTTTAGATTTTCTTTTGCTCATTTAATTTTTTGCAATTTGTTTATATTTTTACTAATATTTACAATTTTATATGTTAAGCTACTGTGTCTTAATTTAGATCTCCCTTCAAAAAGACTTTTATGAGTGTCCCTTGTTATTCCACACCAACAAGAATCTCTAGGATATTTCTTTTTTATAAGAAAGTAATAAAATTTATTTTTATATTTTTTCTTTTTATCTAGTCTCATTTATCTATAATTGTTCCCTGCTACCTGATGGAGGAGGGTCATCTGTTCTCATTCATACTTTACTCCCTCTCTCCTCCTTTCCCCTTACCTACCTGTCTTACTGTTAGCATATTGATATCCTTATCCCCAATCTATAGGCTGCACTTTCTCAACCGGAAACAGTGTCTCATGCCTGTAATTCCAGGACCTGAAAGACTGATGATCAAAGTTCATTAGAGGCCAGTCTGGGCTACATGGTGAGTTCCGACAGAGCTTGGCCTACAGGATGAGATATTGTCTCCAACAAACAATAATTATCATACTTCTCCCAACTAGCACCCCAGCACCACTCTCCCTGAACCTTAATCGACACACAAATGGGGTACACAGACGCACAGACGTCTCCTACAGCATATGAAACTGGAAGTCCTGGGAAATGAGTAGGAGTGTTGATGTCCATCTCCCTCCTACACTGGAAACAATTCCCAGTGAAGCCAATGCTTAAGAAAGACTAAACAAAACAAACAAGTCAAAAGAGTGGGTAAAAGTTACAAGAAGAAGATCAGTCCCAACAGGTGTAGAAGCCACTGCTAAGAGACAGAACATGCAACGGCAGTCCCCAGAAAACATCCTCAACCCCACAGCTTGTCACTGAGACAGCTGACATGTTAGAGAGAGAGAGAAAAAAAATCAGGCTTCTGCTTTAAATAAAGATTAATGACCAAATCTAGGACTTAAATAAGCAAAACAGCAAACTAAAAGCAATTCAGGACCTAGATGGAAGCTTCGTGAAGAAAATGATAATTTAGAAGAGAAATGTGAAAATATGGAGGAACAATCAAGGCTATTAAAACACTGACAAAGAACCAGAAGGAATATTTGGAAGGGAATTGTGGTTGGGGATACTTGGGGTTGGAGGAAAATTAGAGTGGGGGTTACTGTCATCAGAATGTACTTTATGCATGTATGAAACTGTCAAAATATAAGTCATTTTTAAAATAATCCCAAGACACAGGAGATTCAATGCTGAATTCTGGCCAACTTTTAAGGAAGACCAATATTTTTTAAACCATTCCACAAAACAGCAAAAGAATTAACACCCCAAATTCAGTTTATGAAGCCAGTATTACACTGAGATTTCTGGAGTTAATTGTCAGCTTGATGGAATCCAGACTTGCCTAAGAAGAGGTCCTCTGAACGTGCCTATGAGCGAGTGTTGTGTTAACTGAGCTGTGAAGACCTGCCCAATGTGGGTAGCACGATTGCCCGGCTGGGATCCTGGACCACCGTGAGTGAGAAGGTAGCTGAATAAGAGCATGGATTTACTGCTCTTTTCTCCTGCTTATGACCAGCACTGTAAACCCCTGTCCCCTGATCTTCCTTGTTGTGATAGACTATATCCCTAAACCACAAGCCAGAATAAACCCTTTCTTCCCAAAGTTGCCTTTGTCTGAGCATTTTTTCAAAGCAGGGGAAAACAAACACACAAAAAAACTGAGACAAGCACTGATAGCAACACTATCATAAAACAAGAAAACTACAGACTAACTTACCTGATGTATATGTATGCATGCAAAAATTCTGCAGAAAAGACCTGAAATTCAAATTCAAGAACACATTTAAAAGATCCTACACTGAGCTGGACATAGAGATGTTCTTTATTTACTTTATTTACTAAGCACCAGATTAAACATGGAAACCTTTTTCCCTTGAATGTTAACCCATCTTCCCCCATTAGTATCATCTACTACTGTATACGGCAATGTCTCATCAGTAGACTCTGGAAACTATCTTCCCTTCCAGAAGAAACCAGACTGCATTCCTTAGAACATAAGCAGGTAGTGCCAAAAGTGCAAGGGTTCCAATGAAGGAAGCACAGCACACACACCTTTTCTGGGGGTACTCTTCCTTGAAGTTTGTGCCACAGCCTACATGAGACTCACGCAGACTCCACAGGAGGTGGCATGATATATTTTTAAATGTATGTTCTACCATGTGGGGTTTTTACCCTCCTTTCATTCTGGATCTTTGACTTGTTCTCAGTATGCCTAAATTCATCCCCAGTTCCTCTCTCTCCATGTAAGTCCTGTCTATTCTCTCCTGCCTAGCTATTGGCTGTTTAGCTTTTTATTAAACCAATCAGAGTGACACATCTTTACTCAGTGTACAAACATACATAACATATAAGACAGATGTAATTTGTTCATTATGACCTTCAGTTATGTATAGTTTTTCTGAAAATAACATAACTTTGTCTTCTTTGTGGTTGAAAATACTCCATTGTGTATACATACCACATTTTTTTAGCCATTTTGATGGACATCTATTTTGATGGACATCTATTTTTTCCAGATCTTAGTTATTGTAAACTGTCACTGATGTATATCTTTGCATAGCTGACTAATGCGACAGGTCTATGTTAATTTTTTGACAAATCTCAGAACTAATTTCCACAGCATCTATCAGCAGTATATGACGGTTTGGGGGTTTGTTCTTTGTCTATATCTTTGCCAGCATTTCTGATTATCCATTTCTTTAATGGCAATCATTCTCACTGGAGTGAGGTAGAATCTCCATGTAGTTTTAATTTACATTCCTTCCATGGCTAGTGTGGTAGCCTGGCTTTTGAGAGCTCTGTGTTTATTCCCTTTGCTGATAGTTATTGGCTCCAAATGTGTAATGATAGGCACTGTTCAGATTGGGAGTAAGGCTTCTGACAAGTCAGACATGATTCCTGTTCTGAACTGACAAATCTCCAAGGGGATTTCAACATTGATCATAATTGTCACACCAACAATGTCTCATGGGCATTGTTAAAACTGTCTTCTTGATAAGGAAAACTGAGGAACTGAAATACTAAATCACTTTCTCAGAATCCTAAGATCAAAAGTGGCAGCATGTTGGAGAAATAGATGGCTTCTGGTGTCCTTCCCCTACACACATGCAGTGAACTCCAGCACTCGGGAGTACTCTGCCCAGAGGAAGACAAAGTTCAGTGGAAAACTTACATACTGGATGAACTGGGAAAGATCTAAGTCAGATCGAGTAGAAAAATAACAGACATACTCTCTTACAACCTCTGAACACAACACCTTATGATTAAAAACAAAATCCTCAAATCCAGTCTCTTTTGAGTAGAAAGGAGTTGGTATCATACTGTAATGATCTGTTCTGTCTCTTTAAGAGACAACACACACACACACACACACACACACACACACACACACTGACTGCTCTGGGGTCTGCTGTCCAGTCTTCTAAAATGTAGTTACTGTCTTCTGATAGTTTGCAGGCTTGTTTTGTTTTGACTACAGGAAGCATACTGCAGTGAGCATGTGTTGTCCCTCTTTCCTTATACCTGTAGCTCTCTGGAAACAAAGTTAGACATCTCTGACTGAAGAATATAGACATCAAATTGCCTCCAAAAGATCGGAATGATTTGAAATTCCATCAGACAGAGTTTTACTGCTATAGTCTCTCCAGGGACATGATTGAGGAAAGCAGACATTGCTGTCACCCCTAACTCCAGGACTGTCAGGTCTCTTTTCTAGAGTCACCCAGTTTTACTGAATATTCGTCCGTTATGGTGACAAAACTCGGGCCATACAGATGTCACTCACACCTTTCACTGGTTCTTTACCAGACTGCTTGCTCATGGGAACTCTACACATTTGATGGGAAATAAAATGATGGTTATTTTCTGGGGTGTGCTTATGACTGGTACTTAGATACAATTGTTCCATGGCTAATACAGCCAGCTTTAGAAAACACCAACTTTACACAAGATTGATGTGCTATTGTAACTGAACAATACACAAATGTGAACACCATAGTGCATGGTGGAAATTAGAAGACGTTCAGTGTGGTGTTTCATAAATGTCCAGTGTATTTCCATAAAAAGAGATTCCCCAATCTCCTGTAAGGTAACAGAGCTTAAAGAGGCAGAGAATAATGTGAACAAATCTCACAGGGAATCTACCCCATAGGCAAGGCCCATTCAACACAAAGCAGGGGAAGTTGCAAAATTCTAAGTCCAATCACTCAGGATAGGCTCAAGCTCCTGTGGAAATGTTGGGGTAGACTTTATACTGTGACTCTTGGGAGAAGCTACTGTGGCCCCCAGAAGGAGACTCATGGCAACATGTGAGGTTCTTTGTTGCTAGGGAGTGGTGCTGGTGTAATCCAGCAAAAATGCTGAAACTCGCAAGCACTCACAGTGTGGCGCTATTGCCCCCTGAGTTCTCAGTTTCTGAAGAAGGTGCTGGTGGGTGGCAGCCTACCACACCCTCACTTGTAACTGAGCTTTCTTTATGCTGCCAGCTCCTGGAGACTTTTTATTTGTTATGAAAACTTGACCTTAGTTTAGGCTCGTTCCAAATTAGCTCTTAAAATTTAAATTAACTCGTTTATATTCATCTACCTTTTGCCACATGGCTCTCATTACCTTTTCTCAGTCGTGTATGCTCAACATCCTTTGAGTCTTACTGACAAATACCCCAACTCAGATTCCTTCCCAGCCTTCCCACCTCTACCAGCAAATCCAGCCTAACATCTTCTGCCTAGTTATTGCCTGTTCAGAAGATGCCATAGGCAGGCAAGGAGGGACAGAGACACACCTTCACACAGTGTGATTGAATATCCTGCAACACCCGTCTCTCAAGCAATGGTCAACTTTCAGTTTTAATATGATCTGAAGTCTAGTAGTTGAGGACAGTAACTCATGTCTGTGTATTCTGATAACTTAAAGGATGGTTTAGTTCTAGAATGTGGGATCTTAAGTCACACTCTTGAAGGGAAAGAGAATACAATCCAAAATAAAAACATCATGTTAACAGGCTAAATATTTGGATCATTGCAAAACTGTATTACAGATATTCTGTGACCATGTCTAGACACAGGCAGACAGGATACTGGACAATTCACAAAAATAGCCAAATGGCCCTCTCTCTCTTAGCTAACATGAGGGCTGATTGCTGTTTGTTCATTAGTCTTTTGCTCTGTAGTATTCCCAGTCTCGACGACGACAGGCTATCCAATCAGATTCTCCTGCTCATTGGACTTCCCCTTAGCATAAGTCCAACGTACAAAACATTTCCCCATCTTCTTACTGAGACACCCTCAGAGATTCTCCTCTCTCCCTCCTCTCTCTGCCCTAAGCCCACCTTGCTCTGGTATGGGGGCATCCACATGTCGGTCCTTTGCTGTCAGGCATGGAGGGATATCTTCTCCTTGCTCTTGTGGTCACTGGATCCTGTTTATGGTATTTTCTGTCACTGGCACGTTTCTTATTCTATGTTGTTGGTTTTTAAGATCATCTCTTACAATGGCTTCTTAGCTTTTACAATTTGCATCTCTACCTTAGTCATTAATAAATCATCCCACATTTTAGTGTTTTAAAGTGTATATAACCCATAAGAATTTTAATTTTGCAGACAGATAATGGGTATTAAAGGAAAAAATTAGTATTTTTTTTTTGCAAACCTATGCTACTTCAGGAATTAAGGAATAACTACCACTTAAATTATTTTACACTTATTTATTTGTGTTTTGTGTTCGATTTATTTATTTGGTGTCTGCAGTGAGGTATGGATGTGGAGGTCAGAGGATAGCTCTCCTTCTATGTGGGTCCTGGGTATCAAACTCAGGTGGTCAAGTTTGACAGCAGGCTCCTTGACTGGCTGAGCCATCTCGGCAACCTAAAACTGTCATTTTCATGAGTAGAGGGAGGGCTCATCATGACTCCCTCCTTGCCTCTGCAGCCTGCCTCACATATGTACACAGAGCACACACCACAGTAGCCATCACTCTTTGGAACAGTTTCCTGAGAGCAAAGCAGTGTTTTATTACCATCTGACCATCCAGCGCTGCAGGAGAGCCAATCCTATGGTCATTAGCATGGCCATTGATAACTCTGGAGTTATCCAGCAAGAGCAGGGGCTGGAGTGGCTGTGTTTTCTATGGACACCTGGACTATTACCTGCTGGCATTGACCTTACACTCACTTGTTTAATACAACTCAGCAGCTTCTAATCATTTGGGTCTGTCACTTAAGAGAACTGCTGTAGGCATCTCTATAACTAATCTACTGAGACTCATTTAGAGTCAAAGCAAAACCCAGACTGCTCTTAATTGAGCTGGAGGAAAGCTGCCCCTGGAGATTTCCACATTTGCAACTTCTGAGAATGTCTAGGTAGCAACTGCTAATGAGGCCCTGAGAGCCTCTTCTTGAATTCCCTTCTTTCTCTCTCAAGTAGACCTACTTCTTCAGACATCAGAGAAGTGGGGAGAAGAAGGAGTCCTGACTGGGCAGAGTATGGCTGTGGCTTAGGAGCCTCCTCCGACTGCTACCCCAAGCCCTAATACCTGTCTTCCCTTGGGAGAAAAGTTCAGAAATACAGTCGTTTCTGTGACCCTAACTAGCAGGTGCCTGCTTCAGGAGCTCCTTTTGCTCCTTCAGCCAATAGCCTTTAAGATACCAGCCCACTGGGCATGGTCTCTTATACTTTAAAAAGCAGTGAGAAACAGGTTTTCTCTCTCTCTCTCTCTCTCTCTCTCTCTCTCTCTCTCTCTCTCTCTCTCTTTCTTGCTTCCAGCTCCTGTATGGGTTGCTAGACGAGAGGATTGTTGTTTGGGATGGTGATCTGTAAGTTTTCCCCCTCAAATAAATAACCTTTTTATTATCAATAATTCTTAATTGGTGTGGGATTGGTTTGCAGCTCCATCTGGCACCCAACTAGGGGCCAGTAGTTAATATAGAATCTCACACAGTGACTTTTCTACAGTTCAGCCACTGTTCTTTTCTCTTTACATGCCTCAGTTTGGCTTTAACTACCCATGCACCCTACTGTTTGCCTCCCACCAGAGCACACTGCAGACACTTCAGTGAGATGGGGTTTCCCCTGTCTGAGCCAGCTGTTCTGCGGTGTTCTAATGATTTGTTTGCATTTACCTATTCCATTGCTCTAGACATCCACAGAACATACAGTCTGTGATTTATCTTTTAGCATTCTACTCTAAAATCAGATTTAAGACCTGCCACAGGTGAATTCACATGCACCACTATGCCTTGCTGGATTAGTTTTGTAGGTGGCATGTGACACTTACTGGCAGGTTACTATTATTGCACCTGATCCAGCTAATTGAGCCACAGGTAATATTTAATATCCTAAATATAGAGTATAAGTTGCTAATTTAAAAGGACAATGTGTCAGACAATCTAACCATCCAAGGTTTCAATAGCCTATTTACTTATACCATGTGCGAGGTTTTACAAGACGTATATGATGTCCCTTCTACATCACTATTTTTATTTCTGGGGATTAGTCTTCTACTCAATATTTTTTTCTTTTAAAAAACGGTTTGACAATAGGACTAGGAATAAAGCATTTTTAGAAAGGGTACAGTCTTTTCAGACTGAAACCACACTTCTCAGGAAAGAGGTTGGAAGTCTGTAGAAGGATATGGCCAAGTTAACTGACAAAACTCAGTCAACTGAGATACTTTTGGAAATGGTACAGACTGACAGTAATTTATTTAAAGGAAAATTCAGCACTCTAGAGGAGGAAACAGCTGATTTGGCACATAAAACCCAATCAATGACAGTGGGTGCTGAAACGTTATTTGAGAGAATTCATCCTGTTGAATGTCTTAATCGGACTCTGTCAAAGGAGTATGACAGATTGACTGATAGAATGTCTCTCCAGGAAGGTAATATGCATGCTATAAAGATTATGTCCGAGGATGAGACATTATCTTTACTGGACAGACTTTATACATTGGAGTCCTCAATGAGGGCATTAGAGCTGGACACTGGATTCAGACATTACAAAAGGCAATGGTAAACAGATTTGAAAAGGTTGAGGAAATTATCGAAATTGATGACGAGGAACAGAAGGTAAAAAGGCAAAATTTAACCTCGTTGGTAAGTAAAAATCTCTGGGATAGCTTCCCCAGAGTTCTGCCTGCCTTTCTAGTAATAACATCGGAAAAAGTATCTGGCTCCAAGTAGCCTAAAAGTTGTATCAATATACAAAATGTCCTAAACCGAGGTAGAAACATGCACATATATAGCCTGACAAAATAACTTTGTATATATGTACAAATAATGTAAACAAAAGTAACAAATATAATTTGAACTTGTATCAATATACAAAAATTATACCAATGTAAATTATCCATAAATAATAGCTCACAAGTATGGAGAAAACTATGTTTGTTCAAAAAGGGTGGGGGATAATAGTAATAGTGTATAATAGAGTGTCACACTCCAGGACAGGCCCCGTGTCTATGAGTAGATGGAAAGCACAAAATTAACTCCATGCTTTTTTTTTGGGGGGGGGGGTGATGGTTTAAATAAAATGCTACAGGCCCCCAAGTGGCAGCAGTGGGCAATGGGCCATGAGACCATGTCGCAGGTCAGCAGGCAGCAGGTCCTGAGACCATGGTGGTCCACGAAGGCAGCCAGTCCCAGGCAAGAGCCTATGAGGGGCAGCAGCTAGTACCAGGTAGGGAGCCGCAGGAAGCTGAGAGGCGGGGTGAGAGACCAAGAGCACCAAATGTCAGGCAGGGAGCCACATGGTGGGTGAACATTGCTTTTCATTGAGTGGGTCCCTAGACCATGCTACAGGTCCCCGAAGGCAGCTGATCCCAGACAGGAAGCCATGTGGCAGGTAAGAGACAGAGACATGGATAGGAACGCCATGCAGTGTGAGGTTGGATATCTATTTAGTGGGTTAGGAGAGGGAAGGAGAGAAGGGGGAAGTGCAGAGAGAGAGGGGGAGAGAGAGAGAGAGAGAGAGAGAGAGAGAGAGAGAGAGAGACTGAGAAACAACTGAGAAACTACTGAGAAACTGAGAGGGGGAAACAGGAAAAGTGGGGAGAAGGGAGAGACAGAAGCTGCCTCTTCAAGAGAGAGATGGAAAAAGAAGAAACTCAGACTGGAAGTGGAAGAAGGATCCACCTGCCTTGGCAGTGGACGAGGAGAAGGTGGGAGGGGCTTGTCTCAGACAAGGAGGGCTTGACAGACCATTACAAGGAGTGCTTTCTGTTTAGTTTTGTTTTGGATTTTTTTTTTTGGTCTTATTGGTATTTTGTTTGTTTCGGTTTGGGTTTTTCGACCCAAGACAGAGATAGAAGAAACACAAAGTTAGGTGCAGAGGGAGGTGGGGAGGAGCCGGGGGAGGAGGAAAATATTCAAAGTATATTGTAAAAATTTTAATAAAAATTAATTGAAAAACTATGAAAGGAGGGTGTAAAGTAAGGAAGGGGATATGATGGGAAAGAATTGGAGTGAGAAGTGAGGGGAAAATACGGTTGTAGATGAAGGTTTTTCTCTGTTTTATCCGGTCTCATTGGACTGGTTTGTCTCCTGCCCATTAGTCCCTGCAGCCACTTATAAAATAACCACTCAGAAGCTTAATATTAATTATAGTTGCTTTACCAATGGTTCAGGCTTATTGTTGGCCATTTCTATTAGTTTATATTTTACCACAAGACTTGTGGCTTGTTATATCACATTTTGCTTCTCTGGTAGCTGCTGGCTTTCTTAGTGGGTAGAGCACGGGACTCTTAATCTCGGGGTAGTGGGTTCACATTGGGCATCAGGTGAAGTGAGAATCCACAAAACTCTATTTAACAATTCATTAAGAGGTGCAAGGAAAAGCAGACTCACATATACAGAACAAGGTAGACACCACTGATCTAGCTGTTACTGTCTCGTTGCTCTCCCAAGGGCAATGAGTATCAACTGCAAGACTTGTCCCAGCTCTGACCACCCAAGAGAGAATGTGCAACCCTTCACCTCCATTTTATCTGGTCACATCTCCAAAGAAAATCACGCCCATAGCAAGTCACCCCCAAATGTCATTGGCGAAATGGATCAAGCGCCCACAGCATATGATCAACATATATTATATACAGGTATAAAATTTTCAAAGAATAAATAAAATAAAAATGAAAGAATTAGAAATATAAGGTGGAGAACAACTGAAGAATACACCTGGCACTGGCCACTATACTCTACACACATACAAGCAGATGTGTGTGCACAACTTTATACACACACACACACACAGAGAGAGAGAGAGAGAGAGAGAGAGAGAGAAGTACAGCTTGAATCAGAATTTCTAAAACTTTAGAAAAACATATAGAAATGAAGTTAAAGTCAATTGACCTAAACAAAGGAATAGAACAAAAAAGGCAAAAAATGGTCTCAAATATAAAAAATAAAATTGCAAGTTGTCTTAGATTTAATAGAGCTAAATAACATGCAATGGGGGTAAGAAAAGAAAACAGACAATAAAATAGAAATAAAGCAAAAAAAAAAAAAAAACCCCACCGTAACCATAAGGGATTAAGTGTTGGGAAGGCAGAAGAACTCAACACATATGCAGTTAGAATCTCAGAAGACCACATATAACTGATCAATAAATATGAAAAATGTTCGACATCTGTAGTCATCAGGAAAATAGAAATTAAACAACATTGAGATTCCACATCATCCCAGTAAGGATGGCTGCAAATAAGAAGAAAAGAATAGTCAAATAGTGGAGTACATGGGGAAAGGTGGGGATGCTGCTGGGGATGAAAACAATCAGTCCTGCCACTGGGAGCACAGTGTGGAGGTTCTCAACACACTAAAGTAGAATTCTCACAAAATACAGCCAAACACTCTGAGAGTGTACCTGAAGGCCTTAATCAACGTACCATAGAGATGTTTGGACATGTACTCAAATTAGTCAAGTGTGGAATCAGCCCAAATGCCCATTGACAAAAGAAGAAAATGTGATTGATGCACACAATAGACATTTAAAAAGTCACAAAGAACAGATGAACCAACCTGATTCCATCTTAATATTAAAAGCCATCCCATTATAAGGTCAAAATAAAGACATTCCTATTTTCTGTTTTCCACACCTTATCACCTGACCATACACTGACCTCCACCCTGATAAGAAATTCTGTCAAATAATTTTGAGATGTTCTGCCAAGTTCCTTAGAAACCCCCTAGCTTTGCAGTTTGGGATTATATAAGCCCCACTTTCTCCTGTGTTCCACGTTATTCTCTCAAACTCTGCTTTAAGGAAATAGTCCCATCTGACAGAAAATAGAAGATATCCCTGTCTGACAGAAAATCAAACTTGCTTAATTTGACCAAAACTTTGGGTCAGTGGTATTTACTTAGATTTGGTTTGATTAGCATTTGGAGGCCCCACTGAGGTTAAGACCCCCAACACAAGCTCTGAAGCAGGACTCACTACTCCAGGATTCTAGGACTGGAATGCTGCCTCAAGAGATGCACACCTTGAAGCTATTTCAAGGCTCCAGAACATGCTTTTGGTTTCGTAGATTATTGGAGCAAACTGCTGAAATAAAAAGAAACCACCAAGCAACTGTCTAAGGAGGCCTCCCCCAGTAAGTCATAGAGGTTGTCTCCTTCTATGACATCTTTTTCTGGTGGAATCCCATCTGGGGACAGCGAGGAGCATGAACTTCCTGTCTAGGGCACTAATAAGACATTGCACTGCCCACCTGGCTTTTTGGTGCCTGATTCTTGGTCACCTGTGTTTTGTTCTGTATTTTGTTTGGCTCCTGTCCAGGGCACAAACAAAAAGTTTCTCTGCCCACCTGGCTCTTTGATACTGGCATCCACAATGAAAATCATCAAGCCCAGTTAAATGTATGAATTAAGGTGGCTACCACGTAATTTGGTTTTGATCCATCTCTTTTGACTACATAAAAAGTCTGTATTCTATGTTTAGTAGTTTCATTTTTGCTGTCTTCATTCCTTTAAATCTGCCATTGTTGCAGCCCAAAGTGGGAGGAAGACTTGGTGAGGGAAGACTGACCAGCCCCACCTTCTCTGTAACTATTGCCCTGTCTTACCATAATTCTCCTCACTGAATTCAGTTTTTAGGTATGGACAATACTGAAATATTACTTTATGTTGTTCATCTTTACTGAAAAGCTGGCTCTGGAGTTGCACATCAAACTAAACTCAAGCAAGTTTATTTAAAATTTAAATTTCTGTTCAATGCCAGGTGATCCACTTAATTTTGTTACCCTCAGTCAGAACTAACTGAAAGTCCTATCCCCAGTAAAACGTTATAGTTAGATTATATAACCAAGGTACCCAGGTTAGAAAAGAAACCAACCCCCAAAGACTGGTCCAGCACCACGTTTGTGTAAATGTTCAACTTGTTAATTCAGGCACCTCTGATGTGGGATTTTTTTATTGCCATTGGTTAATATAGAAGCTACTTTGGCCTGTGGCAGGGCAGAATAAATACAGGTGGGAAAGCCAAGCAGAGATATATATAGATAGAGTAGACAGAGTTGGAGAGTTGCCATGTAGCTGCAGAAGAAGACAGACACCAGAACTTTACCAGTAGGCCACAGACTCACGATTTTACATAGATTAATAGAAATGGGTTAATTTAGTACAAGAGCTAGGTAGGAATACACCTAAGCTACTGGCCAAACAATAGTGTAATGAATATAGTTTTGTGTGATTATTCAGGTCTAGATGGCCAGGAAACTAAAAAAGTAGCCTCTGCTTACAAAATGGTGCCCACCATCTGTGGCATGGATCCATATAAGAGCTAAAAATGCTTTTAAAAAAAATGTTTCTAGACCCACAAAAACAGGAGTCAATTGAAGCTTCTTGGTGGTCACATTTTTTATTTTCAGATAGGCTCTCTTTGCTGGTGGTGAATGGAGGTATGACTCCATTAAAGAAGCCTTCCTGACTCATCATTAGCAACAAAAACTGCATGGCTTCTTTGAGAGACAGCTTCCTAGTTCATGTTGGCAGCATGAATAACTCTGGATCTTTCAGGAGGCCGAGGACTTAAATGTAGTTTGTGAGTAGTGTGCTACTAGTTGCTTAATGGTGACATAGCTACATTCCTGGAGCTGGGGCAGTGACCATGGCTAGCAGAGGGGTGAACATATCTCTGCCAAGTTGGATGGGGCAGAGCCAACAGGCAGGGCCACAGGGTTGGTCATAGCCACACTTGCTTAGCATTTAAAAGAAAAAGATGCTCCTGGTCAGAAAATGATTACAGATATGCAATAAAGACAGATTCAGACAAAAATAAATGTCTAAATGAGTCACAGTATGTTTTAAGAAAATCTATGTAGGCTTGGGAAAGAGAAAAAAAGAGTACAGACAGTCATAGATTAAATGAGTAAAGATAATAAAATAAATATTAAAAAGTAATAGAGTTAAAAAATAAGTCATGTAAAGATGAAAAATATACAGAGTCTGGATTGTGTTTATTATTGTGTGTTCTTTGAATTTTTAACTGTGAATGAGCTAACTACAAAGAGATATATCATTGTACAGGCTGCTAAGCTAAACCAACATATATATTTTAAAGGTATCTTGACTTCAAAATTTGAGTTTAAGGATATATTACTTTGGAAAATAGGCTCTGCTTTATTTTCCACAAAAGATGACAACCTGTGGATTCCTTCCAGGCTAATGTGATTTGATGGAACAAGATCACTCCCAAACAATCTCCATGAACCCTAAAATTACTTTGCCCAACAAATAACAGAAAGCAGTTTGGAGAAAACAATGCCCAAATTCCCAAAATGATTGTTTATAAATGTTTGTTTTCATTTAAAGAAGGCTGATTATAAGTGTTAATGGTCACAGTCAATTTCTAAAAAAAAAATAATAATAATAAGGAAGATATGATATAGAGATGAATACTTTACATTGATATATATCTTGGTCTACTGATAGGGCACAGAAGAAAGTTATTGACAATCTGCCAATATAGGCAAATTTCCTGCTTTATGGAAAAGTCTGCTGGATACTATGGGCCTGTAGGCTGAAGATGGGTGTTGACCAAGGTTTTTATCCAACCTAGTCCCACAGCTGTTCAGCCCCAAAGAAACACACAGAGGTCTACATTAATTATAATCTGGTTGGCCTATTTACTCAGGCTTCTTATAACTCTTATAACTTATATTAGCCCATAATTCTTGTCTGTTTTAGCCATGTGGCTTGGTACCTTTTCCAGTGATGAATTCTCATCTTGCTTCCTCTGCATCTGGGTGATGATTGTAAACTGAATCTTTCCTCTTCCCAGAATTCTCCTGTTATCATTGCCCCGTCTCTACATCCAGCCTGGTCGTCCTGCCTATACTTCCTGCCTGGCTACTGGCCAATCCGCATTTTATTAAACAAGTATAAGAAACAAATCTTTACAGGGTAAAACCATTGTCCCACAGCACTTCTGACAACCTTTCTTTCAAAACAAGAACTCTTGAGTTGAATCTCTTTTGGTTAGCTTTCTTTCTGACCATTATCCATACAACTTGTAACCAACACTCTAAACAAAGAAAAGTATTCATAATCCATTTTTTGGGAATGTGGGCATAGTTTTCCAGGCTACTTCCTGATGATTGGGGGTGCTAATAATCTTACAGGGACCTAAAATAATTTAGAATTACAGTCAAGTCCTGAGTGGAAAATTTTGAGGCTTGATCATCTCAGTTAGCAGTTTTGAAACTTTTCTGGATGTAAAATTCAGAGGAAACTCCAACAGAAATCCTTTGAAAAGTTGGATCATCTAGGCCATCTGCTACTATCAGAGATTTCTCAGGGGGTCTTCTTTGAACAAACCTGATTTTTCTTATCCCAGAATGAACCCACAGCCTCTCATTTCCTATGGAAACAAAAACAAAACCTCTTCTCCAAAGTAACATATCATTTGACTTAAATTTTCAAGTCAAAGCATTTTTAAAAATATATATGTTGTATTAATCCAGGAGCATTTATAATCAAATGTCTTTTAGCATCTGTTGTTCCTTCCTAAGCAGTCATACAATTAAGACAACACAATAATATACAGTATCCAGACTTTCTATGTATTTTTCATCTTTATGTGGCTTTATTTAAAACTCTATTTTTTTTATTTTTATTTTTTGGTTGTGTTTTTTAAAGACTGGGTTTCTCTGTGCTTCTTTGGCTGTACTGGCACTCACTCTGTAGACCAGGTTGTCCTTGAACTCACAGAGATCCACCTGCCTCTGCCTCCAAAGTGTTGGGATTAAAAGTGTGTGTCACCACACCTTGAACTCACAGAGATCTCCCTGCCTCTGCCTCTCAAGTGTTGGGATTAAAGGTGTGTGCCACCACACCTTGAACTCACAGAGATATGCCAGCCTCTGCCTCTCAAGTGTTGAGATTAAAGGTATGTGCCACCATTGTTCAGTTTGTAGATCTTGAGACTCTTAATTTCAGGGTCATGGGTTTGAGCCCCATGTTAGGCACCAGATGATGGCAGGAGATATAAAATATTCCCACACTGTTCAGAATTACATATAATAAAGGGTTATTTATTTATGGGAGACCCACATATCACTGTCCTGTATTACTGCTCTCTCCACGAATAGGGAACAGGAACCAAATCTAGCAACTGGAAGTGAGAGCTGGAAGCAAAAGAGTAAGCACATGCTTTACAGCTGCTTTTTTAGTATAAGAGACCATGCACAAGTGTGGTACCTTAAAGGCTATTGGCTGAAGGAGCTGAAGGAGCTCCCACAGCAGATGGGTGCTCCAATGTCACAAAAGAACTTTGGGTGACTGTCCAGGCAGAGATATTTCTCTGTCAATTCTAGAGTTTTGGAAGTTGCTTACAATGCACTTCCTGTTATCTTAGGTAATATTCCTTCTGGGGTCTTAGATGAAGTTAAAGAATAGATAGTTATAATTATAGTTTTCCTTAGTTCTGATAAAAATAAAGTAGATATACATATTGTAATTGTAATTCTTGTTGATGCCTGTTTTGTTAAATGTAATTTTACTATGTTAAAGTTAAAACCTTCCTTTTTATTTATACAGAAAAGGGGAAATGATGTGAGATTCACCTCTGTATGCTATGAATATGTTTTATTACCATTGGTTATTAAAGAAGCTGTTTCAATCAAGGACTTAGTAGAGTAAATTCAGGTGGGAAATCTGAAGGTAGATAGATAGATGATAGATAGATAGATAGATAGATAGATAGATAGATAGATAGATAGATAGATAGATAGATAGATAGATGGCAGAATTAGAAGGACACTATGTAGCTGCCCTTGGCTGTTTCATTCTCTCTCTGGCCAGAGTTGGTGAGCTCCCATTAGCCCAGGTAAGCTATGTCAGTTGGTATCCCCATCATGGTCTTGACCTCTTTGTTCATATTCTCACTCCTCCCACTCTTCCACTGGACTTTGGGAGCTCAGTCCAGTGCTCTGCTGTGGATTTCTGCTTCTGCTTCCATCAGTTGCTGGATGAAGGTTTTATGGTAACATTTAAGATAGTTATCAATTGAATTACAGGGCAAAGCTAGTTTAGGCACCCTCACTACTATTACTTAGGGTCTTAGCTGGGGTCATCCTTGTGGATTCCTGAGAATCTCTTTAGTGACAAGTTTCTTGCTAGCCCCATAATAGCTCCTTCAATCAAAATATTTTTCCTTGTTCTGTTTCTTACCTTCCCCTACCTTGACCATCGCATTCCCTCAAGTTCTCCTCCCCCTCCTCTTCCCCTTCTCCTCCCCTCCCACTCTCCCTTCTTCCTATATCCCCATGCTCCCAATTTTCTCAGGAGAGTTTGTCTATTTCTGCTTCCAATGGGATCTATGTATGTTTCTCTTAGGGTTATCCTTGTTACTTAGCCTCTCTGAACTATAGGCTGTTTATCTTTTGCTTTACAGCTAGTATCCACTTATGAGTGAGTACATACCATTCTCATCTTTCTGGGTCTGGGTTACCTCACTTAGGATGTTTTATTTCCTTTTCTACCAGTGAGTAGTAGTCTGTTGTGTAAATGAATCATGTTTTCTTTATTAATTCTTCAGTTGAGGAGCATCTAGGTTGTTTCCAGGTTCTGGCTATTACAAATAATGCTGCTATGAACATAGTTGAACAAAGGCCCTTGCAGTATGATTGAGTATCTTTTGGGTATATGCCCAAGAGAGATATTACTGGATTTTGAGGTAGGTTAAATCCAAATTCTCTGAGAAAGTGCCACACTGATTTCCAGAGTGGTTATACAAGTTTGCATTCACACCATCAATGGAGGGGTGTTCCCCTTACTCCACATCCTCTTCAGCATAAGTTATTATTGGTATTTTTTATCTTAGACATTCTGACAGGTGTAAGATGGTATCTCAGAGTCATTATGATTTGCATTTCCCTGATGGCTGATGATGTTGAACATATCCTTAAGTGTCTGTCAGCCATTTGAAATTCTTCTGTTAAGAATTCTCTGTTTAGATCTATACCCACAAATCAAGATAATTTCTTGAGTTCTTTGTTTATTTTAGAGATCAGTCCTCTGATTGATATATTGATTTTTGAAGATATTTGCCAATTCATTAGGTTGCCTTTTTGTCTTGTTGACTATGTCCTTTGCTTCCAGAAGCTTGTTGCTCAGTGTCTGTGCTACTGGTGTTATATTTAAGAAGTGATTTCCTAAGCCAATGCTTTGAAGGCTACTTCCCACTTTCTCTTCTACCAGGTTCAGTGTGGTAGAATTCATATTGAGGTCTTTAATCCATTTGGACTTGAGTTTTGTGTGTGGGGATAGATATGAATCTATTTTCATTCTTCTATATGTTGACATTCAGTTACGCCAAAAACATTTGTTGAATATGCTTTCTTTTTTCCGTTGTATAATTTTAGCTTTTTTGTCAAAAATCAGGTGTTCACAGGTGTGTGGTTTAATAGTTGGGTCTTTGATTCAATTACATTGACCAGTTTTCTGGAATTTCAGATTTCCACACATTATAGATGTTCTGCTAAATAATTTTAAGAAGTTCTGTCAAGTTCCTGCATAACCAAAAATGTTTGTAAATGCCCTGGTCTTGCAGTGTGTGGGGCTGTATAAATCTCCCTTTCCCTTGTGTTCCATGCTTTTCTCTCAAACCTCACTTTAGGGAGATAGCTCTGTCTGACAGAAAATAAAGCTTGCTTAATTTGACCAAAAATTTGGGCAATGGTCTCATTCTGTGGGAGTAACAGAACAAAATCCTGTCATTTTCAGAAAAATTAGACTCAGACAAATATCACATTCTAATTTTTGGTTTACACACATATACACACCAGTTAGAAACAAAATTTCAAAATAACTCTCCCCACTAACAAGTTTTTCTGCTCTTTCAAAGCAACTCCAAGATAACAAGAGTCATACAACCAAAATAAATAATTAAAATAATTACAATGATATTAGAGAAGTTGTGAAATGCATCTAAAACATTAATTAGAGGAACTTTCATAGCCTTAAACACTTAATAAGATGAAAGAATAAACAAATACATCAACTGATTTCAAGAGGCTAGAATAACAAATGAAAGGAAACAAGCTTAAGAAAAAGTTAAAGGAAAAACTTAAGGAATTTATGTACTGTGTCTTTTTCGGAAGAATGAAGAAAAGACAGACATACAGACACATGTACAGAAAGCTGGCATGAGGATGGTGGTCTCTGCTTGCTCTGACAGAGCAGCAGCCACAAAGTGAAGAGCCAGGAACCTTGACACTTTTATTGTTTTTGCATACACTGCCATTATTCCCACTTGTACAGAGGAAGGCTTTGTTGTCACCATGAACCTGACGCCAGGGAGCTGGAGAGGGACAGGGAGGAAACTTAGCCACTCCTGTGTATTTGAGGCATTGGGGTCTTGACATGGCTGTGCCTATGTCAAACAATACACATTGGCTCGGGACCTCATCAGCTCCTTTACCTATTCCCTCATAGCTTCCTCTGCTCCCCACAGTAAATAAGCAAGGAATTAATAGCTTGAAGTGATATTTCATTTGTATTTTAATAAATAAAGCTTGAAGGTCAGTGCACAGCAGTCACACTTGTCAACCATACAGGCCAGGCAGTGGTGGCACACACCTTTAATCTCAGCAGCCACACTAGTCAGCCATAGAATAGGTGATGGTGGTGCACACCCTTCACCCTAGCACTGGAGAGGAATATAAGGCAAGATGAGACGAGACCTCCCTCTCTTTCAGTCTGAAGATGTCAGGGAGGTAAGAACTCTCTAGTTGCTTGGCTGCTTTGCTTTTCTAATCTTCACATTGAACCCCAATATCTATCTCTGGGTTTTTATTATATGTGTTAGTTACATTTGGTACCCAGTGTTTAGGGTACGACTTCATGAAAAAGCTTTTTGTCTATGACTTTTTAGCCATCTGCACAGGCTGGAGCTACATGCAGGGCTTCTGCCTCACTTACCAGTCTAGATTTTTTTTTCACCCAAACCTCTGAGCAAGTTTGGGATTTTTCTGTTGTAGCCCCTCTGAAACAGTCTCAAGTTGCCACTCAAACTCCAAAAGCACCTGGAATCCAAACACCATAGGATTTACCAGCTCCAGACTGGCTAGTTCTGTCTCCTGGAGGCTGCTGTACTCATTTCCTCTTGGCAAGGATGGAGCCCCCTTATTTGTCCCATTCCCCTCTCCCATTTTATCCTTTCCAGGGCGGCTGGGGGCATAAGGAGGTGGCCTCTCCTCATCACAGACAATATCTACTTTCCTTTTTGTCTTTGCCTCTGCCTGCCGTATTTCTTCCCCCGGGACTGCTCTTCAGTAAATTGTGCTCATTTTGATCTTCCCCCTCATCTGTCCCCTTTTCTCATGTTCTTTTAGTTAGTTGGTTTTGGATTCTTCAGACCTCTACTGATCTTTGGCCTTTTCCTGCTCCTTGCCTGTCCCCGCCCCACCTCCCACCCCCCACCCCCACCCCCCGCCCTTCTAGCCAGATGGTTATTTTTGGATTCTTTAGACCTCTCCTGGTCTCTGGCCTTTTCCTTACCCACCTTTGGGGGAGACAGAGCAGTTGGGTGAAAACATGCCTTAAGGGCCGTAAAGTTGGCTAGAACCCCAATGGTTGGGATATATGAAGTGTTTTTCCCTTTTTCTGGCCAGAGTCTCCACCCAATTCTATGAGAAAAGATTCCTCGTGGGCACCCAGGGGGCCAGGGTAATTATACCCTCCCACACCTGGATTGCATTGTGATCTGACAATTCCAGGCCTCCGGAGAGTAACATGTATCTCAGTGTCTTAAGTGCTGGGTCATTTTTGTGTGAAGTTGCGTTACCCATCATGGGGTTCCACTCACCTTGACTGACTGCTTAGCCCCCTGGGACCAGTCGTACTCCATGTTAGGTGCCAGTTGCCAGGCCTACTTAGCCTTATTCCCCAGGGAAAGGTGAGTGCTCTATCCACCCATTCCACAGCCCCATTACTCAGGACAGTCAGACATGATAGGGAGTCAGAACTCAGTTTGTTATCGTGAGCATCAGCTTATATAGGTTAAGTGACATCATGTGATATGGGGTACCTCCATCCAATGAGAGACAGCCAAACCTTCCCTCTGGCTGGAGGGGCATCTACCTAGATTTTGCTGTCTCATCCCCACTCGGTAGCTTTGAGTTTCAAACTCAAGCCAGGCTTTTCTCTGTCCTACATGCCTGGTGGTACAAGGCCTGAGATAATTTTGGCCTAACACTACCACATGTGCTTTTTTCCAGAGATCTGTTTTTCAGACAGCTCTCTCTCTCTCTCTCTCTCTCTCTCTCTCTCTCTCTCTCTCTCTCTCTCTTCTTGGGCTTCCACAAAACCGGGTAGCTATTTTGAAAACCAGTCAGGCTTTTACTGTTCTACTCAGCAGCAATAAGCCATCATCATCACTAGATTTGGTGAGATAATTTGAAATTCTTAAAGGGAGAAGTGAGTTAAAAAAGACAGTTTTTCCCATTTGGAAAAATGGGAAAAATCATTACAATGGAGGAAATTGAATTTCTGTATGATAATATGCTAGAAGGTTTAAAAATGGAGTGATTAAATGAGAGGATATCTAATGTATATGGGATTTATGTAAAGCCAGTTGTAAACATTATCAGCTTTAAAA
Organism: Chionomys nivalis; assembly: GCF_950005125.1. Lineage (NCBI taxonomy): Eukaryota > Metazoa > Chordata > Mammalia > Rodentia > Cricetidae > Chionomys > Chionomys nivalis. The sequence continues at coordinate 55,258,797 of NC_080102.1, forward strand.
TTTTTGTTTTATCACAAAAAATTGGTTAAAGCTGAATGCTAAGATACAGGACTTAGAAAAACCTAATAAAACAGATCATGGTTAAAACAAATTCAGGAAGAGGAATTTGGAGGAGAACCAATCTCAGCATTGCATTATAAGAATAGAGAGCAGCCTGAGGTTTTCAGACAACAACCTTATAATATCCAGCAAGTTTACAGAAATTGTCAAATGACAGAGGCTTTGTTACAGCCAGCTGGATTCCTATGCTGATGTTAGATGTGAGGTCATTCAAGGAAGAAATATGCTCATATAACATGCGTTCGCCTTTTGTGAAGCAAATGTTAAGCTCGTGGTCAGTTTGTAATAGAATTATCCTTAAAGACTGGATAGAATTCATTAAAGGTTTTAGAGCCAGGTCCACAACTACAATGGAGTACGTGGTTCAGAGAAGAGGCTAAGAATATTGAACAATGGAGTAAAGCCAGCAGTAGGGAAATCTCCCAAGATCAAATTCTTGGAAAAGGAGATTATAATACTATAGAAAGGCAATCTCTATATGATGATCACATCCTGGATTTATGCTGTGCAGAAACATTAGAATGCTTGGACAGAATTGGAGAAATAGGAAGGAAAATTGAATCAAATACTAAAGTCATACAGGACACAAAAGAAGTCTTTACAAATTTCTTACAAAGATTGACTTCAGCAGTAAATAGAATGACACCAAATTCTGAAGCTAGACAAATAGTAATTGAATCTCTGGCTTTTGAAAATGCCAATTCTTTATGCAAAAGGATAATTAGGCCATTAAATACAAGGTCAGCACCTTTGGAGGAATGGATCTGAGATACAATTAAAAATGAATCTCATGACCATGATAATTCATAGATAGGAGAGGTGATTTCTAGAGGTTTGAGGAAAAATCAAAATGTCAAATGTTATAATTGTGGCAAACAAAGTCACCGTAAAAAGGATTGTAGACAGGTCATTCCTAGAAACAGAAAAATTTGCCTTCGCAGTTCCTACTTAAAATAATTCTCATCCTGCTAAGAGATATCAATGGAAGATTCTCCCACAGAGAATGTTAAATAGCCATACCCTGTGCCGATATTTTGTAAGTCAACCATTGAAAATGATACATAAGCAATTTCTTGAATCTATAGTTTATTATTACATGGACAACATTTTACTATCTGATTCAAATGTAGATACTTTAGAAAGAATGTTTGAAGAAGTAAAGAAATTTTTGCCTTGTTTGGAGATTACCAGCCGCTCCTGAACAATACAAAGAGGAGATTACATTAATTATTTAGGATATAAAATAAGTTTACAAAAAATAGACTTAAAAGGGTTTAAATTAGGAGAGATTGATTGTAGACTCTTAATGACTTCTAAAGATTGCTAGGAGATATTGCCTATGTATAGTACACTATTGGGACTGGTCTTAAGAACCTGATTAATTTTAAAAAACCTTACATGGTGACAAGGACTTAAATAGTCTCAGGGAATTATGAGCTGAAGCTGAGAGAGAATTGGCTTTCATTGAAGAGAAATTACACAAGGCACATGTGGATTGTGTAGATCCAAATCTTAACTGCATTTTGGTCATATTACCCTCCAAACATTCCCTTACAGGAATTTTAATGAAGAGGGAAGACATTATCTTAGAATGAATCTTTTTACCACATAAACTGAGTAAAAAATTTAAAACTTATATGGAGGCCGGGCGGTGGTGGCGCACGCCTTTAATCCCAGCACTCGGGAGGCAGAGGCAGGCGGATCTCTGTGAGTTCGAGACCAGCCTGGTCTACAAGAGCTAGTTCCAGGACAGGCTCCACAACCACAGAGAAACACTGTCTCGAAAAAACCAAAAAAAAAAAAAAAAAAAAAAGGAGAAGGTCTATGATTTAATTCTAAAAGGAAATTGCAACTTTGTCAATTAGCAGTAATAGATCCAGCAGAAATCATAGTACCTTTTAAGAATGAAAAAAAGGTCAAATTATGGAAAGAAAGTGAATCTTGGCAAGGAGCTTATACTAATTTTTTGGTATAGATTAGCAACAACTATCCTAAAAGCAAGAAAATCCATCTTGTAAAGAGAGCTAGCTATATACTTCCTCTCATTGTATGGGGCACACCAATAACTGGAGCTCCTACATTCTATACTGATGCAAATAAATAAGAAAAGGCAAGTTGCAAATTAGAAAATTTAAATAAAATGGATCAAAACCCTTATGGTTCTGCCCAAAATCAGAATTATATGGTATTCTGAAGGTACTAAGAGATTTTAAAGAACCTCTCAACATAGTTACCAACTTACAGTTTGCCAAAAGTGTTGTTTTGTATCTTGAAACCACTGAATTTATACCAGATGATACATAACTGACTTCATTATTATTCAGTTACAAAATATAATCAGGAATAGGAATCAACCCATAACACATATCTGGGTCTGTCAGGTCCCCCAACCCAAGGTAATGTAGACATCAATCAGTTGTTGATTGAAATGTGCTGAAGGCCTCAGAATTTCATAAAAAAGAATCATGTCAATAGGTCTTAAAAAAAACTTTTCCATCACATGGCAACAAGCTAAGGAAATTATAAGAAAATATCCTGCTTGTTCTTTATACAACCAAACACCACTACCTGCTGAAAGTAACCACAGAGCACTTAATGGAATGATTCTAGTAGTTGGATGTGTTCTACTGTGTAGAATATGAAAATCTAAAATATGTACCCCACACTATTGATACCTATTCAGGTTTTCAATGGGTAACTGCTTTGAGTTTAAAAAAGGATGATTTGGTAATCACACATCTGCTAGAAATTATGACCATCATGGGCATAATAAAAACAAATAATGCTCCAACATATGTCTCTATGAAAATGAATCTGTGTTTTGCTTATTATAATATAAAGCATATTACTTGTATGCCACAGAATCCTACAGGCCAAGCAGTTACAGAAAGATCAAATCAAACTCTTAAGGATATGTTAAATAAATAGAAAGGGATGATAAAAACACCCCAAAAATAGATTGCATAATGCTTTATTAACTTTGAATTTTCTAAATGTTAATGAGAAAGGAACAACAGCTGTGGAGAGACACTGGAAAGTAGAAAAAACTACAGAATTAGATCAACTGATACACTTTAAAGATGTACTGACCTCATAATGGAAACCAGGACATGTGCTAACATTGGGGAAGGAATTTTGCTTTTGTTTATGCAGGAGAAGAAAAGCTATAAATAACATCAAAATTGACAAAGATTTTATTTGAACAAAAGGCACCTCTTAATTAGAAGAGATGATAGTTCATTAAGAAAAATGGACATTTAATCTAAACTAACCTACAAAACTATGCTTTTTATTTGATCAGATATTACTTGCCAAAAGAGAATTTCCCCAAAATTAGGGTTGGGGAAGGGTTTTGTTTTTGTCTTTTCAGGACACTAAAGATATCCAACTAGGGAATCCAAAGACTGTCACCTCCAGACAGAATTAAGTAAATTTAAGAATATGACACCTATATTCCCAAGAAGTGGAGTGGGTGCTCCCCCCGTTTGGCCATTCAGTGAGTTATGGATATTTGTCTTTTTTAAGGTGGTTTGTTACAAGTTGTTATTGGTAATGATTTGAAAAAAAATTGAACAATGGAAATTGTTTTGAAAAGAAAAAGGGGGTACATAAATATGATAGGATAAAAGGGTAGATTATTGAATCTAATCTAAAAAGAAATAAAGGAGAATATAGATGTGAAAATTTAAAAGTGTAGATGATTAAATCTACTTTTAAAAAGCAACTACTAATAATCAAAAGTCTCCCCTCCCAAAAAAAAGCCTGAGACCAGATGGTTTCAACTCAGAATTCTACAAGACTTTCAAAGAAGAATTAATACCAATACTCCTCATATTCTTCCACACAATAGAAACATAAGGAACATTTCCAAACTCTTTTTATGAGGCTACAATTACCCTGATATCAAAACCACATAAAGACATTACTAAAAGAGAATTACAGACAAATCTTACTCATGAACATTGATGCAAAAATACTAAATAAAATACTAGCAAATCAAATCCAAGTACACATCAGAACCATAATCCACCATGATCAAGTCAGCTTCATTCCAGAGATCAGGGATGGTTCAACATAAGAAAATCTGTCAACGTAATCTACCATATAAACCACTGAAAAATAAAAACCACATGATCATCTCATTATATGCCAAAAAAACTTTTGACAAAATACAACATTGCTTCATGATAAAGGTCTTGGAGAGAGCAGGAATACAAGGAACATACCTAAGCATAATAAAGACAATATACAGCAAGCCAACAGCCAACACCAAACTAGATAGAGAGAAACTCACAGCAATCCCACTGAAATCAGAAACAAGACAAGGTTGTCCACTCTCTCCAAATCTATTTAGTATAGTTCTTGAGGTCCTAGCTAGAACAATATGACAAAAAAAGGAGATCAAGGGGGATATAAATTGGAAAGAAGTCAAACACTCACTACTTGCTGATGATATGATAGTTTGCAAATGCAACCCCAAAAATTCTAACAAGGAACTTCTACAACTCATAAATACTTTCAGTGATGTACCAGGATACAGGATTAACTCAAAAAATTAGTAGCCCTCCTATACACAGATGATAAATGGGCTGAGAAATAATTCAGAGAAACATCATCCTTTGCAATAACCACAAATAGCATAAATATATCTCAGGGTAACTCTAACCAAACAAGTGGAAAATTTGTGTGACAAGAACTTTAAATCTTTGAAGAAAGAAATTGAAAAAGACACCAGAATGTAGAAATATATCCCATTCTCTTAAGTAGGTAGAATTAACATAGTAAAAATGGCAATTTTACCAAAAGCAATCTACAGATACAATGCAATGCCCATCAAAATCCCAGTAAAATTCTTCACAGACCTTGAAAGAACAGTACTCAACTTCATATGGAAAAACAAAAAAACATAGGATAGCCAAAACAATTCTGTACAATAAAAGAACTTCTGGGGGCATCACAATCCCTGACTTCAAGCTGTACTACAGAACTACAGTACTGAAAACAGCCTGGTATTGGCATAAAAACAGAAGGAGGATTAACTGAAGCAAATCGAAGACCCAGATATTAATCCACACACATTTGAACACCTGATTTTTGACAAAGAAGCAAAAAATACCAAATTTTAAAAGGAAAGCATATTTAAAAAATGGTGCTGGCATAACTGGATATCAACATGTAGAAGAATGAAATTGGATCCATAGTTATCACCATGCACAAAACTCAAGTCCAAATGGATCAAACACCTGAACATGAAGTCAGCCACACTGGACCTCATAAAAGAGAAAGTGGGAAATACACTTGAATGCAATGACACAGGAGACCACTTCCTAAATATAACACCAGTAGCACAGACACTGAGAGAAACAATTAATAAATAAAACCTCCTGAAACTGAAAAGCTTCTGTAAAGTAAAAGACATGGTCAACAAGATAAAATGACAGCCTACAGAATAGGAAAAGATTTTCACTAACCCCACGTCAGACAGAGGTCTGATTTCTAAAATATACAAAGAACACAAGAAATTGATCATCAAAAAAACAAATAATCTGATAAAAAATGGAGTACAGACCTAAACAGATAACTCTCAACAGAGGAATCTAAAATGGCTTAAAGACACTTAAGGAAATACTTGGCATTCTTAGTCATCAGAGAAATGCAAATCAAACCAACTCTGAGATTTCATTTTACACCTGTAAGAATGGCCAAGATCAAAAACACTGATGACAACTTATGCTGGGGAGGCTGTGGGGAAAAGGGAACACTTCTGCATTGCTGGTGGGAATGCAAGCTGGTACAGCCCCTTTGGATGTCAGTGTGGCTATTTCTTAGAAAATTAGGAAATAACCTTCCTCAAGACCCATTAATACCACTTTTGGGTATATATCCAAAGGATGCTCAATCGTGCCACAAGGACATGTGCTCAACTATGTTCATAGCAGCTTTGTTTGTCACAGCCAGAACCTGGAAACAACTTAAATGCCTCTTGACCAAAGAATGAATAAGGAAATTGTGGTACATTTACACAATGGAGTACTACACAGCAGAAAAAAATAACATCTTGAATTTTGCAGGCAAATTGATGGAGCTAGAAAACATCATTTTGAGTGAGGTAACCCAGACACAGAAATATAATTATCACATTTACTCACTCATAGGTGGTTTTTAAACATAAAGCAAAGAAAATCAGCCTACAACTCACAATCCCAAAGAACCTAGACAACAATAAGGACACTAAGAGAGACATACATAGACCTAATCTACATGGATAGTAGAAAAAGATCTCCTGAGTAAATTGGGAGTATGGGGACCTTGGGGGAGGGTTGAAGGGGAGGAGATGGGCAGGGAAAGGAGCAGAGAAAAATGTAGAACTCAATAAAAATCAATTAAAAAAAAACTTTTATTTCCTGGCATGCTTCCTTGTTCTTTTGTGTCGTGTATGTTCTACTATTTTTATTTACTTGGGTTACAAGGTCATAGTGTATGCGATTTTGCTTAAGCCCCAGCCTACCCCCTTATTTCTCTATCCCTATCACCCCACATCTGCTTAAACCATTCCATTCTCTGTACTCTTCCTTTCCATTTTCATTTCACCTATGTTATATTGTATTCAATTCTAACTACTTCTCAATCTCTCTTCTCTCCCATTCACTCCAACCAAACTACCCTAGTTGTGTGCCACAATTCCTAGGGAGATTTTGAAAAAAAAATCCTCTTATGCCAGATAAGGTTGACAGACCAAAGCAGGGTTACCACCAAAGTCCATGTTGGTGAACCAATGAGGTTGTTTTTTTTTTTTTTTGTTTTGTTTTGTTTTGTTTGTTGTTGTTTTTTTGCATTTCTTTTAAAAAAATATTTATTTATTTTTTATTGAAAATTTCCACCTCCTCCCCTCCTCCCACTTTCCTCCACTTCCCCCACTCCCCCTCCCACTCTAGTCCAAGGAGCAGTAAGGGTCCCCTACCCTATGGGAAGTCCAAGGTCCTCCCTGCTCCCCCTAGGTCCAGGAAGGTGAGCATCCAAATAGACTAGGCTCCCACAAAGCCCATCTATGCAGTAGAATCAAAACCCAGTGTCATTGTCCTTGGCTTCTCCGTCAGTCTCCTTGGTCAGCCACATTCAGAGAGTCCGGTTTGATCACATGCTCCATCAGTTCCAGTCCAACTGGCATTGGTGATCTCCCATTAGATCAGTCCCACCGTCTCAGTGGGTGGACGCACCCCTTGCGGTCCTGACTTCCTTGCTCATGTTCTCCCTCCTTCTGCTCATCATATGGACCTTGGTACCTCAGTTCAGTGCTCCAGTGTGGATCTCTGTCTCTATCACCATCCATCGCCAGATTAAGGTTCTATGGTGATATGCAGGATATTCATCAGTGTAGCTATAGATAAGGCCAGTTCAGGCACCCTCTCCTCTGCTGCCCCAGGAACAAGCTGGGGACATCTCCTTGAACACTTGGGAACCACTCCAGAGTCAAGTCTCTTGCCAACCCTAAAATGGCTCCCTTAATTAAGATATCTACTTCCATGCTCCCACATCCACTCCTCCTCCATCCCATTAAAACTCTAATTAACCCAATTAAAAAAATGGGGTACTGAACTGAACAGAGAATTCTCAACAGAAGAAGTTCAAATGGCCAAAAGACACTTAAGGTCATGCTCAACCTCCTTAGCTATCAGGGAAATGCAAATCAAAACAACTTTGAGATATCATCTTACACTTGTCAGAATGGCTAAAATAAAAAACAACAATGATAACCTGTGCTGGAGAGGATGTGGAGTAAGGGGAACACTCATCCATTGTTGGTGAGAATGCAAACTTGTGCAACCACTTTGGAAATCAGTGTAGTGGTTTCTCAGGAAACTAAGAGTCAACCTACCTCAGGACCCAGAAATTCCACTCTTGGGAATATACCCAAGAGATGCCCAATCATACTACAAAAGCATTTGTTCAACTATGTTCATAGCAGCACTATTTGTAATAGCCAGAACCTGGAAACAACCTAGGTGCCCCTCAATAGAAGAATGGATAAAGAAGGTATGGCACATATACACTTTAGAGTTCTACTCAGCGGTAAAAAGCAATGACATCTTGAATTTTGCATGCAAATGGATGGAAATAGAAAACACTACCCTGAGTGAGGTAACCCAGACCCAAAAAATGAATATGGTATGTACTCACTCATAAGTGGATTCTAGCCATAAATAAAGGACATTGAGCCTACAATTCGTGATCCTAGAGAAGCTAAATAAGAGGTGAACCCAAAGAATAACATATAGTTACCCTCCTGGATATTGGAAGTGGACAAGATTGCCGGGCAAGATTGGGAGCATGGGGGTGGGAGTGGGGTGGGGTTAAGGGGAGATGGGGAGAGAGAAGGGAGAAGGGGAAGATGGGGAGAACTTGAAGCAATGAGTTTTATCAGGACCTCTTATAGGACTATGGGTGAGAAGTCAATTACAGGAACAGAAAGGACTCAAAAATAGCTGTATCACCAAAAAACATCTACTCACACCAGAGAAGGAACAAATGACAGACCAAAGCAGGAATGCCACCAAAGTCCAACTTATAGGCAATTCAAGCTTGTGTGAGATTATCTCTCAGTAGACCCTACTGATTATAAATGCTTGAGGAGGAAGGAGCCTGGTGAATCTGATCAGTTTTAGGAATTTCCTGAGGCTGTTGTGTTGTTTGCTTCCTGACTTAATAAGCAAGACTCTCTACAGCATGAAATGTTGTATTTCTGTTTATAACTTCCTTTAGAAGAAGGTTTTCATCTCAGAGGAAACCATCATACAACAGTATCCCTGGAGTTTCCTGGACAATTTACAGGAGTCCCCCTCTCAAGCAATTATTGCTGCTTATATAACCTTTTATGGGCCATTATCAATCTTGCAACATTCTGAGCCTTGTAAGTTTCATTGGCTTCCTAAGACTCATAAGCATCACTCTTCCCTTAAAGAGAGAATGTTTCGACTTGGGGGAAATATTAGTAGCATGTATTATAAGAGGAAGTGACAGAGGAGACTTCTCTGGGACCAAACAAGTTTATTCCTAAATAAACTTCTTTTGTTCTCATATTCCCCAGGTTAGAGCAAGAAAGCAAGCTGTTCTGACATGCAGTTTATACTGGGCTCAGGAGGGAGTTACTTGGGGCCTCTGAATTTTCTAGAAGAAGCAGGAATGGCATTTATGGTTTTGACATCAGGAATTTGGGAAATTGAAAGTGTTGATCACACTTTTCAGGACAAAATAGGGGACTACTTTCTAGTTGAGGGCATTCTTGCTTGTTCAATTACAATAAGCACAAAGAGGGAATTACACAAGAAAGTTCAGAGATCGACTGTTTGATTTTGTGAATATGACATTATTGTAATATTAACACAGTAAATATTGAGTTAATGTTTATGTTAATTAGTTTAAAACCTATACAATTTCTAACCATCACCTTTGCCTAAATAAAGCTGGAAAAAGATACATTGGGCAAAAAGGGCACTGAGCCTATGTAATGATACCCTGTGCAATTTTATTCAGGGCTATAAATAATATTGGAATAAATTAAAAGACATAAATTGCAACAGTATTGACATTTATTATCACTATCAATCCAAACTAGATTTTAAATTTGATGCTACATCAATAGTAATCATAAGGTTGCTTTTCTATGTGGTAGGATGAAGACGCTGGCAATCACGTGGAAGAAGGGCAAGTGGGGGATAGTGTGGGAGGAAACATATCTGACCAAATACTAAAGTCATAGATATAATGTTTGAGCAGAAATAGTGTGCTGACAAAACTTAAAGTGTCATGATTTATTTCAGATGATACAGTGCAGTTCGGTTGCTATAAAAGAATGATGTCTTTCTAAGAGGTTTCTGTCGAGTTTCCACCCATCAACCCTAGCACAGCTAACCGCCTGTCTCACAGAAAGTACAAACACAAACTCCAAATGGTGATTAATAGAAATGGAGATTAAGTCCAAGAATGATATTAGGGAAAATCGGAGATAACAAAAATCTTTACCAAGATAAAGATTTAATGTTGAGGAAAATAAATTATATGACGATTTACAACCCAAAACTTTTGACATGGTCAAAGATCCTATAAACAAAGACAAACAAATAGAAGTGAAGAAAAACTTCTGCTTAAAACATAGGCAACAGTTAATATACTTGAAAAGGAAAGTACTGTAATGCTGATTTCAAAAAACCCCAGCAAATTAAATTTAGAAATAGCCCATGGATATGATTTGTTAATGTAACAAATGCAAATGTTTGATTAATATGCATACAGATATTACCATCTTTTTTCTCACGGTCGGAAGAATGCAAATTGGTAATTTAAAAATGAAGTGGCACTGTGCAAGAATTCCAGTACCCTAGAGGCTCTTTGTGAATCGCAGGAGCTCTTGCTTTGTTAATGAGAATGAGGTGTTATGGCATACCTTGAAGAGACTAATTAAATTTTAAAACCAATATGCAGTTCATAATCTCATTTCTGGGAGTCAATCTAAGAGAAACGAAGACATTCAAATTTCATGTTATATGCTAAAAATGTTTATCACAACATTGTTTGTTGTTTTTTGAAACTGGAGGCTAAGGGAGTACAAATGGAGGAATGGTTTGAGAAGTTATGGCACATTTACAAAATAGAGATTTCGATTTACAAAAAAAAAACTTCAACTAATTAGAGCTAAGTCATTGGCCATGTATGTGACATGTATGATAGTCTCCTATATGTATTTATATTTACATACATGTATGTTTGACAATAAACTAAGAAAGGTATCTATTCTATGGTTAGCACAGGTGTATTGAGTGTAGAATAAGTAGGTAAAGATTTGATAAGGATGACAAGCCAAGAAAAAAAATTACATAGTATGAATCCACTCAAATACAGGTAAAACTGTGTCTCTATAAAATACTATAAATTTGTTTAAATTATTTTTTAATTAAAACAACAAACCACTGGGCTGAAGAGATGGCTCAGAGGTTAAGAGCACTGCCTGCTCTTCAAAAGGTCCTGAGTTCAATTCCCAGCAACCACGTGGTGGCTCATAACCATCTGTAATGCGATCTGGTGTCCTCTTCTGGCCTTCAGGCATACATGCAGACAGAATATTGAGAATACTGTACACATAATAAATAAATAAATCTTTTTTAAAAAAACCACTGCACACAAGCTAAATTTATTCTTCTAGTTGAGAACAAATAAAATACACTCTTAGAAATAATTTTAAATGGTTGATTATAAAAATTAATCTAGGGGCTGAGGAATTGGATTAGTGAAGGTCCCTTGCTGTACAAATATCAAGACCTGTGGTCAATCTCCATCACCCACATAAAATAAGCTGGGCATAGCGGTGTGTGCCAAAATGCCACCCTGGGCAGGGAGAAGAAAAAGGTGAATTCTTAACACTTGCTGACCAGTTTAACCAAAACTGTGAGCATCAGATTCAGTGAGAGATCCTGACTCAAAAGAATAGTATGGAGGGTGGTGGAGCAGGATGCCTGATAGTTTCCTCTGACCTCTGTGAGTACACAGAAGGACACACACACACCTGCGCGCACACACCTGCACAGGCACACACTTGCACACACACACACAAACCTGCACACATACATACCTGCACACACACACCTGCACATATACATACCTGCACACACACACCTGCATGCACACACGTGCACACACGCACACACACACACCTGCACATTCCTAATCTACTTCCTTGATTTCTTTAAGCTATTATTCACTACCCTGATTCTGATTTCACACTGCATCTTATGCTTATCTTAAAATCTGAGCATCATGGAGAAAGAAACAGCATGAGAGGAGTTCCTAACGTCCCTTCCCTGGTGGGACACAGAAAACTAGGGCAAAAGACACATGGTAGTTTTAGATGGGTTTGGGGGTTCACTTTTCTCCAGATCCTCCAGATTCTCCAAGATGTCTTTGTTCCTACTGACATGGAAGGATCCCTTAAGAACATCTACTTCTTCCAGCATGCTGTGATAGCTCAGATAGCAATGTAGCCGAGCATGTTACTGCAACCACAACTGCATGGCTCTGCATAGCCTCTGTTCTGCATCTCTAGAAGGTGAGAGAGAGAGAGAGAGAGAGAGAGAGAGAGAGAGAGAGAGAGAGAGAGAGAGAGAGGAGTGGAGAGGTAATAGAGTACTTGAGAGCTCTTGCAGCTCTTGCAGAGGACCCAAGATCAATATTCACGTCAGGTAGACCATAACCATTTGTAACTACGGCTCCAGGGGATCTGATGCCTTCTTCAGACTTCCAAAGGTACCTGCACACACATGGCATACACAGAAAGCAAGGGTGGAATGTAATTTTCAAAAACAAGCAAGAAATCACTGTTTTGAAAGCAGAAGAGCCCATAGTGTTGCCTTCCTCACTCTCTTGGTCATTCTTAATTGTAGCAACTTCCCAATTCACAGGGATAGTATAATGTCCCTGGTCTTGAGCGATCAGGTGTCTTAACATTTGCAGGCCACAAGCAGTTAAACGACGTGCCTCACTTTGTTTTGTGCATCTTAATAATTAATCCCACATATCCTCATTTTTCTGAGAGGTTTTGGTTCATCTTCAAAACAAACTATACATTTCACTGACAAATCACTTTTGATTCCTGTTACCATTCTTTGGTTTAAGCAACTAAATCACACCACGAACAATTATACTGAGAACATGGGAATCTTAAGAGGTGGCGGGGGGCTGGTGGTGCACATTCAGTAACTGGAAATAGAGCTTAGCTCAGATACCCAGTTTAGAGTTAGGCTCCATCATCTTCCTGATACTAACCTAGCAATCTCTCTCTCTCTCTCTCTCTCTCTCTCTCTCTCTCTCTCTCTCTCTCTCTCTCTCACACACACACACACACACACACCCTGTGTCTTATCTCTTCACTAAGCAAAGAAAACTAATAGCAGAACTTATTCCACATACTTGTTAAGATGATTAAGTAGAGTAATCAAAATCATGGTAATTTATCAATTTCCTATTACTACCAAAACAAATTATTACTGATTTAGTAGCCTAAAAGCTGTGCTCAGATCCCAACAAATCCATCTACACAACCTCTACACCTTAGGCTCCAGGGAGGCGGTGGAAAAGAGGAAGGAATGGCTGTTAAGAGCCAGAGGAACAGGAAGTTTGCTGTTTTACTGTGTCTCCCAGAAATGTCAGAGAAGCTACCCTCCATGAATTCTCATCAACATGACTGCCTAAACAAGACACACCACCAGTTGAAATGGCAACATGGGTGTGGGAAGCCCCACAAGGCCCCACCCCGAGATGAAAAGCTGCAGGCAATTGATACCTGCTAAGAGTTCATCAGTCTTTTCCAGCCACAACACCCCTGATTCAATCTTAAACAATCAGCTTTAAACACATATACATATGAACATCACTAAATGGACTCAGTGGGGGGGGTGTGAGTGTGTGTGTGTGTGTGTGTGTAACAACAATAATTAAAGAAGAAAGTCATAAATGTGCGAGGGTGTGGGAGGTATGGGGGAGCTGTAGGTAGGAAAGGGTATGTGATGGAAATAAAGTATGAAATTCTAAAAAGTAAAACAAAACAGTTATTTTTTTAGTCATGCAAATATGTTACGTTACAATATATTAGGTCAGAAGTCTGGGTGGGCTCAGCGCTCCGCACTGGCCAAGGACTGGTCTGGATGGAGTACCAGGATGCACAAAACAAAGGGAATGGTGACATTTAACTGCTTGTCAAGTCCAGACTCTTTCAGGGTCCTGCAGAGTTCAGTGCCAGAAACTGAACGCTTCCCCTTTCTCCGCTGGCTGTTGGGTGGTGTTCTTCTCTGAAGCAGGCCACAGTTCCTGCCTCAAGGAAGCTGGTATTGCGAGGTGGAGGCGATAGAAAATCCCATGTTTATATTGTCTCTGTCCTTCCATTCGCCTTGTCTTTTCTGAATATAGCTGGAGAATGTTTGCCACTTTTAAGGAGTCATGTGATTAGACTGGATCCAACTGAATAATCTATTCTTATTTTATAAACTGAAGTAGAACTGTCCAGAAGTCCCAGAAATTACATGTGTGGCATCTTGCTAACCCAGGAATGTAGTACACCTCTTGGCACAAGTTAAGAAATGTATCCGATTTGACATTCCCATTCTCCCTTAAAATATCACCCCAAGGATAGTTGCCAGGGGACAGGGCTGTAGTTTTTTTAGTATATCCAGGGTTATTGACTTGGTTCCAGGGATTTTCTTTTTATTCAAAATAAATATTTAAATTTCCTAGAAAAAATTCCAGATAGCCTTACTTGAGTCTTGCTTTCACGACAGGTTGGAATGCTTCACCAGGAGAAAAAGACAGAACTGTCCACCTCTCCTGGGCTACAGGGTCACCCCCACCCTGGGGAGGCCATCAGATTCTGAAGAGTTAGATTTCCTGAAAATTTGGGATATAATTTTTTAAATGTGAAGAAGTGGTGAGCTGCCAATAGCAATAGCTATTTATACAGATCTGAAAAATTAAAATTTCTGTAAGATGATCTCGCGGAAGAGAGGGTTCGCTGATTCACTTATCCCTTTCTGAATACGGTTCATCATCCTCAGAGTTCTCTATTCACAATATTTCCCCAAAAGGCAAGAGGCATGTCTGCAACGGTGCCTTCCGTCATGGACAACAACAGCTCTCCGTGAAGACCATTGTTAGACCACATAGTACCGCGGTTCCATGTCTATTTTATTACAATGTTGTGTCTGATGCAGAAGGGGCTAAAAATGCTTTCTGATCATTCTTCCCACAGCTGCCTTCACTTCCTTGTTCTTCAGACTGTAGATGAGGGGGTTCAGCATGGGGGTGACCAGACTGTACTGCAAAGAGAAGACCATTTCCAGGGGGGACCCTGAAGCTGGTAAAAGATAGCTAATGAAACCTGAGCCATAGAACAAGATCACAGTGGTAAGGTGGGACAAGCAGGTGGAGAAGGCCTTGCTTCTGCCCGTGCTGGAGCTGACCCTCAGGACCGTGGCGACAATGCGGGCATAAGAGCAAACAATCAGGACAAGGGTTCCAAAAAAATGCACCACCGAGGAGCACAGCAAGAGTACGAAGTTGGCAGAGGTATCCGAGCAGGACAGAGGGAAGAGTGAGGACAGCTCGCAGCTGAAGTGAGGAATGGTCTGCTCCTCACAGAAATCTAAGCCGACGGCCAGGAGGATATTGAGGAGGGCATCGACAAAGGCCAGGCTCCAGCAGCTCCACACCAGCCCCACACAGAGTTGGCTACTCATCAGCTGGCTGTAGAGCAGAGGAGAGCTGATGGCAATATAGCGGTCGTAGGCCATCGCAGCAAGCAGACAGGCCTCGGTGCCTCCAGTGGTGAACACAAAGAAGGCCTGAGCCAAGCAACTGCCAACAAAGATGGTTTTGTCCTCAGAAAGTAGGTTCTCCAGCATCTTGGGAGCTGTGACGGACGAGTGGCACAGATCCAGGAAGGACAGCTGTCTCAAGAAGAAATACATAGGTGTGTGGAGGTGAGAATCAGCCGCAATCACAAGCAGCATCAAGGTGTTTCCCACCAGCGTGAGGAGGTAAACCAGAAGGAACAGAGTAAAGAGTATAGGCTGAACGTAGGGGTCGGTCGAGAGTCCAAGGAGAACAAATTCTCGGACAGCACTGTGGTTTCTCATCGCTGAAGAGGAAAAAACAAGCAAGATCCATCAAGACCCTTAATGCCCCTTGGTTACCCTGGATTGAAATCTTGTTGTCCATAAATCTCTGCTCGCCTTTTAAAAATGATCCCCCCGATCATTGCTATACCATTATTAATCATCAGCATTATCTTATATTATGAAGTCTTTTTCTGAGCTCAATGTTATCTCACTACTGAGAGCGATTCATGTAAGAAATGTTTTTGATCAGAGACAGAGAAAAATCCCAAGTGAGAGACGAAGGGAAGCATGAACACTGTGTTCTACAAACATTAGAAAAATATTCAAGAATGCTGGACTGAGCACAAGAAAATCAGAATCCTTACTTCATTGCTTCCATTTAACTTTAAATGATATCTTTGCTTATGCATATGTGCACATGTGTGTATGTGTGTGTGTACATATGTGTTAACATGTTTTCTTGCCTGCCGGAAGTTATAAAGGCATGGATGATGATAAAAATTAAGCATAAACTGTGGGAATACAGTCAAAATGAAACATCAGCAATGTCAGCAAACAGAAAAATCTTAAGGCACCTAAAGCTCATCATGACCCTTGTGTAGAAACGGCCGATATAATAAAGGCAATACCAGTTATTTCATTCTGCAGCCTTCTTCCCTGAAGCCACTTAGACATTCTCAGGACCAAAATCTTTTAAAAATAAAATGAAAGTTTCTATTTTGGTTGTAAGTAATGCCTGAAATATCATCTACCATTAATTTGTGCAAGTTGTATGTAAAATTTAAAACAATTACCGAATACAATATGAAAGACTTTCTTTTAGATCCAAGCACTACCGTAGGGATGGAGAGTGAAGTTAATTACGTCTTACCCAAGAGAAAAAATTCCTTGAGAGCTGTTCTTCTCAGAATCAAATAAAAGGCATCATTCATAATACCTGGCCCTCAGTGTTTATCCTTGATGGAAAGAAATAGGAGACAGAGACAGAGAGAGGGCAGGGGACAAGCCAATCTAAATAACTGAAGTGTGAGCTTCTGAGCAGTTTGAAGTCCCTATGGTAGCAGGCACTTGACACAAGCAGACAGGAGAAAAGCAAAAGGCACCAAAGCTGAGCGGAACCCACTTTCATGTGTCTTGATCTTGCTCCAGTCCATTCCTCTTTCTCCTCCAATTAGATATGCTGTACTGTTGGTCAAGGGAGGCGTCTCGCTTGGTTTTGTCTTCTGGAGCAATCTTTAAAACTGTAGCCGTCAACATTACATAAATTAGAATGCAGCAAAACCTCAGTAGATTTGCGAACAATCGCGGAAGTCCCTGCTGTGTAATCAATTGACAAAGATTAGCAGGGCTTCTCAGCGGGAGGGAGAGTTATCTGAGCCCCACACTGCGGTTGAGGTCATCTTTCAGAGCACCCATGTCTGCACGCCAAGACAAACACCCAACAGCAAAGCACACTGCCTCTCACCTACAGCCTCCTAGAGCTTAATAATCACCCTAACACTGCAGACTACATGGCGAGGCTACTCACAGCCAAGGGCAAAAAGAATGAAGTCACATCTAGGTGGGGACACGTGAGAAAGCAGGCAGCCATCTGCAAGCCAAGAGAAACGGCCTCTAGGGAAACTACCCTGATTTTCACCTGGAACCTGGATTGCCAGCTTCCCCGGAAGTACGGTAGAATTTTCTGTTATGACAGCATAACTCTGTGTAGGAATTGCTCGGAGCTGAGCACCATCTTGAAGAACAGTGAAGTACTACCTGTATTCCAAAGGGCTTCATATCCCACCTGTCCAGAAACAGCTCAATGTTGTCCAAATGTCTCAGCAGGTAAAGGTACTGGCTCCCGAGCCTGATGACCTGAGTTCCGTCCTGGAACCATCCCCCACTCCCGTCGTGGAAGATGAGAACACCCACATCTTGCCCTCTAAACTCCACACGTGTGCCATGACGTGTGTCTACCCACACTCATATACAAACACACATAAAAAATCTCAGTTATTGTTTGAACTGTTGATAATTGTCTTGGGGTAGCGGTGGGGCTGAGGAAATAAAGGAGAACAAGTTTTTTGGGGTGAGATGAGTACCTATGCATTGAGGGATGAATGTGGAAGTGTCCTTGTCATCCTGCACTTTCAATGATTCAGCAGGGCTAAGTCCACAGGCGCCCAACTGCAAAGCTGTGGAAATGGCAAGGTGAGTGTCTGCAGTAAGCAAAATAGTAATGCTTGAATCTAGGCTAAATTATAATCGTGTGTGAATCTTTCAACTTCCTTGTGTGCTTAAAGTTATTCGAATTCTAAAATGTCTTTTAGGGCTGAGGTGGCCATCAGAATTTGCCGTACAGAACACAAGTACTGAAGTTCAGTAGCTAGAACCCAGACATAACAAGTAGAGCTGACTGTGGGGACTGCGGGGAGAGGGATGGTCAGGTCCTGGAGCTCACTGGCCAGTTAGCCTAGCTTACTTGCAGAGTTCCAGGCCAGCATGAGGCACTGTCAAAAGCAAAAACGAAGGGCTGGAGAGATGACTTGGTGACTAAGAATACTGGCTGCTCTTCCAGAGGACCTACATTCAACTCCCAGCACCCACCTAGTGGCTCACAAGTGTCCGTAACTCCAGTCCCAGGGGATCAAAGGTCCTCTTCTGGTTTCTGTGGGCACCAGGCATGCTCGTGGTACATAGACATGCATGTAGGCAAAACACCCATATACAAAAATAAAGTTTAAAAAAATCAGAAATAAAAACTAAACCTAATGAACAACAGCCTCTATATGTACAGGTAACCCAAACAAGTACTCTCGTCCACACATGAACACACACACACACACATACAATTGTTTTAATTATTTGATTAAATGCACACACATAAATTAAATGATTCACTTTTACCTAATTAACAAACTTACCCATGCACAGAATTAGAATTAACACAAAATAACACCTTAATGCAATTATGTATGTGTGTGTGCGCGCGCACATGTCAGTTATTGGGTATTTCCCTTATTTACAAAGCTACCTCCTGTGAGATGCAAGCCTCTGGTAAACTGATATGCTTGGGTTATATACACCCCTTCCACCCTCATCAATGCACTCTCTAAATAAATGTTACATATTTAAATAAGTAATTAAAACATGTGTTTATGCCCTTATTTTTTGTTAAGTGACAGATAGGAATTGTTATCTCTGTGAGACAAAAATGTGCATAGAACTCCCTGAGTCTACCTACATAGAAGATGACAGACAGTAACCCAAACAGAAAAGTAACTGAGGAATCCACTTCAGATCACTTCAGGTTCCTACATAGGAGAATGAGAGGGCTGAGATTTCTCAGCATGAGGAAAAGCAGTAGTGATGGGAGCAAGAGCAAGCCAGCGGTTTTCTCCGTGGCACCTTAGCCCACATAGCCCAATCAATTACTTTACGGTTCAGTGTGGTAAGGTCTCAGCCACCGATACTTGTGATCCTCGGTGCCAATAAGGCTGCGCCTGAGTTCTGTAGTTAAGAGCTCTAATGCCACATTTCACTGTCAAAATTGTCCAGCAGACACAGTCAGCTCCAGTACAGACATGGAGAACAGTCGGGTCATTTTTTTATTATTATTATTCTTAAATTGTATTTATTATGTGTGTATGCACGCTCACCCTTGAGTTCAGGTGCCTCAGAAACCGGACATGTTGGACCCCCTGAGGCTGCAGTCACAGCAGCTGCAGCCTGCTCAACAAGGGTGCCAGAACCAACCTTGGATCCTCTGAAAGAGCACTAAGTGCTCTTAACCGCTGAGCCAACTGCCCAGCCCCAGTTTTCCCATATTCATTGTACAATGCTGTGAGAATTTAATTGAATTATAAAAGAGCTTTAACAAGTTCTGTTTCCAGTTTGATTTAAATTAGCAATATACCAAAGGAAAAAGAAGAGTGGCCAGTGCGAGAATGCTTGAGAACAGCTTAGAGGACCAAGGGAAGCTATCCCTTCTGGAGATATGAGTGTAGGAAAGCTCGAAACAGGAAAAGACATGAGATATAAGGAATTAAAAATGAAATAAAATCTCAGACAATCATGAAAGTAAGAAGGAAGGAAAAGGGGGCTCAAGAAGCTGAGAGCAGAAACAGATGTCTGGGCAGCCAGGGGGCGTTGGTATGCCCATGGCATGCGCCCTGGAGCTCAGGAAATGAGCACTTCCTACCTCAGGTGATTCCCATCAAGAAAGCACGCCCCAGCTACTTGGTGTGCTTCAGAGGGAGCAGGACGACGAGAAGTGTGTTTATACGGACCCCAGAGCTCCCCTAGACACTTGAGGGTGCTCCTCTAATTTCTGTCTGGGAGTCATCACAATGCCTTCCATTTTTTGAACAGTTCCTTTCTTGTTTCTTAATTCTGATCACACAACCATTTGTCCACTTGGCATCTTCAATGACTAATAGTTTGCTGTTAACATTATCTGAAGAAGGAGCTCGCCAGTATTTGCCATCAGGAGGGCAGCTTGGTTTAGAGTCAGTGGGGCCGGTGGATGAAGTTAGGGGCCTAAGAAGCAGTTGAACCAATGCCAGGCAGTCCCTGGAGTCATGGGGAAGCTTGACTTCAGCATCATTAATTAAACAGGACTTTTTTTTTCTTTTAGGGCAGCAAGGGACTTTATTATGCATTATCTCTGGAAACTCTGGGTTAAAGCAATCACCTTAAACTATTGGGTGAGAAATTTTGCTCTGCTGACAACAACTCACTGGAACAGAAAGATAAAACCCTGCCCCCTCTGTCGGAAGGTACAATTTTTTCAATGACAAAGTCCAAGGGGAACAAAAAAACCATCTGAGATTTAATGTGGATGCTGAGACAATTGTGCTTACCTCCTGATTATTTTTCCATATGAAATAGATTTGTAAATACAGCCATGTTGAGTAACCAAAGAGCCAAATGAGGAACATGGATAACTTCTTCTCATTACTATTACACTACATAAGACATTACAAAACAATCTTCCATTATATCCTTAGGCATCAGGTTTATTCGCCTACGCAGAATGATTTAACCACTATTCTCAATGTACTTTTTATGAATGTGATCCATGTCTATGGTCTAGATTGGTTTTGCCAGTTATGTACTTGGGTGCCCTTTTCCATGCCTGCAGGAAATACTCAACACACTCATTTTTACTCACTAAAAGTACTCATAGTAGATTCATCATAAAACCTTTCTCCTGTTGATAACTATTCAATAATTAAACTATATAATTTAATGATTATAAATTAAATCTGCTGTAATGAGTTCTAGACTGGGCATTTTATGTCTGCCTGTGGATATATATACTAGTCCTTTTGTGTTCAACACTCTACTATGTACAGCATCAGGTCAAAGTATGTGTTTTAGAGCCTGATATGATCATTTGGATACCACACCTCTCAAGGATATCAGTATACTGGGTGTATGTATTTGGCAGGCTTCAAGGTGTGGTGTCTGTATGGTACATTTAAAGACCTTCTGCACTTCTCTGTGGGAGAAGAGGAGGCCGTATATTCTACAGCTACAGCACAAATCCACTTAAAGATATGATCTAAGCACACCAGCACAGAAAAAAAGGAACATGTCACAATAAGAACAATGTCTGTATCCTTTAGTGATGAACCTCCAGACTTGGTGCAGGCACACGGAGTCAGCAACAGTCCTGGCCTTTCCAGTGAGACAGTACCTTTCTTACACGCCTTTCCACGTTCTATATGTAGCCTTTTGTACCCGGTTTCTATCATTTCTCATCATGTTCTCAGTCTTTTTGTTTAAGATTTATTTATTATTATGTATACAGCGTTCTGCCTGCATGTCTGCCTGTAGGTCCGAAGAAAGTACCAGATCTCATTACAGATGGTTGTGAGCCACAATGTGGTTGCTGGGAATTGAACTCAGGACCTCTGGAAGAGCAATCAGTGCTCTTAACCTCTGAGCCATCTCTCCAGCCCCCATCTTTTCGCTCTTACAGCACAAATCAATACTTTATTCCTTTTATACAAAATAATGTTCCATTGAGATCATGTTATGCTCTGAATATAAAATGCCCCCAAAAGGTTCATGAGTTGAATGCTAGTCCCCAGTTGTTGATGCTATTTGGAGGAAGTTCTGGAAATGGGATAGAAGAAATATGTCACTGGGGCAGAATATTCTTAGGGGCTACCTTCCCTTTTCTGTTTATATGTATATTTTGTATTGACATATGTTTTATGTTTTGACTCTCTGGTATACACCAGGAATACAACTCCAGTTCAAATAGTAACTCTGTAGCCCGCTGTCATAGTTACTGTTGCTATGGCAAAGCACCATGACCAGGGCAACTGGGTATGTGGTTTCAGAGGGTCCATGATGGTCAAATAGAGGCATGTTGGCACAAACAGCTGAGATCCCACATCTCAATCTACAACCAGGAGGCAGAGGATACACCAGGAATGGCATAAGTATTTTGAAACCTCAGTGCTCACCTCTGTAAACACACTTCTTCCAAGACCACATCTCCTAATCCTTTCCAAAAAGTTCCACCAACTGGGGACCAAGAACTCGAATATAAGGGCCTATGGAGGCCATTCTCATTCAAACCAACATACTCATTTTCTGAGGCAAACCCAAACAGTTCCCCAAAGTGACTAATCATTTTCAACTTCTACTACAAGTATGAAAGATTTCTGACTTCTCCATCTTAAAAATATTTAATTTATTCATGTGTGGGCGCACATGTGTATACGCATTCATAATGTGTGAATGGGGGCGTATTCAATGACATGTTTGTGAGGGTCAGAGGACAACTTTGAAAAGAAGCTCTCTCTTAGCCTTACTGACAAAGCAAGTTGGCCAACATGTGTCCTTCTGGACAGGTCACAAATGGAACTTTTTACTTTTGAAAGTTTCTGGCCTTGTAGGATCTAAGCCCTTCGGGGATTTATGGTGAACTGCAGTATCACAGGTGTCTGTCCTTATTATGTCACAGTCCTCCAAGAGATCAATAGCATCTATGTTGCCCTAGGTTTCCTAGACCAGTATCTCCCTGCTCTCACTCAAAATAACAATAAACACTTTGTACCAGTTTTTGATACAAGATTTTAGATTCGGTGAACTATTTTTGTTTAAGTCCTGTGATTCAGGTAATAAGAAAGGCTTTCAAGTCATGTCCAGATAGTATTTATCACACTTAAGAAATGTAAAACGGTACACGTATTTTTTGCCTCTTCCTTAGATCTCTCATTGGTTTAGTTTCTTTCCTTTGTAACTTTTGTAGCTGTGTCTTTAAGAGATAAGTTGAACTTTTACGGTATGCTGCTGTTGTCAGTCACCAATTAAACTGACCAAGTCTTTGCCTTGTAGTTGTTTTATTCTAATTAGTTCCTAATGAATGAATTTTTTTATTATTTTGATTGAGCTATATATTTTTCTCCCCTCCCCTTCTACCCACTCCCATGATTCCCATGCTTCCAAATTTACTGAGGAGATCTTGTCTTTTTCCACTTCCCATGTAGATTAGATCCATGTATGTCTCTCTTAGGGTCCTCATTGTTGTTTAGGTTCTCTGGTATTGTGATTTGTAGTCTGGTTTTCTTTGCTTTATGTTTAAAAAACACTTATGAGTGAGTACGTATGATAATTGTCTTTCTGGGTCTGGGTTACCTCACTCGATATGATGTTTTGCTAGATCCATCCATTTGCCTGCAAATCTCAAGTTGTCATTGTTTTTCTTCTGCTGTTTACTACTCCATTGTGTAAATGTACCACATCTTCTTTATCCATTCTTCAGTCCAGGGGCATTTAGGTTATTTAAAGGTTCTGGCTATGACAAATAATGCTACTATGAACATAGTTGAACACATGTCCTTGTGAGACGACTGAGCATCCTTTGGGTATAGACGCAAAAGTGTTATTGCTAGGTTTGAGGTAGGTTGTTTCCTAATTTTCTGAGAAATTGCCACACTGATATCCAAAGGGGTTGTATCAGCTTACACTCCCACCAGCAATGCAGGAGTGGTCCCTTTACCCCACATCCTCTCCAGAATATGCTGTCATCAGTGTTTTGATCTTGGTCATTCTGACAGGTGTAAGATGGAATCTCAGAGTTGTTTTGATTTGCGTTTCTCTGATGACTAAGGATGTTGAGCATTTCCTTAAGTGTCTTTCAGCCATTTTAGATTCCTCTATTGAGAGTTCTCTGTTTAGCTCTGTACCCCCATTTTTATTGGATTATTTGTTCTTTTAATGACCAATTTCTTGAGTTCTTTGTGTATTTTGGAGATCAGACCTCTGTCTGATGTGGGGTTAGTGAAGATCTTTTTCTTTTCCGGTTCTGTAGGCTGCTGTTTTGTCTTGTTGACCATGTCTTTTGCTTTACAGAAGCTTCTCAGTTTCGAGAGATCCCATTTATTAATTGTTTCTCTCAGTGTCTGTGCTACTGGGGTTATATTAAAGAAATGATCTCCTGTGCTAATGTGGTCAAGTGTACTTCCCACTTTCTCCTCTATGAGGTTCAGTGTGATTGGTTTTGGGTTGAAGTCTTTGATATGTTTGGACTTGAGTTTTGTGCATGGTGATAGATATGAATCTATTTTCACTTTTCTACATTTTGATATCCAGTTATTCCAGCATCATTTGTTAAATATGGTTTCTTTTTTCCATTTTATATTTTCTGCTTCTTTGTCGAAAATCAGGAGTTCGTAGGGTATGGATTGATATTCAGGTCTTTGATCCATTTCCATTGGTCCTCCTGTCTGTTTTTATGTCAATACCAGGTTGTTTTCAGTACTGTAGCTTTGTAGTAGAGTTTGAAATCAGGGACTGTGATGCGTCCAAAAGTTTTTTATAGTACAGGATTGTTTTGGCTATCCTGGGTTTTTTGCTTTTCCATATGAGGTGAAAATTGTTCTTTTGAGGCCTGTGAAGAATTTTGTGGGGATTTTGATGGGCATTGCATTGAATCTGTAGATTGCTTTTGGTAAGATTGCCGTTTTTACTACCCAAGAGTATGGGAGGTCTTTCCTCTTTCTGGTGTCTTCTTCAATTTCTTTCTTCAAGATTTAAAGTTCTTGTCATACAAGTCTTTCACTTGTTTGATTAGAGTTACTCCAAGATATTTTATGCTATTTGTGGCTATTGTGAAAGGTGATGTTTCTCTGATTTCTTTCTCAGCCCATTTATCATCTGGCTACTGATTTTTTTTACAGTTAATCTTGTATCCTACTACATTACTGAAGGTTTTTACGAGTTAAAAAAATTCCTTGGTTGGATTTTTGGGGTCGCTTATGTAATCTATCATTTCATCAGCAAATAGTGAGAGTTTAACTTCTTCTTCTCTGATTTGTATCCCCTTGATCACCTTTTGCTGTCTTATTGCTCTAGTTAGAATCTCAAGAAGTATATTGAATAGATATGGAGAGAGTGGACAACCTTGTCTTAGTCCCGATTTCAGTGGAAGCACTATTAGTTTCTCTCCATTAAGTTTAATGTTGGTGGTTTGCTTGCTGTATATTGCCTTTAATATGTTTAAATATGTTCCTTGCATCCC
The DNA here is from genome assembly GCF_950005125.1 of Chionomys nivalis. Classification (NCBI taxonomy): domain Eukaryota; kingdom Metazoa; phylum Chordata; class Mammalia; order Rodentia; family Cricetidae; genus Chionomys; species Chionomys nivalis. The sequence continues at coordinate 55,284,036 of NC_080102.1, forward strand.
TGCTCTCTTAAAGACTTTTATCGTGAAGGGATGTTATATTTTGTCAAAGGCTTTTCAGCGTCTAATGAGAGAATCATGTGGGTTTTTTTCAATTTGTTTATATCATGGATTACATTGACAGTATGTTGAACCATCTCTGGGATGAAGCCTACTTGGTCATGGTGGATGATTTTTCTGATGTGTTCTTGGATCCGATTTGCCAGTATTTTATTTAGTATTTTTGCATCAATATTCATGAGTGAGATTGGTCTGTAATTCTCTTTCTTAGTAATGATTTTGTGTGGTTTGTGTATCAGGGTAATTATAGCCTCATAAAAACAGTTTGGCAATGTTTCTATTGTGTGGAACAATTTGAGGAGTATTGGTATTAGTTCTTCTTAGAAAACCTTGTAAAATTCTGGTGCTGGGCTTTTTTTGGGGGGAGACGTTTGATAACTATTTCTATTTCTTTAGCAGTTTTAGGTCTATTTAATTTGTTTAACCAGCCTTAATTTAATTTTGGTAAGTGATATTTACCCAGAAAATTGTCCATTTCCTTTAGGATTTTCAATTTTGTGGAGTACAGGTTTTTGAAGTATGACCTAATGATTCTCTGGGTTTCCTCCATGTCTGTTGTTATGTCCCCCTTTTCATTTCTAATTTTGTTAATTTGGATATTCTCTCACTCTGCCTTTTGGTTAGTTTATATAAAGGTTTGTCAATCTTGTTGATTTTCTCAAAGAACCAACTCTTTTTCTCACTGATTCTTTGTATTGTTATCTTTATTTCTATTTTGTTGATTTCAGCTCTCAATTTTATTATTTCCTGCTGTCTAATCCTCCTGGGTGAGTGTTATTCTTTTGTTCTAAAGTTTTCAAATATTCTGTTAATTCACTAGTGTGGGATTTTTCCAGCTTCTTTATGTAGGCATTTAGTGCTATGAACTTGCCTCTTAACACTGCTTTTATTGTGTCCCATAAATTTGGCTAGGTTGTGTGGTCATTTTCATTGAATTTTAGGAAGTCTTTAATTTCTTTCTTTATTTCTTCCGTGATCCATTGATGATTCAGGTGAGCATTATTTAATTTTCATGTATTTGTGGGATTTCTGAAATAAGTATTGCTATTGAATTCTAATTTTAAGCCATGGTGATCCAATAAGATACATGGGGTTATTCCAATTTTTTTTATCTGTTTAGGTTTGCTTTGTTACCAAGTATGTGGCCAATTTTTAAGAAGGTTTATGAGGTGCTGAGAAGGTATTTTTTTATATTTGGATGGAATGTTCTATAGATTTCTGTTAAGTCCACTTGAGGCATAACATCTGTTAGTTCCCTTATTTCTCTGTTAAGTTTCTGTCTGGCAGACCTATTCAGTGGTTAGAGTGGGGTATTGGAGTCTTCCACTATTAATGTGTGAGGTTTAATGTGTGATTTAAGCTTTAGTGGTGTTTCTTTTACATATGAGGTGCCCTTGTGATTGGGGCATAGATGTTCAGTATTGAGATTTCCTCTTGATGGATATTTCCTGTAACTAATATGAAATGACTTTTTTGTCTCTTTTGATTGATTTTAGTTTGAAGTTTATTTTGTTAGATATTAGGATAGTTACACCAGCATGTTTCTTAGTTTCTTTTGATTGGAAATTTTTTTCCCAACCCTTTACTCTGAGGTGATGTTTGTCTTTGAGGTTAAGGTGTATTTCTTGTATGCAACTGAAGAATTGATTCTGTTTTCACATCCAATCTGTTAGCCTGTGTCTTTTTATAGGTGAGTTGAGTCCATTTATATTAAGGGATATTAATGACCAGTGGTTGCTATTTCCTGTTATTTTAATTTTCATTGTTGGTGATGTTATTGTGTTTGTTTTTTCCTTCCTTGAGATTTGCTGCTGTAAGATCATCTATTGTCTGTGATTTTGTGGAAATAGCCAACTTCATTGGGTTGGAGTTTTCCTTCTAGTACTTTGTATAGGGCTGAGTTTGTGGCTAGGTATTGATTAAATCTGATTCTGTCATGGAGTATCTTGCTTTGTCCTTCTATGTGATTGAAAGTTCTGCCTGGGCTGACATGTGTGGTCTCTTAATGTCTGCTTAACACTTGACCAGGACAAGGCTTCTATTTTTTCCATTGAGAAGTCAGATGTAATTCTGATAGGTCTGCCTTTATATGTTACTTGACCTTTTTCCTTTGCAGTTCTTAATATTCTTTCTTTATTCTGTATGTTTAGTGTTTTGATTATTATGTGGCCATGGAACTTTTTTTATTGAAAAAAAATTTTTCCCACTTCCTCCCCGCCTCCCATTTCCCTCCCCCTCCTCCCGCCCCTCTCCCACTCCCCCCCACTCCTCTTCTCCTCCCTCTCCAGTCCCAAGAGCAGTCAGAGTTCCCTGCCCTGTGGAAAGTCCAAGGTCCTCCCCCCTCCATCCAGGTCTAGGAAGGTGAACATCCAAACTGGCTAGGCTCCTACAAAGCCAGAACATGAAGTAGGATCAAAACCCCATGCCATTCTCCTTGGCCTCTCGTCAGCTCTCATTGTCCACCATGTTCAGAGAGTCCGGTTTTATCCCATGCTTTTTCAGTCACAGTCCAGCTGGCCTTGGTGAGCTCCCAATAGATCGGCCCCACTGTCTCAGTGGGTGGGTGCACCCCACGTGGTCCTGACTTCCTTGCTCATATTCTCCCTCCTTCTGCTCCTCATTAGGACCTTGGGAGCTCAGTCCGGTGCTCCAGTGTGGGTCTCTGTCTCTATCTCCATCCATCACTAGATGAAGGTTCTATGGTGATATGCAAGACATTCATCAGTATGGCTATAGGATAGGTTCATTTCAGGTTCCCTATCCTCAGCTGCCCAAGGAACTAACTGGGGACATTGCCCTGGGCACCTGGTAGCCATTCCAAGTTCAAGTCTCTTGCCAACCCTTAGGTGGCTCCCTTAACTAAGATATGAGTTTCCCTGCTCCCCTATCCAACCTTCCTTTATCCCCAATCACCCCGATTCCCCCAGTTCCCCTCATCTTCTCCTTCACACTTTTCTCTCCCCATATCCCCTCATCCCCATCCCACCCCACCCCCAAGATTCCAATTTTTTGCCCGGCAATCTTGTCTATTTCCCATAGCCAGAGGATAACTATATGTTTTTCCTTGGGTTTACCCTCTTGTTTAGCTTCTTTAGGATCACAAATTATAGACTCAGTGGCCCCTATCCATGGCTAGTAACCAATTATGAGTGAATACATCCCATGATCTTCTTTTTGGGTCTGGGTTACCTCACTCAGGATAGTATTTTCTATTTCCATCCATTTGCATGCAAAATTCGAGAAGTCATTGTTTTTTGCTGCAGAGTAGTACTCTAATGTGTATATATTCCACACTTTCTTCATCCATTCTTCCATTGAAGGACATCTAGGTTGCTTCCAGGTTCTGGCTATTACAAATAATGCTGCTATGAACATGGTTGAACAAATGCTTTTGTCATATGATAGGGCATCTCTTGGGTATATTCCCAAGAGTCATGGAACTTTTTTTATCCAGTCTATTTGGTGTTCTGTAGGTTTCTTGTAGCTTCATATGTTTATCTTTCTTTAGGTTGGGACAGTTCATCTATGATTTTGTTGAATATATTTTCTGTGCTTTTGAGTTGGACTTCTTATATCCCTATTATTCTTAGGTTTGATCTTCTCATGGTGTCCCATATTTCCTGGATATTTTAGGTTAAGCTTTTGTTAGATTTAATGTTTTCTTTGGCCATAGTGTCTATTTCCTTTATTGTATCTTCAGTACTTGAGATTCTTTCTTCCATCTCTTGTATTCTGCAGTTTATTATTGCTTTTGTGGTCCCTGATCACTTTCCCATATTTTCCGTTTCCAAAATTCCTTCGGTTTGTGTTTGTCTCTATTTTGGTTTTCAAGTCTTGAATAGTTTCCTTCATCTATTTGATTGCTTTTTCTTGGTTTTCTTTAAGAAATTTGCTGATTTCTTCCAATTCTTTGTTTGTGTTTCCCTCCTTTTTTTGAGGGAATTTTTGATTTCCTTTTTAAGGGCCTCAAACATTCCCTTAAAGTTATATTTTAGGTAATTTTCTTCTGTTTCGTCTATATGGGGTGTTCAAGTCTTGATGTTGTAGAGCCACTAGTTTTTGTTGGTCATGCTGCTTTGTGCTGTTGAGTGTGCTCTTACCTTGTCTACCCATCTTTTCCTTTGATCAGTATAGTTGGGTTTGTGTCTCTGGTAATCAATCTTCTAGATACCAGTAGATCAGAGGATCAGATGGTTGTTCCTCGTGGTGCAGTCTGGGCCACGGTTCCAGTCACCCCAGAGGTTATTAGGTGTTCCAGGTGGTTGCTCAGTGCTCTCAGGCATCACTCTGCAATCCCAAAGGTCATTCAGGCCTGCTCCCATAGAGGTTACAGACTGGGACCTGGTCCTGCAGAGGTGACTGTCTTGGACCACTCAGACTCCAGTAGTGGTCACTGGCTCCAACCTACTCCAAAAGAGGTGGCTGGCATTGACCTGCTCCAGCACAAGTTGTTGATTTGGGTCTGCTCCAGTGGAGGTCGCTGTCTCGGGCCTGCTCCCACAGAGGTCTCTGGCTCAAGCCTAGTCCCAGGGAGGTCTCCAGCTTGGGCCTACTCCCTTGGCGGTCACTCCATTATACCTGCTCCTATGAAGGTCATTGCCTTGGTCCTGCTCCATTGGAGGTCCACTGGATTGGGAATTTGTAATGGCAGGAGAAATATGATGGGAAGAGTAAAGAATATAGAAGGATAAAGAATGTAGGAAGAAGAAGAGAAGGAGAAAAAAGGATGTAGAATAATTAGAACAAGAATGAATTGGAACAGAGATTTGTAACAGAGAATTGGAATTGGAATTAGAATGGAGGCAGATAATTGGAGCTAAGAAATTATAGACAATTAGTATAAGAGAATTAGAATTAAAGAAAAAATATTTTAAAAAAATGACCCTCAGATACTGTGTAAAGTTGTTACAGAAAATTTTCAATCCTTGCTCCTGAGAATCATTCTCTGATTTACACTGGGTAGTGGTCAGGGAGATGGACTCCCAGATGGCTAAATGACCTTGACTTGACCCCAGGACCAGGGCCTGAAATCCCACCAATCCCTGAACTTGCCCCAGAATCAGGCTACAAATACCCACCAATCCCAAGTCACTCTGGAAAGCTCTGGGCCCTCCCTCAAGAATCCCTGTGTAAGCTCTGTACCTGTTCAGTTTGCAGGTGCTTCTCACCCTAGAGGCAGTTACTCTCCTAGATTCTTCCTTCCCAATAAATCTCTTGAGTGAGGTTTGTTGTGGGGTTGTGACACTCACACCTGAGCAGAGCCCAGCTGTAACAACTTTTCAGCTAGAGCAGAGAGAAGCTGAGCAGAACAGTAACACTGTTGCTGGGGAAACTCTCCCTGCTGGAGCAGAGTTCTTGCACTTGTGTTGGGGATCAGGGCTATAAAGTGCTGTGCTTACAGTGACTTTGTGGTATTCCTTGGCTCACAAATGCCAGGATACCTTTCTAGCCAAGCTGCAATGCTTACAGTTACTCAGTTGTGTGTTGTTTAATCTCTGAGTACCCAGAATTTTTTTAGTTTAACTACTCATTTATATTTTTCATTTTACTGGATGTTATGGAACTAGCTCTTGTAGACCAGGCTGACCTCGAACTCACAGAGGTCTGCCTGCCTCTGCCTCACAAGTGCTGGAATTAAAGGTGTGCGCCACCACCACCCAGCTTAGAATTGAGATATTATATGACTTTAATCTCTTTTAGTTTATTAAAACTTGTGACATAGCAGCTATCTTGGAAAATGTGCCAGATATTCTTAAAAAGAATGTATTCTACTGTATTAGGCAAAAAATGTGCTACCCAGGTCCAATTTTTATTATTTATTTTCTTTCTAGATTATCTGTCAATTGCTAGGATGTCAATTGCGAGATGTCCCATCCTGTTATTGTACTACTATGTCTTGTTTCAGGTCTGTTAATATTTGCAGTATTTATTCAGATTACTTAGTTTACGTGCCTATACACTTAAAGCTGTTATAAACTCCCCTGAATTAACCTCTTCATTACAATATGGTGATCTTTTCTATTGTTATTTTGGGCTAATAGCTATAATAAATGAGTATACCCATCCCTTCTCTCCTGGCTTTTATTCATTTGAAAGGTATCATTCCATTCCTTCACTGTCTGTCTAATTGCCCCTAAAGTCAGTCATGTCAAGGCACCACATGGTTGTTTACTGCTGGTGGGGGTTTTATTTATTTTTTTATTAATTAATTTATTTAATTATTAAAGATTTCTGCCTCTTCCCCGCCACCACCTCCCATTCCCTCCCCCTCCCCCAATCAAGTCTTCCTTCCTCCTCAGCCCAAAGAGCAAGCAGGTTTCTCTGCCCTGTGGGAGGTCCAAGGACCACCCACCTCCATCCAGGTCTATTAAGGTGAGCATCCAAACTACCTGGGCTCTGGTGGGGGTTTTAAAAATCCTACAAATCACTTCATTTCTTTTGATTAAATGGGCTAATGTAATTGTTGATGAAGCCAAGACTTCCTGTTGCCACCTTGCTCCATTTTCCTGTTGCTCTACTCCTTTGTAAATTGATCTTTCTTTGGCAGTGGTGCTCTTTTTTCCCCGTCTCTTTTGGGTAATTTTAATATTCTTTGTTATGGATAGCCTATATAGAAATTTGATATTTATGATCATTTTTTGAAGCTAGCTGCACATTTATTTTCTTTTAATACAAATTACTGCACTTTTACTCCTGTCTCTCCCATTTTTTTTGATCTGACAATTCAAAATATTTATATTACATATCATTAATATATTATCACAGCTATAGTTATATTTTATTACTTTTGTCTTTTAATCCTTATACTAGGATTATAAGTGGCTTAAACACCATAACGACAGCATTGGAGTAACCTAATTTTACTGGTTGTTATCTTTACCAGTAAATGTGTATGTTCATATATTGATGCTCCTTAAATTTTCAGATTAAAAATTCCTTAAACACATCCTGGAAGCTGATCCAGTGAAGACAATGTTCCTTAGCTTTGTTTTCTAGGTAGGACTTATCTCTTTTCCATTTCTGAAAGATAGACTTTCTGGGTACAGCAGTTTTTGTTAATAGATCCCCATCACCTCAAGAGTGTAGCATGTCCCATTCTACTCTCAAATTCATCATTTGTCCTGCAGAAAATCTGTTGACTTCCATCTGTGTCAGAGATGAGCTTTGGCAAAAATATCATTTACCTGGGGAGAGGCATGAGGATCAGAAAAAATAGTAAGAGGATGAAGATACAAGTAAAATCATAAAACAAAAAACATAGGATAGTTGTAATAGTCTTTCCTGTCCCTTTAAGAGACAAGCGACACCCACTCCCTCCCCCATCCACTGAGGCAAGCTGATTTTCAGCTTCCAGCCTGAGTCCTTTCCTTTCTGTCTCTATCTCGAAGAGGCAGCTTCTGTCTCTCCCTTCTCCCCACTTCTCCCCTTTCCCCTCTGTTTCTCTCTCTCTCTCTCTCTCTCTCTCTCTCTCTCTCTCTCTCTCTCTCTCCCTCTCTCTCTGCTCTCCCCCATTCTCCCCTTCCATAACCCACTAAATAAATATCCAACTTCACAACTTCACTATGCATGGCATGCATATCTGTCTCGGTCTCTCACCTGCCACATGGCTTCCTACCTGGGACCCAGCTGCCCTTGTGGCCTGCTGTGGTCTCAGGACCCACTGCCTGCTGCCTGTCACTACTCAGAGACTTGCAGCATGGTCTCATGACCCACTGCCCACTGCCTACTGCTGCCACTCAGGGACCTGCAACATTTTACTTAGACGATTACAATAGTATCAGGAAGGGGTTCCAGTGAATACTGAAATCCCATGTTTAATTTTTCATTCACTTTTATATCCCAATACAAAAGGAACAGTTGCTTCAACACTTTAAGACATCAAGCCATTAATCCATTCATTAGCAATCTGTTGTTTAGGCAGTGAACCCACCCTAGACCAAGTACCCTGAAGGCAGCCACTCCCAAGGTCAAACCTTCTCATTCAGAAGAAAGAGCAAAGTATGCTAGCATATCCTAACCATTAGTCAGGGTGGAGTGGAACTACCTGTATGGACCATCTTAATGTCAAAACAACCAAGCAATCACATCCTGGGTCAGGATGTGTAGTCCTGGTTGTTGTCAACAATTCTGAGCAACCTCAAACTCTCTGACCTTCAGACAAGGTGTAAATTGCCTTACATTTTTGGACCTTCACACATCTGGAATGTTTTTTGTATATGATGGGTTTCTTCTCATGGCTCCTTCAATATAATTGCAGCATTTGATTTTTGAAAGGTTAGTTATAATTTATATTAGTGAAATATTGTTGAGGTTGAAGCTTCCTGTGGACCTTTGGAGCTTCATGTACCTCTGAATGTTCACATCTGACCAGACTTCAGAAGGTATGAGCCATTATTTTCTTTGAATGGGCATTGTCCTCCTTTATCTCACTCTTTTTCTTCTATAATCCTATGATGGGAACTCTCTAGAGGCTACCCTGAGACCCTGTAGTATTCATGTGCTCCTTATGCTATTCCTGAGCTACTCTGCCATGCCTTACCACCATGATGGACTAGACCCTCTAAAACAAAGAAGAAAAATAAGTATTTCCTCCTGTAAATTGTTTATATCATGCATTACACCATAAGGACTTAAAAGTAACCAATACAGAAAGTGAGTACAAAATGAGCAGGGTTGTGGGTGTAAGTAAATCTGATCATTTGGCTTTAGGGCTTTGGAACTGGTTTGCAGAAAGCATTTGGAAGAGTTTGGAGATGCAGACTAGAGAAACCCTAGAATTCTGTAAGCAAAACTTAAGGAGAAATGCTGGTGGAAATTGGGCACCATTTTGTAGATGGAGACTACTCTTTAGTTTCCCAACCATCCAAACCCGAATAATCATACAGAAACTATATTAATTACTATTTGGCCAATAGTTTAGGCGTATTCTTAGCTTTGGCTAATAGTTTAGCATATTCCTAGCTAGCTCTTACATCTTACATTAACCCATTTCTATTATTTTACACTTTACCACAAGGCTCTTGGTTTGTCACCTTTTGCTTCTTCAGCAGCTACATGGTGTCTCCCTGACTCTGACTTCTCTCTCCCTTTATCTCTGCTTGGATTTTCCACCTTGTTATAGTCTGCCCTGCTATAGGTCAAAGGAGCTTCTTTATTAATCAATGGTAATAAAACATTCACAGCATACAGAGAGGAATCCCACATCACAGAATTTTAGTAGACTTGCAGTCAATGGAGGGAGCAAACTCATGTGGTTTTATATGGGGAAATTGACTCTTGTAGCTGGCCTTTTTTTTTTTTTTTACTCTTTACTCTTTGGTGGCCCACCACCCAGATCCCAAATAATCACATGGTCATTTAATCTTTCTAATGAATGGCCAGTATTAACTTGTCTTCTTTCCAGCCAGATTTTCTTAACTTATCTTGTCTTTCTGACTTTGGGCTTTTATCTTTCTATATACCTTTCTTTACTTCTTATTCTGTGATTTGCTGTGTAGCTGGGTGACTGACCCCTGGAGTTCTTCTCTCTTTCTCATTTCACTCCCTGATCTTCTCTTCCCAGATTTTTCCTCCTATCTTGTTCTCTCTGCCTGTCAGTCCCGCCTATCCTTTCTCCTGCCTAGCTATTGGACATTCAGCTCTTTATTAGACAAACCAAGTGTTTGAGGGAGGCAAAGTAACACAGCTTCACAGAGTTAAACAAATGCAACATAAAGGAATGCAATGCATCTTTGCATCATTAAACAAAAGTTCCACAGCATAAACAAACATAACAAACCTTCAACTAACATTTCACAACAGACTTTCTTGGAAAAGAAGACATTCGTGCTTCATTTGCACCAAGAATTTGTCTATATTTTCCCCATAACCTAAAAATTGGAGTGAGGCTGATTTAAAAGCAACAGATTAATTAATGTGATGGAGGACATTTCAAGATAGGATAGAGTTCAGGATATGACATTGTTGCTGCTGGATCCTTTCATCTTGACTTGACAGTGAGAACCGAGAGCAAAGGGGAGAGTAGAAAGATGTGTATGTGTGATTTGGCCCCAGAAGGAGATCATTACAAGTTGTAGGTGCACAAAAAATTAGATGGGTATGGTGGTACATACCTTTAATTTAATTTGGGAGGCTGAAGTAAGAAGATCATAATGTTGTCTTGGACTACATAGGAAGACCCTCTTAAAAAATAATAATAGATAAACCCCACAAACAAAGGGATGATAATTGTTAGAGAAATTGGTGCTGATAGAGAGGAATCAAGCACCCTTCACTGGGTCACTAGGAAAGGTGTCTTGAAGGCATTTGAGGAATTGATGATAAAATCACCTTCACTTAGAAGAGATTGACTCTGGGGCACATTGCTCACATAGATCACCCAGGGAAAGTTTTCTTGGGATCATCCCAAGCAAACATCAATGTTGGTTCAGGAGGGCCTGGCCACTGTTCAGGCCTGCTGATGCACTTATATTTTCTATGTGGTGCTGATTTGACAGGCAGGTACAGTGATATGGCATTATGGGAGCTTGCACTACGGTTTCTCAGGAAAGTCTGAGAGGCAAATCATTGTGTACCAGAGTCAGGTTACTTATAGGGGCCCTTGAGAGGGATAGGTGTGAAGCTGTGACCATCAAGCCTATGTTGCAATGGAGTCCTCAGCAGGTTGAAGAAGCCATCTGCCAAGGAAAACTGCAGACACTGAGTGGAACCAGCCCAAGAGTGAGGTCATTCAGGATGCAAATGACAAAGGCCGTAAGGAGGCCAAAAGGCTCTTTGGAGCTCAGATGATACCACCATGTGTCGATGCTGGACATGAAGATATAGAATGGACCGTTTGCCTTCTGGGTGTGTCTTAATCTTGCTTTGGTTCCATCTCTCCTTTCTGTGCCCCCATTTCTTCCCTTTGAATGGGTGAAGGTTAATTTTCAATGCAACTTAACTAGGTTTAGACTCACTGATGACATAATTCTGTTACTGCTGGGTTCTTATGAGTGGTGTTTCCAAAGGTTATCTATGGAGAGATGCTCCTTGAATATGGGTGGAACCATCCCATATTCATAGAATGAATAAAAGGGGAGGAAGAAAAGAAGGAGGCGTAGGAAGGAAAGGAGACTAGCGTTCGTCTTCTGAATCATGGCTGCATATACAGTTCAACCCTCAGTCTCATCTTCCCATTGTCATGCCATGCCATCATGATGGACTGTGTAAGCAAATTTTAAGTCAAAATAAACCTTTCTTTCATTACTTATGTTGATATTGTCAGGCATTTGGCATCAAGGAAAGCATCTAGGACAGTTAATATGGAATTTTAAGCAAGTAAATACGAGTAAATCTTAGCTGGAAAACACTAAGATGTAGACATGTGCATGGACTTTCTGAATTGCTCTCTAGAACCTAAGGAAATAATGTTAACACTGGCCAAGGAGTTCCACAAACTTAATATGCTTCTGTATGACACAGGAAACCATAAGTGAAGAGACACCTTGCCCAGTGAAAGAAAATCTTCGCTAGACACTCAGCAAACAGATTCATATCCAGAGTATACAAAGGACTCAAGAAAACTAAACAACAAGTAGACCAATGAAATAAACAAATGAATCTTACAAAATGGAGTAAAAATGGCAAATTAGCATATAAAGATGTTCAATCTCACGAGTCATCAGACAAGTACAAATTAAAACTACACCAAGAATCTATCTCACCCAAGTCAGAATGATCATCATTAAGAAAAGATGGTAACAAATGGTGATAAGTATATGGATAAGGGACTTTCATGCACCACTAGTGGAAGTCTCTTAAAGGACCAACGGAATTCATCAACCAGGCCATCCACGCCTGAAATGTTCTCATTTGATTCATTTTATGACAGGTGTTTCTAACTACAAGCTCAATACAAGAGTTCTGTTTTACTTTGCTAAACTTGGATGCTTTGACTCTTTCAAGGAATGTGGCTACCTCATCTAAGTTACCAAATTAATAAGCTCAGAGTTATACATAGAAGTCTGACTTCTCCCCAAAGGTCTGAAGTTCATGGTATGATTTTTTTTAATTTGCTGCTTTATATAAGTTTAAGATTACATCTTATCTCATTGAATGATTTGTGTACACTGAGAAAAATATTTTCTCTTCGAGCTGATTCAAGCTTCATGCATGAAGATTACGTTAAATGGGTGGATTGCACTGGTGTTGACATCTACTTCACAGCCAACTTTCTGTGGGTGCTATATATTAACTGGTGATGAGTGTATTTCAGTGTCCACCTAGAATTGTGACTTTGTGTTTTTTGTCATGCATATTGGCTTTTGTCTTACTTATTTCTGAAGTTGTAACTTTAGATCATACACATCTAGATTTCTTTGCGTTTTGGAGACAAGATTACCTTATCATTGTATAGGATACAATACATTGTATAGGATACAATACATTGTATAGGATACTTTCTTCCCAAAAGTCTTTTTTAATCTTTTTTTAAATTTCATTTTACATTCTAATAACAATATCCCTCCTACCCCTTCCCCTGTCCCCCTTGCCTACCCTCCAGCCCACCTCCATCCACTCCTCCCAAAGGGTAAGGGCTTTGATGGGGAGTTAACCAAGCCTGGCCCATTAAGTTGAGGCAGGAACAAGCCCATCCCCAAAAGTCTTCTTTATTCTGAAGAATACTTTGAAAATTGAGCTCAGATTAGTCATCTTTATTTTTCCATGAAATACCTTTCTATATCACTTTTACTTTAATACATGATACTCCTAAATTTTTCTTTTTATGGAAAATATACAGTGGTGTTTTCTTTTTAGTTCAGTTTGATCATAATGACTTTAGTGCGTCCTTAGTAATTGTCTGGAGAGCTACCATTTGCACTTTAAAATAATTTGATGTCATTTTGACCAGTATATCATCTGAGTGGTATAAAACCTTAATTTTGTTTTCCTATATGTGGTATAGTTCTTCCTCCCTGTCCTCACATGCCATTTCTGTCACATGTTGTCTTTATACATAAAGTTTATACATACATATTTCCCTTAATCAGAGTTTGAGATGCAAAGTGTCCAGAGGCTTCCTTTACCTTCATTTCCTCCATCTTTGTATTCTTCATTTATTTACACATGTTCAAGGTATGAGCTTATATCACATTCCATCTAAGTAGGGAGCTTTGGTTTATCCTCTTGGTTAAGTTTGTCTTATAGCAATAGGTTTTCTAATGTACTTTTTGCTGTGCTCTGAGTTTTCCTTTACTTCTGTGATTATTTTCACTGGGTCACTTTTTAGCTGTTTGTTGCAGCAATGTAAAGATCCCCTTCCATTGTCTTCTTGCTTCTATTGTTCTGACGATAATTGTGTCTACAGGGAGATGCTCTCAGCCTTTGTTTCTTCACATTTCTTTTTTTTTTTTTTGGTTTTTCGAGACAGGGTTTCTCTGTGGTTTTGGAGCCTGTCCTGGAACTAGCTCTTGTAGACTAGGCTGGTCTCGAACTCACAGAGATCCGCCTGCCTCTGCCTCCCAAGTGCTGGGATTAAAGGCGTGTGCTACCACCGCCCGGCTATTTTTTTTTTTTTACTGGAAACAGGGCATGAACCTTGCTCTGTGACCTCAAGGGCTTTGCATTCTCTCATCCATCTATATTCAGCCTATCGGAATTATTTTTTAATATATACTTATTTTGCCAATTGATTTTGATGGCTTTGGATGGCATCTGTCTTAGTTAAGCTTTGTCAGTCTTATCTGTCTTGTTGGCCCTAAGAAATGCATGCTTGGTATCATTGCTTTTTACCAAAGAATTCTTAATTATGCCCATATGGATATATAAAACATAAACCTTGTGAGACTGAGAAAGATCACTGGGAGAATGTCAAAAGAATGTTGGAGAGAGCATTGGGGAGAACATCAGAAGAATGAATAGAACATGGTGAGAAGATTTATATGAGCTGATTTATTTTATTTACCTTCAGGTCCCTTTTAGTAAGTTTTCACTTATTCCTTCTGAATCCTGAGAGGTTTAGGGGGCTGGCACCCCACATACACCTCATTAGATTCAGCAAATTCATCACCTGTTTCATCTGCATCTCTTCAAAACTCCCTTCATTTTCCCAGCATTCTCTCTGCCTCAAAAATCCTGCCTGGCTATCAGGCAATCAGCACTTTATTAACCAATGAGAGTAATGCATATTTACAGTGAACAAAAGGATTATTCCACAACATTCCTTCTTTTGTCTAGTTATTGCTACAAACAATTTAGAATAATAAAGAAAGGCACGTTGATAGTCACCTATTGCATTCAAACTTGTAGTCATGTTAGGTATGTTTTTAAGGTCCAACAGAGATGTATCTTAGATATACAGGTGTTTTTCAAACACTTCAGAGAGCTATAGAATATAGCATTTAAGATATTTTAATAATGTAAAGCTTTTTGTGACAAGACATGTCCGCTCCTGGCAGTACTAATCTACTTCAGAGAAGATGATGAGCATCAAAGGAACTCCATATGGAGTTTGCTTTCTTTGTGGCAAAAGTTAGCCACTGGGAAAGAAACTGCCATTGATTCAACTGCTGGCAGTATGCTGTCCTAATTGAGCAAGCAGGAAGCAAAAGAATGTGACTGTTGAACTTTGTTAAGACAAGGTTGGACAATCCTTTAATATTTCCACTTCACAGAAAAATCTGTCAGATACTCTACACCTGTAGGCCACCGATGAATGCCCCAATACTACAAAGGAATCCAGACAGCCAGTTGTTTTTGTCATTACTTAGTTTTGGAAATTGTTTGCTCTATATTTCCTGTTTATTCTGCTAATAATATTTCCTTCTCAGGTCTCTGAAGGAATTGACTAGCTCATTGGTTGTAAGTTTCCTTGTTACCAAATTCAGGAGGGAAATGCACAAAAGAGGTGTAAAGTGTTAAAGTTGAGATACATAAAAAGATAGCCTAGAACTGGTAATACAAGTTAGGATAGAAAGTGAGTTAGGTACAAAACTCTGGACTCACCAAGCTAGGATAGATAACGGAGTATGTCTCTGAGTTTGTCAAATGCAAATTGACTGGACATCATGAATGCAATTCTTAACTGCTAATTGTTCTTATTGAATATAGTTTTACTATGTTAGAGTTAAAACTGTACTTTTTTATTTAGACAAAAGGGGAGAAATGTTGTGTAATATTTTATCACATTCTGACAATAACGTTTACTTTGAATCATAGGGCAGAACTAGCTACTAACTGGCAAAAATTAGCCAACAGCTTTGGGAGGACTGAGACAGATAGACAGGAAGTAGTAAGGAAAGATGGGGCTTAGACAGGACATGAGTCCTTTTGGGTAGAGGAGTGGAAATGGTAGGAGGTCACTGGTCACTTCTCTGCCACTTCTCTGATCATTCAGGTTCTTAGCCTGATATATTACTCCTCCTAATTTTTATTGATAAAAATAATTAGATAAACATAACACTCCATCTTTAACAAAGCAACATTACTAAAATATAATTGACATCCAGAACTATCTTCCTGAAAGGTAAAAGTGATTTTAATAGGTTCACAGAGCTTTACAGTTATCTCCACCTTCACCATAAGCCATTGGCAATTATTACACATTTCGCTCCCCTCTCCCCATGTACCTTCTCCTTCCCACCCCAAAGTTCAATAAAGTAATTTATCTGTTTCCTACATCTATGTATTTTTCTGTTCTGGCTCCCTCCACCTGCCACCATCCTATTTCCCCACCTGACTCAAGCTTTGGGTAACCACTTCCTACTTTGTTCTTCTGTGATAAGTGAATGTTCACATTTGTATGTATGTATCTTACATGTTCTTCATATGCTAATTAATGCATTGTTAAATATCTCGATTGATTTCATATCTTATCTATTATGAATAGCTCTCCAATAAATTTAAGGAATGTAATCTGGTCTTCAAAGAGAAGAAAATTCTGTCACTTGGGTGGAACAAAATCAATGAACTTGTAGAATACCATGTTGAGATAAACTAGGCACAGAAAAATAAGGTATAAGAAATCTAAAAAGCTGATCACATAAATGTTTTCAGCCAGCTCCCTATTACTAATTACTAATAATTACTCTCTATTATCTAATACCTGAGATAACATCACAAAGGTAAAGTTTTAGATGTTTCAGTACATGAATGATATGACTTATGTGGTTTAGGGCCTGCTGTGAGGAAACATATCATGCTGGAAGCATGTGGTAGAGCAAATCCAGTCAGCTCACGGCCAGGAGAAAAAAGAGAGAGAGAAGACAGATTAGAACCCCATATCTCCTTCAAAGGCCTACCCTAGTGATCAATCAGAGGACCTCTCACCGGACTCCATTTTACCATCTCCAACAGCACCACTCTAGAGAACAAGAGTTTAGTACATGGGCCTTGGAAGACATTTAGGATCCAAACCATAGGGGCTAGGAGTAAAGCTCAGTAGTAGAGCTCTTATCTAGCATGCAACCAAGGTTTTGATTTGTGGCATTAAGAAAATCAAGATCCAACATGTAGAAGAGATTTAGGAAGTAGAAATGTAGTTGCAAGAGGCAAGGTGATTAGAGGATAAAGAGGGTTGAAGATGTTGGTCATGGGACACATAACCACATGTAAGTAAGAATAAGTTATTGCTACAGCATGAGCTGTAGCTAACTGTGATGACTAGTCTCCATGACAACCACAACTACAGCATGAGCTGTAGCTAGCTGTGATGGCTAGTCTCAGTGGCAATTACAACTACAGCATGAGCTGGAGCTAACTGTGATGACTAGTCTCAGTGACAACCACAACTACAGCATGAGCTGTAGCTAGCTGTGATGACTAGTCTCAGTGACAATTACAACTTGACTGCATCTGGAATTAACTAACACCCGAGTGACTGAGTGCAATGAATCAGTCAGTTGGCCTGGTCTCGCTGCCTTGAGAAGCATGTGTCATGGTGTTTTTGAGGTTTGAGTCTTTGACTCCTGGGGCACTAAGAACCCATGGCACTTCCTCAAGCAGTGAAGCATTCAGGCCATGTATGTGTCTCTAGTTCCATAGACATCAGCAAAGTGCAGAACTTGGCTGAACAATTGGTGTTGGGCACTAATCTTATAGACCCTGTCTAGCTTGCAAACCACCATTACATTCTGTTTTTATAAATGTATAAAAGTCTGATAGCTTGCAATAAACTTGTCTCAGTCTTGCTGAGCTCCCTCCAACCTGTCCTGATTCATTCACATCAACAGTATCAGGGGGCCTGGTGCTTACAGCTGGGGACACCTGTGAAGCAGGTTTCTTATCACGGAAGTGGGAAGATCCACCTTTAATCTGGGCACACCTTCTGTGGCAGCTCATATAAAGGACACAGAAGAAAGAAGCCTTTGCTTTTTGCCTGCTTGCTCTCTCTGACAAGTCTCTCATATATTCCACAGATATGCGTTCGTTCTATCAGTTTTTGTCCCTCTAGAGAACGCTGACTGATGATTCATTCTTACTTAAAAAAACAAAGAGAGTAAATATTAAAGTAGGAGCCTAGCCCCTATTTTACCACAAAAATGATAGCTATATTTGAAGTCATGCATACGTTAATTAACTAGACTCAATCATTATTCAATGTATATATGCTGTAGAACATCAGATTGCATGTGATACATAGCATTTTATATTTTAATTTAAAATTAATTTTAAAAATTATATGAATAAAAGCAATATGTGTAGGATTTCTTTAGGGGTGATGAAAATCAGACCAATTTGCAGTAACAGTTGCATAACTTTAAGACTATTCTATTGTCCATTGATTTGTTGTTTTGAATGAGAATGGTGTAAACTATAATTTCTTTTTTAAAGATAATAGATTTTTGAGAAAGTATATTAATTATAATCAATTAATGAGTTCAGTATAATATTTCCACACATACATGCAGCATACACTGATTACAACTAACCAAACTTTCTTTCTTATTTGCTTTCTTACATCCCCTAGCTTCCACATATGAGGGAATGGCAGTAGATTTTACATCGAACCAAAACAGCATAGAATGTATTGGCTCCTTCTAAAATACCTGCTTCCATGTGTTTCTCTGCCTCAGTGTGAATAAGAATCAAGTTTGGAAACCACTGAGTGTTTTTCCTCTGACTACAATGATGATGAAGATAAATTGGTAGCAGGTAATCAAAAAGATCATGGGACCATCTCTTGATTAAGATGGACAAATAATCCATAAATGAAGACTGTGTAATACTCCCTTATGTCTGATAAATTACAATTTTAATAGCCTATTTAAAAGAAAAGATCAGGCTGGACATGGTGGCTCATGCCTTTAATCCTAACAGTAGCAGTTGCAGAGGTAGTCAGATCTCAGTGAGTTAGAGGTCAGTCTGCTCTAAAAAGAAAAAAAAATCCAGGACAGCAGTGCTGTTACAAAGAGAAACCCTATCACAAAAAAAGAAAAAACAAGAATGAAAATTATAGTAACTCAATTATGAACATAAATAAGTAATTCCTAAGTTAAATATTGATAGATGTTACTTATGCTGTTAACACTTTACAGCAGATACCAGTGATATCTGGAGAATCTTATAAAAATTTTTATTTCAAATAAATGGAAAATCTAAAAGAAATAGAAAAAAGTCTTAAACACAAGTAACCTACCAAAATTATATGAAGATGATATAATCAGATTAAATGGATCTATAATAACCAATAGGACAGAGCAGTTAAAGTCTCTACACAAGCAAAGCTCAGACAGAGTTGCTGCTGGATTCTACATTATCTTTAAGGAAGTACTAACAACAACACTTCTCAAATGCTATTACAAAACAAAGAGAACAAACACTATGAAAATGCCAGTATAACTCTGGTACAAAAGCCAAATAAACAAAAAAATTATTGACAAATTCTCCAATAAACATAGATGACTAAGTTTTTCATAAAATATCTTTAAACCAAATTCAAGAAGAAATTTGGAAGATCACCCCAAGAAGGCAAATTTGATTCAATATATGTAAATCAATAAATATATAAATAAATGGTAAGAATAAATCAGATGATCTCCTTAATAGGCACCAAAGAGGCCTTTGAAATGATTCAACATCTCTTCATTGATGTGGAATGTCCTGTGTATATGTGTTTCTTTTATTGGTTAATGAATAAAGCTACTTTGGCCTATGGCAGGGCAGAATATAGCTATGTGGGAAAGCAAAACTGAATACAGAGAGAAAGAAGACAGAGTTGAGGAAGATGCCAGCAGACACTGGATAAGCAAGATGTAAGGTAAACAAATCACAAGACTCGTGGTAAATATAAAATAATAGAAATGGGTTTAAAAGTAAGAGCTTTTAAATAATAAGCTCAAGCTATTGGCCAAACTTTTATACTTAATATAAGCCTCTGAGTATTTATTCAGGAACTGGTGGGCAGGAAAGAAACCTCCATTTACACTTCATGCCAAGTCTTGAAGTAACTACAATATCCCAATATAATAAATACTATATATAACAAACTAATATTCAACATTATACTAAATGGGGAAATTAAAATTATTTCTTCTAAAGTTTGGAAGGAGATAAGGTGCCTACTGTAGGAAGATTAGGCCTACAAGACTGAGGGATGAACCACCTGCTGCCTGCCTGAGTGCCTAGTAACAGGCATCATCAGAGGTCCTGACCATGCATAGCCAATGAGGGGCGACCATGCAATGTCAACAGATCTGAACACAGCCTGGGTGTTGCGAGGAGGGTATCAAAGGTTCTCCCCATTGCTGAACAAAGGAGTCTGCTGTTTGCCTTTTCCCTGACTCCTTGTGTCTATGCTATTGACCCGGGTGCCTTCTCACTCTCCCAGCTAAAGGAGCTGTTAGCACCCAGCAGCATCTGGTGTCTGAGCAGGTCCTCGCCATCTCTCCCTCTTCACTCACAGCACTGGACAGCACCCTAAGATGGTGTGTTTCAGTGAGAAGAGCTATCGATGTCATATGTTTTTGGTCACTTTGGCAGGTAAGCATTGGGATCCCCCGTTTCTCTCCTTCTTTTGTGTTGTCTGTCATATTTGTCTGCCTGTTCAGTCAGGAAGGCACATTTTTGTTTGAGTTCACCTGGCACCTCCATATAAGGGCTGACCCCTCCAGAGGAAGAACCAAGGCTCAGCTCCCAAACACTGTCCCCCATCTGAAGACACTGTGTGGGCATACGGCTATGGCCTAAAAAGCCACGAAAGTCCCCCACTAAGCGTAAAACATAAAGGTCCAACATAATTTTCCACCTCTGTCTCCCTCTACAGAACTGGCAACCTCTCCTCACCTCTATCCTTCTATGTCTGTTCTCTCTATGACATGCAAAGATGAGGAGACAGACAGTTCGACCCCCATGAAACATGCTAAGGACAGCATGGCCACAGTTAAGACCCCACGTGCTGCTTCCCTGACAGCTCCTCTCCTGCTGTGGGAAGCTACACTTCGGCTGCAGTTCTCCTGGAGCCAAGTGCCTCAATGTCCACCTGCCCCTGAAGGTAAAAACTCCCTTGTGCTGTGGTATGACCCCCAGTCGTCACCCCCCACCTCCATCTCAGGCCTCAAAGGCTGGCAGAAGCCTTTCTGGTCAACCTGGGACAAAACGTCATTAACCAGCCCTGAATTCCCACCCCCAACACTGAACTCTCTGTTGGTGGATAGGAGCTGTGGGCTGCGTCCCGCCACCCGGCTGCCCGCACGGCTAGTTTTATACCCGAAATAATTACACGGAAACTGTATTCTTTTAAACACTGCTTGGCCCATTTAGCCTCTTATTGGCTAGCTCTTACATATTGATCTAACCCATTTTTAATATTTTGTGTAGTACCACGAGCTGGTTTACCAGGAAAGATCTTAACCTGCGTCTGTCTGGAGTGGGAGAATCATGGCGACTCACTGGCTCGGCTTCTTTCTCCCAGCATTCTGTTCTGTCTACTCCGCCTACCTAATTTTTTGTCCTATCAGGGTCAAGCAGTTTTCTTTATTAATTAACCAATGAAAGCAACAGATAAATACAAGACCCACCTCCATCAACTCTCCCTTATCCGAGGGTAGCTAATGAGTCGGGCCCAGTTTCGTCTTTCTTCAAACAACTCCTCACTCAATGGGCAATGCAACTATAAACTTACTTTAATTGGTATAGTTTGCTCAAAGCTGTGCCGGAGCCGGCAGTCTTTCTTAGCTAAAAATTGGCTTGCAATGATTAGGCAGTAGCTCAAGTATGAATGAACATACTTTTAATTAATATTTCAGTGACCCTTGACATGTTCACTGTATGGGGTAACTTTGTCCATCTCATGCATCATGCACAGACTGGCCAACAAGCCTACTACCAACACATAGGCCTTCAAAGCTCATATGGCATGCACCCCATGGGACCCTTCATCTTACTTCCACAGTCTTACTCAACAGTCAGAGGACCTTTTATTGATTTGCTTGCACATGTCAATGAGGTAGTGGAGCAGAGAGTAGACCCGGGCCCCACTGGAGAAATGTCAATCAAACAATTGGTTTGGGAAGGACTTCATGCCCTGTTGTAATAGGAGCGGCAGGGCTGCATCCCCGTCACCCGACCGCCCGCATGGCTAGCTTATGCCCCGAAATAATTACACGGAAACTGTATTTTTTTGGACACTGCCTGGCCCATTAGTTTTAGCCTCTTATTGGCTAGCTCTTACATATTGATCTAACCCATTTTTAATATTTTGTGTATCCCCACGAGCTGGCTTACCAGGGAGGATCTTAACCTGCGTCTGTCTGGAGTGGGAGAATCATGGCGACTCCTTACTTGGCTTCTTTCTCCCAGCATTCTGTCTGTTTACTCCACCCACCTAAGGGCTGGCCTATAAATGGGCCAAGGCAGTTTCTTTATTAAATAAAAGTAACTCCTCCATCAATGCCCCATCTGCAATGTGGTCACAGTGGTCCACAGTGAGGATATTCACAAGTGGGTACTGGCCACTAGAGACCTCGATCCCAGTAGCAGTTCCATTGCTGCCCTCACTGTTTCCCCGGATGCCCTCCTTGTGGGCAGGCAGCATGCCAATGACACATCCAAGGACCCCTAAGTGTCTTGCTGGGGATGCTGCAAACCAGGCCATCTGCGGTGTGACTGCCACTGAGCAGAACCTGGTAAAAGATGTGTGCCCAACCGTGGATCAGCCTGCTTCCACCAAGGAGGGAATAACCCAGGATGGGTAATGTATATACTCCCCTCTCTTGCTCTCATTGTCCCCCAAATAATTTGATTTATTCTTAGAGGAAGAAATTGGCACTTTAAATACCTTGATGAGACTCAGTTGTGACCCTCACTTTTCCTTATTTTATATAATGTCTTTTGAGATGAGCTAAGCATGCTAGGAGCTGACTAAATATATTAAGGACCCATGGACAAATAAGTTTCTATATTATTCATTACAGCTAACACACAAATTTTTTTTCAGTTAGATCAGATAAGGGCAGAAGTTATGACCTTTGACTCTTCATTTTTTTGAAAAAGTTTGGCATAATATAAAAAGGCTATTTGATCCCTCCTGGATACTCACATATGCCTTAATTGGTGGAGTGTTAATCCTTATTCTTTTTAAATGTTTCCTGCAGCATATTTGACAGTAGTGGGCAGCAACTGAGGTGACTCTTCAGGTGTTAATGGCTCTTAAGGATCCCTTTCACAGTCTACCGCAGGAGGTTATGCATGCCTGATTATCTGAAGTTCAAAAGACTATTGCCTAGTCCCCGCACCCTGGCAGCTCTCCAGGAATGAATGCTCTTTGAGGGATGGTAGTCCATGACAGGTAAGAGCTTGCTTGGCAGGTTAACCTAAGACAAGTACAGTTCAGTTGCTGAGCCCTTCTGAACAAGGAACTCTGGCTCCCACTGAACATCCATTTAATAAAAAAAAAAAGGTGGATATGTAGGAAGGAAGATAATGCTTTCAAGTCTAAGAGATGAGCGAACCTGGAGTCTGCCTGAGGCCCTTGCAACAGGCATTATCAGAGGTCCTGATCATGCCTAGCCAATGGGGCAACCACGTGATGCTGCCTGAGGGACTAGCATCAGGTGCTGTCAGAAGTCCTGATTGTGCCTAGCCAATGAGGGGACCATGCAATGTCAATGGATCTGAAGGCAGCCTTGGTGCTGGGGGGAGGGTATATAAGGCTCTCCCCATTGTTGAATAAATTACGTGACTCCTGGTGTCTATGCTATTGATGCTATGCTTTCCCACCCCACCCCCACCAGGGAGACTTTAGGACCTAGCAACAGTCAACTATCTCCGTTGTTCTTCAATTAATGGAAGTTTGAGCTACAGCAATAAGAGAAAAATTATAATGAACCTTTCTTATCTGGGCTGATGCTGATCTCTCTCTCTCTCTCTCTCTCTCTCTCTCTCTCTCTCTCTCTCTCTCCTCTCTCTCTCTCTCTCCTGTCTCCAGAGGCTGATCTCTTCCCTCCCCTTCCCCCTTCTCTCAATAAACTCTCCACTTAAACTCTGTCTGTATGGCGTGTTTGTCTCTTGTCCACCACCCACCATGGATTCTCACCCGCTGTGGTTTGGACTCACCCACAATATCAAAGGTATTTTCTCAGTTGAGATTCACTTTGCTTAAATGGCCCTAGACTATGTCATAGTAATATAAATTTAGCTAGAACAAAATATTTTCCCAACAGCAGAGCACATGCACATATAAACTCACAGAGACCATAAACATATGTGTAACACCTGTTCAGACAAAATCCCTGCAACAAGAAGATGCAGGCACAAAGTCCCACCCTAGCCAAGAAGCTAGTCTTAAATGTAGTCTTGACTGTCCTGGAACTAGCTCTGTAGACCAGACTGGCCTCACACTCACAGAGATCTGCCTGCCCCTGCCTCCCTGAGTGCATATTAAAGGTGTGTGCCACCACTGACTGACTTCAATTTTCTTTAATGGAATGACATTGACTGTATCAACCATACTCTAAGGCAGGCCCCTGCTCAGGAGTAGTTGGGTAAAACAATCAGACTCTGTGTTTTAGTGGCTTTTTGTTTTCTCTTCTTCCTAGGAGAGAGAAAGAAGATTAAGAAGGGTTGATGAGGTGGTGGAGGATCTGGGAGGAGTTGTGGAATGACAATGATCATGATAAATCATTTCTATATGAACTGTGTGTGGTGCACACCCTTAGTATCAGCACTCAGGAGGCAGAGGCAGGCATCTATGTGAGCTCAAAGACAGCCTGAGGGAATTTCAGGACAGCTGAGCTACCTAGAGGGACCCTATTTCAAACAAGGAAAATACTGTGTGCAGTTTCCAAAAAATGAATAAAAACAAAAACACTTTGGAATAAGTCTAATCAAGGAATTAAATGACATCTACAATGAAAATTGTAAGACACTAAAGAAAAAAATTGAAGGCACTAAAAGGTGGAAGTCTTCCATGCCCATGGATTGTGGGGATGGCTGAAAGCATTACTAAAAATATTACTGAAAGCAGCCCAAAACTGCAAAGCAATCCACATTAAGATTTCCTCATAGAACTAGAGAAAATAATCCTAAAATCCTTATGGGAGTGTAAAGACCCCAAATAACCAGAAAAAACTTAAACAGATAAGGTAATGGTAAAGATATCAAATCATCTGATCTCAAATTATGCCACCTATTTTAAAATTATTTTTAATATTTTTTTAAAAACATGGTATGGGCCCAAACAGACATGTAGATGAATTTACAGAGTAGAGATCTCAAAAATAGCTACAGTCACCTAATTTTTTATAAATATGTCAACAGTATACATTAGAAGAAAGTCTTTAGCAAGTGGCACAGGGAAAATTAGTTATTAGCACACTAAAGAATAAAACTAGACCCATATATCTCACCCTACACACATGCACACATATGCACACACACACACACACACACACCAGTTCAATATCAATCAAAGACTTTAATATCAGACCTGAAGCTTTGAAATTGTTGGAAAAAATCAACAAAGCACTTCAAAACGTAAGCATAAAGACATTCTGAAAATGGGTCCAACGACCCTTAAAATAATCCAAAAGTCTGATAAAATGGAATTGTACGAAATTATAAAGTTTCTGCATACTAGAATAAACAATTGCAAGAATGAAGAAACAGCCTACAGACTAGGAAGGTATGCTAACTATTCATTTGGAAGTGGGAAAACATTTATAATCTGTAAAGTATAAAAATAAACTCTAGAAAACAAGTATTCTAACAAATAAGTGTGCTGAATAGTTCTCAAAGAAAATGAACAGCCAACTGATATTTGAAATAGTGTACAACAAACTCAACTATCAGGGAAATCTCAATTAAAACTTCATTGACATCATTTCTCACCCCAGTTAGAATGGTTGATATCAAGAAAATAAATGACAAGGGCAAAAGAGAGTGCTTGCTGCTCTTGCAGAAGACCCAAGTTCAGTTCCCAGCATCTACATCTGTCCACTC
Source organism: Chionomys nivalis (assembly GCF_950005125.1). Classification (NCBI taxonomy): domain Eukaryota; kingdom Metazoa; phylum Chordata; class Mammalia; order Rodentia; family Cricetidae; genus Chionomys; species Chionomys nivalis. The sequence goes on from NC_080102.1 coordinate 55,309,506, forward strand.
ACAACATCTGTAAGCCTGGCTCCAGGGTATCTGATGCCCTCTTCCACAGACAGCACACACACATGTGCACACACACATGCGCACAAACACACACACACACACTCACATCACAAAAATGAATCTTTAAAAATAAAGAACAAATGCTGGCAGGATGTGAGTAAAGAGGAGTCCTATACATGTCTGGTGAGATGTAACTATGGAAGTCAAAACGCTAAAAGTAGAATTACTATATGACCCAGCTATACCGTTCCTGGTATTTAGCCAAAGGACTCTATAACCTATTCCAGAGATATTTGCACATGTTTATTGTTGTTCTGGTCCCAATAGCTAAGAAAAGGCACCAGTCTAGCTGTCCTTCAAGAGGTGTGTGGATAGAAGAGGAATGTGCCTGAGCACAATGAAAGCTTATTCATCTACAAACAAATGAAGTTGCTACGTACATGGGAAGATGGGTGGAACTGGAAGGTTATGGTGAAGAAAATAAGCCAGACTTGTGTTTGGATTATTTGTTTCACCAGAAAACTCTTAGCTCTGATAAACATTTTTAGTAAAGTCACAGGCCACAGAATCACCACAAAAAAAAAATCAGTAGCCTTCCTGTATCCCAGTAATAAACCCACCAAGAAAGTAATGCATTCTCACATATATAGAAACTGAATTTAAATGTGTGGATGGTTGTTCGGTGGGTGTGGTTGTGAAGGATAAAAAACTAGAAGAGGAGCCATAAAATGGGGGAGGGGTAATGTTAAAGGAAGAGGAGAAAGTGAAAAAAGAGAGGGCAAGAGAATCGTGGGACCTGAAGACAGTAGGGAGGGATTGAGGAGACAGCTCAGCCAGTGAAGTCTCCTGCTGGCACACCCAACAAGTTGAGTCTGGTCCCAGGAAATCCGCATGGTGGAAGAAGAGAAGGAACTCTTGCAAGTGGCCCTCTGCTCTCCATGCGTGCACACAAATCAAGTAAGAAAATGTATGTGAACAATTTGCAACCAATTTGCAAACAATTGTGATTAATGACTGACTGCAAACAATCAATTGAAATAACTCACTACCTTCGGCAGGGTTGAGGAGAACCTGGGAGAATGGGATAGTAGAGATGGAGGAAGGACAGAGATGAGAGCAAGGAAAGAGATATCTTGATTGAAGGAGCCATTATGGGGTTAGCAAGAAACCTAGCTCGAGAAAAAAATACCAGGAATCCACAGGCATGACCCCAGCTAAGACCCTAAGCAATAGAGGAGAGGGTGCCGGAACTGGCCTTGCCCTGTAGTCAGACTGATGATTATCTTAAGTATCACCATAGACCCTTCATCCAGCAACTGATGGAAACAGAGGCAGAGACCCACATCAGAGCACTGGACTGAGCTCCCAAGGTCCAGTTGAAGCATGGGAGGAGTGAGAATATGAGCAAATAGGTCAAGACCATGAAGGGTTCATCCACTGAAACAGTTTACCTGAGCTAATGGGAGCTCACCAACTCCAGCTGGACTGGGAAGGAACAAGCATAGGACCAAACTAGTCCCTCTGAATGTGGTTGACAGTTGTATGGTTGGGGCAGACTGAGGGGCCACTGGCAGTGGCACTGGGATTTATCTCTACTGCATGTACTGGCTTTCTGGGATCCTATTGTCTTTGGATGTATACTTTGCTCAGCCTAGATGTAGTAGGTAGGATCTTGGACTTTCCACAAAGCAAAGTGTCTTACCCTCTCTGAGGATTAGAGGGGGATGGGGTGGGAAGATGTGCAGAGGGAATGGGAGGAGAGGAAGGAGTGGGAATTTGGATTGGTATTTTTTAAAAAAAAAAAAATCTAATAAAAAAAGACAAAAGGAAAATGAATGTAAGAATTTTTTAAAGAAAAAGAAAGCAACGGGAAACTGTTGGGAAAGGGAACAGGAATCAGGAAGCAAAGGGTTGGGAGGGCAGTGATGGAAGGGAACAATTAAGAACAAAGTATAATGAAATGCCATGATGAAACATGTTATTTTGTGTGCTAACTGAAGAACAATTATCAGGAAACAATAAAGTTTTTAACACTCTAAGGAGGGCAAATGTAATAAATGCAACAACAGAATCATACTGTATAATTTATTGTTCATAAGTAAAGAACATTTCAGTGAATTTATTTCTAATGAGCACATACTTCTTGTCTATCTCCTCCATACATCAGAAGAAAGACAAATAATCATTGATCTCAATAGAAGCAAAAAACATTTGATGAAGACTCCTCCCAGAATTCTTCTGATAAGGTGTTCATTCAAAAACAAAGTAAAGCCATTATCTATAATGCTGAAACATGGACAACTTCCTGTGTTGGAGAATAAAGAAAAGTCGGGAGGATAACACAGCATACAAGGTTGCCTGCCACTAATCTTGAACACCTCAGGTGGCTTGAGGGTTCCAAATATCCCAAAAGGCTCTATGCAAAGGCCAGGCCCTTTCTTAAATCCTCAAGATTCTGGCTATTAACTTAAAAATGAGATATATAAAATTATATAAAAATTCTTCTCCTTCAAGATAAAATAATTAAATGTGCTTTAAAATTTTGATAGCATCTATGAATAAGACACTAGATCAAGAATACAGTTCAATAACATATATTTAAAAATGAATCGCAATATGGCATAGCAGCCTATGTACTGGAAACAATCAAGCGGTAAGTGAGCTTGACACTTGCAGCAGCAGCCAACAAAGGCCGTGTGTGCTCACCACCAGGATCAAATGCAAACGCCCTGAGGACCATCCTGGCTGTAACTGTGGTGCTACTGATCTCATGGGCTGGAACAAGGCTGACCAGGGACTGACATTTGTACAGCAGACATATTCGTGTAGTTATGATTCGGACGGGTACATGTGCTGAGAATCTACCACAAATATACTCTCAGCTTCTCGACCCATAACTTCCACACTTAAAATGTATTTATTGGACAATAAACAGGGTAAGACATGTCTTAAGCTTCACCTATGTGCACTGCACTTACATGGTTTCCCACCTCTCCTCCCTCCAACTCCTCACACATCCACAAATTCCCTCTCAAATTGTGGCCTCTTCTCTGTAAATGCTACTGTTACACAAATAATATGTAAATACAGCCTGCTCAGTTCATTCAGTGCTGTGACTCATATGTGTATGTCCTTATGACTGACCACTTGGAATCAGATACTCGTGTAGAGAGCTCGTCCCTAGAGAAGACTGAGTCTCCCTCTCTCCACAGCCAGTAATTAGGTCTTCATTTACCATTTTAGTATTCCTTAAATGATAGTAAAAACACAAGAAAGTGTCCTGGGGGAGCTGTTTTGTGTTCTCTCTCTCTCCTTCTCCTTCTCCTTTTCCTACATCTCCCTCACCTCCCTTCTCTTTGTGTGTTTGTGTATGTGTGTTCTTTTCTTTTGTTCTGGTGGAGTTTTTGTTCATTGCTGCTGAGGGATACAACATGAAACCGACAACTTGTAATTAAGTCAAAACGAAAAAAGCAATTTCAGAAAGAAATAGTTTTTGATCATAATAATTTAATCCATTCACCTCTCGAAACTCTTGCAGTTAATCCTGCAGTTACTTTCACAATCAAAAGCATCTTTCCGGAAAGTCTGTCACTGTCTTCTGGGTATGTGCCACAGATTGTGCCCGTCACCTACCAGGTCGTTGACAGTCTCACGGTGTTGAGGCTTTGTCACCATGTGGACTGAGTGACAGAGGTGTCTGACTCGCAGTGTGAATAATTTCTTATCATCAGTCCTCTCACGGATAGTGTTGTTTGACCATTGAGCAAATAGTCTAAAGTCGGTGTGTTATCTGTAGTCTATGGACATGGCTAGGTACAATATGCAATGTCAGATGTCCCAACTGTCTTTAGATGTCTATGTGTCTATTCTGTAATGGTACCCTTGTGTCTTTTAGGTTCTTTTTTTTTTTTTTTTTTTGAAAGTGACAAAATCTAATCCCTAGTTAAAATAAAACAGTAATAAACATTAAGATTACAATTCATTGAGTCCAGCATCACAGAAGGATTCATTATCAATATGGTAGTGAAACAGGTTTTGATCCATTTGGCTCAAAATTCCAACCCCCACCACTTACCTCTCTGAGACAATTTTCATTCTTTGGAGTACGGATAACTGAAATATTTACTCAATGCTTTTGTTGTGATAGTTTAAACGGGATGGTGTATTAAATGGTTTAACACAATGACAGAATGTGAGATTCATGTCTGTATACCTGGCCTTTAAAGAATAACTCGAGTGATCTTATAGCAGGGGCTCTTGCACACATTGACCACAGGTGACAGATGACTGTCTTAGAATCTCTCCTCAGTTTCAAACTCCTCAGAGACAGAATGATCTGCCATTGACCCTGTGCTCTTTTCTCTACTACCTACCAGACCAAAGGAATGAGTACCAACCAAGGTTGAGAAAAGACCTGAGACACCATGGTGGATGATCTCTCTGAAGCCACTCTGAATGAGTAGCGTTTAGTTTCAGGAAGAATGTTGACAACAGACTGAGAAAGAAGCAACAGTCTCTACCAGACTGTGTTTAGTGACTAAATACAAGAGAAAATGTTAGACAACAAGTTTATCTTATCCTCTGCATACGACAAACTGGTATCATCCCAAGAAAGTAACTCCGCATTTTGAAGTGCCTTTAAGAAAAGAGATAAGGATCTGCAGAGACGCAGCTCTCCAGCACCCTCAGCATCCGGGCCCTGTTTAACAGAGTTCTAGTCACTTCTGCATCATTCTGGTTTTCAACCCATTATCTGAAATGCCACAGATATTTTCTTAGCATTCTCCTCACGGCCGCCTTCACCTCCTTGTTCTTCAGGCTGTAGATGAGGGGGTTCAGCATGGGGGTGATGACACTGTACTGCAAAGAGAAGATCAGCTCTTGAATGGATCCTGGATTTGGCATGAGATAGCGGAGTAATCCCGAGCCGTAGAAGAAGCTCACAGCCATGAGGTGAGACGAACAGGTAGAAAAGGCCTTGCGTCTCCCGGAGGTGGAGCTGATGCCCAGGATGGTGAGCAAGATGCGAATGTATGAGAAGAGAATCAGGAGGAAGTTTCCAAAGAAGTGGATGAAGCTGGAGCAGAGGAGGGTGGTGACGCTTGCAGACACATCCGAGCAAGACAAGGGGTAGAGAGAGGGCAGCTCACAGATGAAATGGTGGATATCCTGAGCCGCACAGAAGTCCAAATTCAGAGCAACAAGGATATTGATAAGAGCGTCTAGAAAAGCCAGGCCCCATGAGCCCCACACCAGCCCTGAACAGAGCTGTCTGTTCATCACTTGACCATAGAGCAGAGGTGAGCTGATGGCCACAAAGCGGTCATAGGCCATCACTGCAAGTAGGCAGGACTCGGTACCTCCCGTGGCAAACACGAAGAAGACCTGAGCTAGGCAGCCCTCCACTGAGATGCTCTTCTTCACAGACAGGAGGTTCTCCAACAGCTTAGGCACTGTGACGGATGAGTGGCAGAGGTCCAGCAAGGACAGGTGTCCCAGGAAGAAGTACATGGGAGTGTGGAGGTGGGAATCCATCTTGACTACCAGCAGCAGCATCAGGTTCCCCATGAGGGTTAGAAGATAGATCGCCAGGAAGAGCAAGAAGAGTGGAACCTCGATCTGGGCGTCACAGGACAGCCCGAGGAGGATAAACTCCAGGACAGCGCTGTGGTTCCTCATGGCCCTCAACAGCTCCTTGGAAATGTGAGAAAACTTGGTGCCACCTCTTCTTATGCCTAACACACGTGGAAGCGTCAGTCCCTCTTTCTCAGTCACTTTCACGGTACTCATGGTACTCGGCAGCTCTAGAGATCACTTAAGGATGGGAAAACTTCTCCCTGAGACACAAAGACCAGAGTGGAAATCTTACCGGGACGCTTTCAGGCGTGCCACGCTGAAACTGCTCTGTCTGAATCGGATGTGACGAGTGAGAGCGCTGTGAAATTCACGGGATTAAAGTCTGCGCTCTTAAAAAGAAGCTGGTGATGCAGCTTCACTGCTCTCGGAGCTTGGCTCGCTCGGATTCCTAGCCCCACTTTTCAAGGGACACAACTCTGAGACTGTCGCCACTGTGAGCTGGGCTGTTGTCCCAGCTAGGTACATTCTGAGCAACTCTTTTCCCAGAAGGTCCTGCCTGGAAGAACATTTTCAGAAGGGGACACACAAAAGTATCTCGTTCTATAAATGGCTCAAAGTTGCTCAAAATGTATTATTTCTAAATTAAAAAACGTACTGATGGGTGAAAGGGCATATGGAGAACAGCCCGCAGGTAGCTCTACTCAGAGCGCTGGTCTGGCTAGGGACCAGCAAGGGATTTTCACAGCCATGGCTTGCATTAGAGCAGATGTAGCAGCGAAGGCAATGGACAAAAGTCTGTCAGCTGGAAAGATTGGTGCCCTGTTCTGTACCACCACAAACCTCGGAGCTACAAGGAGCAGGCACACGGATAGTTCCACGTACAACTACTTACTGCATCTTGTGTGTTTGGAATTCACCTAAGTCTCACCAATGTCCTCATCCTTCCCACCCCTGATACATGCATGACGTTCTCCTACTAGCCTGCCTGAACCTGCAGATCGCATCTCAGTCTTGCATATGAGAAGACAAGCTAAAACCTAGCTACTGTGGAGGGCTGCAAGGGGGTTGCTGATTTGAGTCTGGTGCTAAAGACGGCAGAGGTGCTGAAGAGTTGCCCAGAATTCTTTCTTCACCCCAACTCATATTTAATTTTCTTTAAAAGAGGAAGAGAAATTATCCTGAGGAGCAAATCAAAGCTTCTTACATAACGGAAGGAGTTTCTGTACCGGAGAGGAAGCTACGACTGCTGACCTAGGAGACAAACTGCAGACAAGAGGGCTAAGAGGCCGGAAAGCGCCTGTCAGAAAAGGCTAGAATGGAGGACACTGGGGAAAGCAGCAGCAGAGAAAAGCATCGGGAGAGGGGGCAGGAGAGGGGAAGGGAGAGAAACAGCAATACCATGCTCATGCTCGTCTCCTCCCTGGGCAGATGCCTTCCATCTTCCTAAGGTGTTTGGCGTGTCTCTGAGTGCCGCAGGAAAGCGTGAGAGACTGTGCAGAACTGTCGGATCTCAGGGGCTGACACTGCCATTTCTATTCAAGATCGTTTCTGCATAAAGGCGTGCGCTCAACCCTCAGCTAAGCCTTTCTGAACTTTGACAGCATAAATGGCCCCTTTAGATTTAACTACAAAGAAAAGGGAAACCTTAAAATGTCAAGCTCCTAAAGAGCATGACTGCAAAGTTTTCACACTCCCTCCAGCAAAACTACACAGCTCTCTCTCTCTCGCTCTCTCTCTCTCTCTCTCTCTCTCTCTCTCTCTCTCTCTCTCCTCTCTCTCTCTCTCTCTCTCTCTCTCTCTCTCTCTCTCTCTCTCTCTCTCTCTCATCTAAGATACTGCTAAGAGACCACCTTAACAAGCAGCTCAGGTCTAGCCATTAAGAAGGGTAACTATGCTAAGGTGGCCAATGGGACAAACAAGCAATGACCTGAAATCCCAGGGGACAGCCAGGTCTCCTGCTGGCTAGAAAGCACCTCCTGGGGTGAATTTGTGCTCTTTGGCTAAAACTGTTACTAAGTGATTCTCCTGGGAATTCCATTGAGGTTAAGTGATCCACAGCCTATTTTATTTATTTTTATTTTATTGATTTTTATTGAGCTCTACATTTTTCTCTGCTCCCCTCCCTACCCCTCCCCTCCCCTTCAACTCTCTCCCAAGGTCCCCACGCTCCCAATTTACTCAAAAGATCTTGTCTTTTTCTACTTCCCATGTAGATTAGATCTGTTAGTCTCTCTTAGTGTCCGCATTGTTGTCTAAGTTCTCTGGAATTGTGATTTGTGGGCTGGTTTTCTTTACTTTATGTTTAAAAACCACTTATGAGTGAGTACATGTGATAATTGTCTTTCTGGGTCTGGGTTACCTCACTCAAAATGATGTTTTCTAGCTCTATCCATTTGCCTGAAAAATTCAAGATGTCGTTATTTTTTTCTGCTGTGTAGTGCTCCATTGTGTAAATGTACCACATTTTCCTTATCAAGTCTTCAGTCGAGGGGCATTTAAGTTGTTTCCAGGTTCTGCCTATGACAACAAAGCTGCTATAAACATAGTTGAGCATATGCCCTTGTGGCATGATTGAGCATCCTTTGGATATATATCCAAAAGTGGTACTGCTGGGTCTTGAGGAAAGTTGTTTCTTAATTTTCTGAGAAATCACCACACTGGTATCCAAAGGGGCTGTACCAGCTTGCACTCCCATCAGCAATGCAGGAGTGGTCCCTTTACCCCACATCCTCTCCAAAATATGCTGTCATCTGTGGTTTTTATCTTGGTCATTCTTACAGGTGGAAGATGGAATCTCAGAGTAGTTTTGATTTGCATTTCTCTGATGGCTAAAGATGTTGATGGAGATCCTTAAGCGACTTTCAGCCATTTTAGATTCCTCTGTTGAGAGTTCTCTGTTTAGGTCCATTTTTTTATTGGATTATTTGTTCTTTTGAAGACCAAGTTCTTGAGTTCTTTGTATATATTGGAGATCAGACCTCTGTCTGATGTGGGGTTAGTGAAGGTCTTTTCCCATTCTGTAGGCTGTCATTTTGTCTTATTGATCATGTCCTTTGTTTTACAGAAGCTTTTCAGTTTAAGGAGGTTCCATTTATTAATTGTTTCTCTCAGTGTCTGTGCTACTGGTGTTATATTTAGGAAATGGTCTCCTGTGCCAGTGCATTCAAGTGTACTTCCCACTTTCTCTTCTATGAGGTTCAGTGTGGCTGGCTTTATGTTAAGGTATTTGATCCATTTGGACTTGAGTTTTGTGCATGGTGGTAGATATGAATCTATTTTCATTCTTCTACATGTTGATATCCAGTTATACCAGCACCATTTGTTAAATATGGTTTCTTTTTTCCATTTTATATTTTCTGTTTCTTTGTCAAAAATCAGGTGTTTGAAGGTGTGGATTAGCATCTTCGATTCAGTTCCTTTGGTCCTCCTGTTTGTTTTTATGCCAATACCAGGCTGTTTTCAGTACTGAAGCTCTGTAGTAGAGTTTGAAGTCAGGAATTGTGATGCCTCCAAAAGTTTCTTTATTGTACAGGATTGTTTTGGCTATCCTTGGTTTTTTACTTTTCCAAATGAAGTTGATAGTTGTTTTTTTTTTTTTTTTTGAAACCTATAAAGAATACTTCGGGGATTTTGATGGGCATTGCATTGAATCTGTAGATTGCTTTTAGTAAGATTGCCATTTTTACTATGTTAATTCTGCCTACCCAAGAGCATGGGAGACCTTTCCACTTTCTGGTGTCTTCTTCAATTTCTTTTTTCAAAGAATTAAAGTTCTTGTTATACAAGTCTTCCCTTGTTGGGTAGAGTTACTCCAAGATAATTTGTGCTATTTGTGGCTATTGTAAAGGGTGATGTTTCTCTGATTTCTTTCTCAGCCCATTTATCATCTGTGTATAGGAGGGCTACTGATGGTTTTTTGAGTTGATCTTGTATCCTGCTACATTACTGAAAGTGTTTATGAGTTGTAGAAGTTTCTTGCTAGAATTTTTGGGATTGTTTATATAAACTATCATATCATCAGCAAATAGTGAGAGTTTAACTTCTTCTTTTCCAATTTATATCCCCTTGATCTCCTTTTGTTGTCTTATTGCTCTAGCTAGGACCTCAAGAACTATATTGAATAGATATGGAGAGAGTGGACAACCTTGTCTTGCTCCTGATTTCGGTGGGATCGCTGCGAGTTTCTCTCTATTTAGTTTGATGTTGGCTGTTGACTTGCTGTATATTGCCTTTATTATGTTTAGGTATGTTCCTTGTATCCCTGCTCTCTAAGACCTTTGTCATGAAGGGATGTTGTATTTTGTCAAAAGCTTTTTTGGCATCTAATGAGATGATCATGTGGTTTTTATTTTTCAGTTGGTTTCTATGGTGGATTATGTTTACAGATTTTCGTATGTTGAACCATCCCTGCATCTCTGGGATGAAGCTGACTTGATCATGGTGAGTGCTGGTTCTGATGTGTTCTTGGATTTGATTTGCCAGTATTTTATTTAGTATTTTTGCATCAATGTTCATAAGTGAGATTGGTCTGTAATTCTCTTTCTTAGTAATGTCTTTTTGTGGTTTGGGTATCAAGGCAATTGTAGCCTTATAAAAAAGAGTTTGACAATGTTTCTTCTGTTTCTATTGTGTGGAACAATTTGAGGAGTATTGCTATTAGTTCTTCTTTGAAAATCTTGTAGAACTCTGAGCTGAAACCATCTGGCCCTGGGCTTTTTTTGGTTGAGAAACTTTTGATGACTATTTCTATTTCTTCAGCAGTTATAGGTCTGTTTAATTTGCTTATCTGGTCATGATTTAATTTTGGTAAGTGATATTTATCCAGAAAGTTGTCCATTTCCAATAAATTTTCCAATTTTGGGTAGTAGAGGTTTTTTGAAAAATGAACTGATGATTCTCTGTATTTGCTCCACTTCTGTTGTTATGTCCCTTTTTTCATTTCTGATATTGTTAATTTAGATATTCTCTCTCTGCCTTTTTGTTAGTTTGGATAAAGGTTTGTCAATCTTGTTGATTTTCTCAAAGAACCAACTCTTTGTCTCATTGATTCTTTGAATTGTTTTCTTTGTTTCTATTTTGTTGATTTCAGCTCTCAATTTGATTATTTCCTGCCATCTAATTCTCTTGGGTGATTTTGCTTCTTTTTGTTGTAAAGTTTTCAAATGTTCTATTAATTCAATAGTTCGTTTTTTTTTTCCAGCTTCTTTATGTAGGCATTTAGTGTTATGACCTTTCCTCATAATGCTGCTTTCATTGCTTCCCATAAATTTGGGTATGTTGTATGGTCATTTTCATTGAATTTTAGGAAGTCTTTAATTTCTCCCTTTATTTCTTCCTTGACCTATTGATGATTCAGGTAAGCATTGTTTAATTCCCATGTGCTTGTGGGCTTTCTGGAATTAGTATTGCTGTTGAATTCTAGTTTTAAGCCAAGGTGACCAGATAAAATACATGGGGTTATTCCAATTTTTTTGTATCTGTTGAGGTTTGTTTTGTCACCGAGCATGTGATCAGTTTTTGAGAAGGTTCCATAAGATGCTGAGAAGAAGGTGATTCTTTTCTGTTTGGATGGAATATTCTATAGCTGTCTGTTAAGTCCATTTGAGTCATAACATTTGTTAGTTCCCTTATTTCACTCTTAGTTTTTTGTCTGACAGACCTGTCCAGTGGTGAGAGTGGGATGTTGAAGTCTCCCACTATTAGTGTGTGGGGTTTGATGTATAATTTAAGCTTTGTAAGTGTTTCTTTTACATATGAGGGTGCCCTTGTATTTGAGTCATAGACGTTCAGTACTAAAATTTCCTCTTGATGGATTTTTCCTGTGACTAATATGAAATGTTCTTATTTGTCTCTTTTGATTGATTTTATTTTGAAGTTTATTTTGTTAGATATTAGGATAGCTACACCAGCTTGTTTCTTAGGTCCATTTGATTGGAAATTTTTTTCCCAACCCTTTACTCTGAGGTGATGTCTATCTCTAAGATTGAGGTGTGTTTCTTGTATGCAGAAGAAGAATGGATTCTGTTTTCGTATCCAATCTGTTAGCCTGCACCTTTTTATAGGTTAGTTGAGTCTTTTTATATTAAGGGATATTAATGACCAGTAATTGCTATCTCCTATTAATTTAGTTTTTGTTGTTGATGATGTTAATTTGTGTGTTTTCCCCTTTTTTGGGATTTGCTGCTATGAGACCATCAATTGTCTGTGTTTTTTATAGATGTGGCCAACTTCCTTGGGTTGGAGTTTTCCTTCTAATATTTTGTGTAGGCCTGAGTTTGTGGCTAGATACTGGTTAAATCTGGTTTTGTCATGGAATATCTTGGTTTGTCCTTCTATGGTGATTGAAAATTTTGCTGAGTATAATAATCTGGGCTGGCATCCTTGTTTTCTTAATGTCCGCACAATGCTTGACCACGACCTTCTGGCTTTCACTATCTCCAATAAGAAGCCAGGTATAATTCTGATAGGTCTGCCTTCATATGTTACTTGGCCTTTTTCCTTTGCAGCTTAATATTCTTTCTATATTCTGTATATTTAGTGTTTTGATTATTATTTGGAGAGGGGACTTTCTTTTATCCAGTCTGTTTTGTGTTCTGTAAGCTTCTTTTATCTTCATAGGCATATCTTTCTTTAGGTTGGGAAAGTTTTCTTCTATGATTTTGTTAAATATATTTTCTGTGCTTCTCAGTTGAACTTCTTTTACTTCTACTCCTATTATTCTTAGGTTGGTCTTTTCATGGTGTCCCATATTTCCTGGATATTTTGGGTTAAGCTTTCATTAGATTTAATGTTTTCTTTGACTGTTGAGTCTATTTCCTCTATTGTATCTTCAGCACTTGAGATTCTCTCTTCCATCTTTTGTATTCTGCTGTTAATGCTGTGTTTGTGGTTCCTGGTCGTTTTCTCATGATTTCTGTTTCTATAATTCCCTCAGCTTGTGTTTTCTTTATTGTTTCTATTTTAGTTTTCAAGTCTTGAATAGTTTCTTTCATATGTTTGATTGCTTTTTCTTCATTTTCTTTAAGGGATTTGCTGATTTTGTCCAATTTTTTGTTTGTCTTTTTTTTTCCATTTCTTTGAGGGAATTTCTCATTTCCTCTTTAACAGCTTCAAACATTCTCCTGAAGTTATTTTTTATGTCATTTTCTTCTGTTTCACCTATATTTGGTTGTTCAAGTCTTGCTGTATAGGCTCTCTAGATCTTATTGGTGTTGTGTTGCTCTTTGTGGTGTTGCATGTGTTCTTACCTTGTCCACTCATCTCTTCCTCTAATTCGAGTAGTTGGGGCTGTCTGTGATTCTGGTGATTAATCTTCTAGGTGCCAGTAAATCCAAGGCTCAGATGGTTGTTCCCCATGGTACAGTCAGTCACTCTGTGTTCCTGGAGGTCTCTCAGCACTCCTGCTCCTGGGTTTTGCTCCATTCCTGTGGAGTTTTCTGTCCCAGGCCTGCTCTAGCCTAGGTTTTCAGTTCAGACCTGTTTCTGTAAATGTCCCTGGTCTGGATCCACTCCCGCTCCCATGGAGCTTACTTCTTGGGCTGCTCCAGCCTAGATAGCTGGCTCAGTCTCACTCCTATGGAGTTTACTGCCTCAGACCTGCTTTGACCCACGTTATTAACTCTATCCTAATCCTATGGAATTTGTTGCCTCAGGCCTGCTCTGGCCTAGGTTACTGGCTCAGACCTGTTTCTGTAAATCCTGGTCTGGACCCACTTCTGCAGAAGTCCCTGGCTTGGGGTTAGTCCTGCAAAGGTCTCTGGCTCTGATCTACTCCCTCTGAGGTCCCAGATTCATGCCACGACCCACAGAGGTTTCTGCCTACTCCCTTTGACATCCCTGACTGATTCCCAGACCCACAGAGGTCCTGGCTCAGGCCTAATTCCTCAGAGGTCCTAGACTTACTCCTGGACCCACAGGGGTCTTGGCTCAGGTCTGCTCCCTCAAAGGTCCCAGATTCATGCCCAGATCCACAGCAGTCTCTGGCTCTGTCCCACTTGCTCAGTGGTTGCTCCCCTGTACCTGCTCCTATGGAGTTCGCCATCTCAGGTTTGCTCTGATCTAGGTTGCTGGCTCAGTCCTGCCTCTGCAAATGTCCCTGGTCTGGATCCACTCCTGCTTCCCTGGAGTTCACTTTCTCAGGCCTGCTCCAGCCTGGCTCAGTCCCGTTCCCATAGAGCTGGCCGCTTCAGGCCTACTCTGGCCTAGGTCACTGGCCCAGTCCTGCTTCTGCAAATGACCCTGGTCTGGATCCTCTCCTGCTCTCTGGTGTTCACTGTCCCAGGCTCGCTCAGGCCCAGGTCACTGCCTCAGTCCTGCTCTTTTGGAGTTCGCTGCCTCAGACTTGTTCTGGCCTAGGTCACTGCCTCAGTCTTCTCACAGCTTACTTTAAACCATCTTCCTATTGCTATACTTCTAGATCTACTGTTTATAATATACATATGATATAGCATAATTATTATGTAGCAGTTATAATTTGCATTTACCAACTTGCTCACATTTTTACTGAATTTTTTTCAGAATTGAAAAGCTCAATAGCTGAGCCAAGATCACAGTGGGTGATTTTGCTATCAACCTGACACAGCTGAGGATGTTCTAAAGTACCAGGGGTTGGGTGTGAGGGAACACTCCCACCCCCCACCAGCATCTCCCTTCTTGAAAGGGTCTTTCCAAGGTTCTGGTTAACGAAAGTCTTCTAGTGATATTCACCTCTGTTTTAAGTCACTATATGATTCTTTTCTTGTGGTTTTTATCATTTTAATTATCCATATTTATTGATTGTGATGCAGCAATCTTATATGTGCATGGTGTGCAATGATTAAGGGACATGGATTCCTAATGGTTATTTTTTTTAGACCAGGTCTCATTACATAGTTCTGACTGACCTGGGACTCATATAGTTCCATCTGCCTCTGCCTTCCAAGAAGTGTGTGCTATCATGTCTGTCCTAATGGATAGGTTTTTAAAAATATTTCAAAGGTATAATCCAATTATTATTTCCTTGTTTGACTGATATTTCTCTTAAGAAGTCATTTTGTTAGTTTAATGTCATTTTTCCTTGAGTTAATTTTCCTCTTATACTTTCTCACTACTTTTTTTAATGTTTTCTGACTCAATTTTCAATACTGCATTCACTGTGATCAAATACAGACATTTTCATTTATTTTGAAACTGCTGCATTTGTTTCAGATTATTTTTCAAAAATAAGAAGTTTTGAGTTCAAAGATTTCTTTGTACCATTCTTAACTTCCTTTTTATACACTATACTAAAGTCAAAATGCAGCTGCTGTAACCAGAAGGATGATGCCCTCCCAAGAGATGGATACACCCTAATCTCTAAAACCTACAAGCATGCAGGTAAAGGACCTGCATGGGAAAGGGACTTTGCAAATGGCATTAAGGCTACAGGCTGAGGGAGGTGTAGGCCCATATTTCTATATGGTGTGGCAGCCAGGCTCTGAAGCCATGGGCCCCACTTGAGTTGGTCACATAATGCAGACAGGCTGTCACTGCCCTAACAATAGCCAGGATGTGCTGCTCCTTTCTCCTTTGTTAGAAATGTAGATCGCCTGGGGAGAGGTGTTTGCTGAAGCTGATGACTAAGTTGCAGGTGTTTCCCTAGCCATGTGTCCCCTGGAAAGAGAATATTAATGAGGTATCCACCTTGGGTTACCTGGCGGATAAGAGATGTTTTGTAAAATAAACACAAGTAGATCTTCAGGATGGAGAGAAGCCTGAGATGCCCTTCTGTGATGATGGTGTAAGCTGTGTCTGGTTATTTCTCACACCTCCGTACTGGTGCAGTTAGGGAAAATAGTTTTCTATGTTGGGGCCTTCGGTCCCTCACAGGGAGGAAAAACAGCAGCCACACACAGGTCCAGCCAGCTGAGGGCAGTCAGAATTTGAAGTCCAGGGATTTAAAGCTATGGAGATCACTTTCCTCCCCACTCTAACCCAAGATGAAAAGGTTGATAGTAAGGCTGAGCACTCCCTTCTCTGTCCTCCCCCTGGCTTCTGTCCCTGAGGCCCAAAGGTGGGGATGTCCTCTGTATCCTGTACCACTGCTGCTCTGAGGAGCTGAAACTGTAACAGTGGCCTTCCAGAAATCAAGCTTCAAGATTCTCTGAAGGCACCAATAGGATTTCTCTTACATCATGATTTCATCTGAATGCTAGAACAAGAAATAGGCTTTATTTCTAAAGATAATGAGGGGCTGTGAGTAAGCATTGACCCAGACCCAGATCTAATGGGTCTTTTAGATATGTTTACATAGAGAAATGGGTTAAGACAGAGACCATTCCTCTTTTTCTTTATCTGTGAGGGCTTGCCTTAAATCAGAAAGGTACCTCCCTCGAGAAAAGTATCAACAAGGTGTTCTATTTTATTTTATTTTTTTAAAAAAAGGGGATAACAGATGTAACTCAAAAACTGGAGAGGTGAACAAAATGTTTGTATCAGCAGTATACGCTGTGAAATGTGAACAGATGAGAACTCTATTTTCTTTACAATACCACTCCCGGCAATGAATTAGCTTCTACATCAAACTGAGAAGTTCAGAGAGTGCCTTCTGTGTGCTTTGTGGCATTATAAAGACATTTCCCAATGTGACTTGTCAGCACTGATCTTGAAGGGCTCTCTAACAAGCCTGAACATGGCAAACATAGCATCCGCAGGTTCTGCCTACCCCCCTTTTCCCTCTCCCTTGCAAAACCATTGGATTACATTCCTAAAGCTAGTCCCCAGGGTCTATTCCCTTGTTTTGCCACTGACTCATTCCTGAGACCAAACACCAAGGTCCAGCAATCAAAAATCATTATTTGTCTACACTGACTACCTGTCCAATCACGACTTATCAATTCATCCTAGCACAGACTTCTCCATTTTTTTCCTTAAAAACTACTTCTGCAGAGACACTTGCTGCTGCCTTTTCTTGATCCAGGACAGCCCGCCTTCCTTGACTCTCGGAGGCAATACTCCTTTGTGCTGAGAACTTGGTATCTGGGTATCTTCTGTACCAACTCCAGGGGGCGCCAACTACTGATCTTGTGGGGATTGCTCACAATAATGTTGGGATAATCCTTTCACACACTGTGTCTCTATCCTTCCTCACCTGCCTAAGGCACCTTCTGATTGGTTTAATAAAGAGCTGAATAGTCAATAACTAGGTATGTGAGGAAAGGCAGGACTTCTGGGGAGAGATAGCACTCTGGGAAAGGGGTGCAGAAGATTTGCCAGCCAAACATGGAGGAAATCAGACATACGGTACTGAGGAGAGGTAATGAGCCATATGTCAGAATGTAGATTAATATAAATGGGTTAATTTAAGCTTTAAGAACTAGTTGGAGGGGCTGGAGAGATGGCTCAGAGGTTAAGAGCATTGCCTGCTCTTCCAAAGGTCCTGAGTTCAATTCCCAGCAACCACATGGTGGCTCACAACCATCTGTAATGAGGTCTGGTGCCCTCTTCTGGCCTTCAGGCATACACGCAGACAGAATATTGTATACATAATAAATAAATATTTTTTTAAAAAAAGAACTAGTTGGAAACAAGCCAAGCTAAGGCCAAACTTTCATAATTAATAAAAAGTCTCCATGTCATTATTACAGAGCTAGAGATATAAAGAAAGGCCCATTTTACAATAATGCCTAAGGACAGAAATCTCTAGAAGCACTTAACACTGTGGATTAGTTCCTTTTCTGTTGCTGTGATGAACACCAACACCAAAGGAAGTTTATAGATGGAAGAGTTTGCTTGGGCTACGGTTCCTGCAAGGTAAGAGTCTGTGCTGGCATGGAAGCATGGCAGCCAGCAGACAGTGAGAGTTCACATTTCAGCCATGAGTGTGAAGCAGAGAAGACTGAACTAGAATTGACATAAGGCTTTTATTCTCAAACCTTGTCCCAGTGATATATTTCATCCATCAAGGCTGCACCACCTAAACCTCTCCAAACAGTGGCACCAACTAATGCGTTCAAATGCTCAAGACTGTGGGGGACATTTCTTATTCACACCACTCACCAATTGTTCAGAATACATTGACCAGTTTAACTCGAAGGACATTCGCTTGCTATTAAGGGCTGATGTCTTGATGGTAAACAACGAAGAATTGATGACTGGATGGTTGCTTGTTGCAGCCTTCATTGTTTGTTTATTTATTTACTTATTTTTTATTTATTTATTAAAGATTTCTGCCTCCACCTCCCATTTCCCTCCCCATTCCCCAATCAAGTCCGCCTCTCTCTTCAGCCCCAAGAGCAATCAGGGTTCCCTGCCCTGTGGGAAGTCCAAGGACCACCCACCTCCATCCCAGTCTAGTAAGGTGAACATCCAAACTGCCTAGGCTCCCACAAAGCCAGTACGTGCAGTAGGATCAAAAACCCATTGCCAATGTTCTTGAGTTCTCAGTAGTCCTCATTGTCCACTATGTTCAGCGAGTCCGGTTTTATCCCATGCTTTTTCAGACCCCAGCCAGCTGGCCTTGGTGAGTTCCCGATAGAACATCCCCATTGTCTCAGTGTGTGGGTGCACCCCTCGTGGTCCTGAGTTTCTTGCTCGTGCTCTCTCTCCTTCTGCTCCTGATTTGGACCTTGAGATTTCAGTCCAGTGCTCCAATGTGGGTCTCTGTCTCTGTTTCCTTTCATCGCCTGATGAAGTTTAATATTCAGGAGGATGCCTATATGTTTTTCTTTGGGTTCACCTTCTTATTTAGCTTCTCTAGGATCACGAATTATAGGCTCAATGTCCTTTATTTATGGCTAGAAACCAAATATGAGTGAGTACATCCCGTGTTCCTCTTTTTGAGTCTGGCTTACCTCACTCAGGATAGTGTTTTCTATTTCCATCCATTTGCTTGCAAAATTCAAGAAGTCATTGTTTTTTACTGCTGAGTAGTACTCTAATATGTATATATTCCATACTTTCTTCATCCATTCTTCCATTGAAGGGCATCTAGGTTGTTTCCAGGTTCTGGCTATTACAAACAATGCTGCTATGAACATAGCTGAGCATATACTTTTGTTGTATGATAGGGCATCTCTTGGGTATATTCCCAAGAGTGGTATTGCTGGGTCCAGAGGTAGGTTGATCCCAAATTTCCTGAGAAACTGCCACACTGCTTTCCAAAGTGGATGCACAAGTTTGCATTCCCACCAGCAATGGATGAGTGTACCCCTTTCTCCACAACCTCTCCAGCAAAGGCTATCATTGGTGTTTTTTATTTTAGCCATTCTGACAGGTGTAAGATGGTATCTTAAAGTTGTCTTGATTTGCATTTCCCTGATCACTAAGTAAGTTGAGCATGACCTTAAGTGTCTTTTGGCCATTTGAACTTCTTCTGTTGAGAATTCTCTGTTCATCTCAGTGCCCCATCTTACAATTGGGTTGATTAGCCTTTTACAGTCTAGTTTCTTGAGTTCCTTATATATTTTGGAGATCAGACCTTTGTCAGTTGCGGGGTTGGTGAAGATCTTCTAAAGTCAGTGGGTTCCCTTTTTGTCTTAGTGACAGTGTCCTTTGCTTTACAGAAGCTTCTCAGTCTCAGGAGATCCCATTTATTCAATGATGCCCTTAATGTCTGTGCTACTGGGGTTATACACAGGAAGTGGTCTCCTGTGCCCATGTGTTGTAGAGTACTTCCCACTTTCTCTTCTGTCAGGTTCAGTGTGTTCGAACTGATATTAAGGTCTTTAATCCATTTGGACTTGAGTTTTGTGCATGGTGATAGATATGGATCTATTTTCATTCTTCTACACATTGACATCCAGTTTTGCCAGCACAATTTGTTGAAGATGCTCTCTTTTTTCCATTGTATACTTTTAGCTCCTTTATCGAAAATCAGGTGTTCATAGGTTTGTGGGTTAAAGTCTGGGTCTTCTATTCGATTCCATTGGTCGACTTCTCTGTTTTTATGCCAATACCAAGCTGTTTTCAATACTGTAGCTCTGTAATAGAGTTTGAAGTCAGGGATGGTAATGCCTCCAGACGATCCTTTATCGTATAAGATTGTTTTGGCTATCCTGGGTTTTTTGTTTTTCCATATAAAGTTGATTATTGTCTTCTCCAGATCTGTGAAGAATTTTGATGGGATTTTGATGGGGATTGCATTGAATCTATAGATTGCTTTTGGTAGAATTGCCATTTTTACTATGTTGATCCTCCCAATCCAAGAGCAAGGGAGATACTTCCATTTTCTGGTGTCCTCTTCAATTTCTTTCTTCAAAGACTTAAAATTCTTGTCAAATAGATCTTTTACTTCCTTGGTCAGAGTTATCCCAAGATATTTTATGCTATTTGTGGCTATCGTGAAAGGTGATGTTTCTCTGATTTCCCTCTCTGCTTCCTTATCCTTAGTGTATAGGAAGGCAACTGATTTTTTGGAGTTGATCTTGTATCCTGCCACATTACTAAAGGTGTTTATCAGCTGTAGGAGTTCTTTGGTAGAGTTTTTGGGGTCGCTTATGTATACCATCATATCATCTGCAAATAACGAAAGCTTAACTTCTTCCTTTCCAATACGAATCCCCTTGATCCCCTTATGTTGTCTTATGCTATTGCTAGAACTTCAAGCACTATATCGAAGAGGTATGGAGAGAGTGGACATCCTTGCCGTGTTCCTGATTTTAGTGGGATGGCTTTGAGTTTTTCTCCGTTTAATTTAATGTTAGCTGTTGACTTGCTGTAAATAGCTTTTATTATATTTAGGTATGACCCTTGTATCCCTAATCTCTCCAAGACCTTTATCATAAAGGGGTGTTGAATTTTATCGAATGCTTTTTCAGCATCTAATGAAATGATCATATGGGTTTTTTCTTTCAGTTTATTTATATGGTGGATTACATTGATAGATTTGCGTATGTTGAACCAGTCCTGCATCTCTGGGATGAAGCGTACTTGATCATAATGGATAACTTTTCTAATGTGTTCTTGGATTCGGTTTGCCAGTATTTTATTGAGAATTTTTGCGTCGATGTTCATGAGTGAGATAGGCCTGTAATTCTCTTTCTTGGTTGGGTCTTTGCGTGGTTTTGGTATCAGGGTAACTGTAGCTTCATAAAAGGAATTTGGCAATGATTCTTCTGTTTCTATATTGTGAAATACAGTAAGGAGCATAGGTATTAGGTCTTCTTGGAAGTTCTGGTAGAATTCTGCATTCAAACCATCTATCTGGTCCTGGGCTTTTTTTGGAAGGGAGATTTTTGATAATAGTTTCTAATTCTTCGCGACTAGCAGGTCTATTTGGATCGTTCACCTGGTCTTGGTTTAGCTTTGGTATATGGTACTTACCTAAAAAAATGTCCATTTCTTTTGTATTTTCCAGTTTTGTGGCATACAGGCTTTTGTAGTAAGATCTAATGATTCTCTGAATTTCCTCTGTGTCTGTGGTTATGTCCCCCTTTTCATTTCTGATCTTATTTATTTGTGTGTTCTCTCTCTGTCGTTTAATTAATTTGGATAGGGGTTTGTTGATCTTGTTGATTTTCTCCAAGAACCAACTTTTTGTTTCACTGATTCTTTGGACTGTTTTCTGAGTTTTTATTTTGTTTATTTCTGCCCTCAGTTTGATTATTTCCAGTCTTCTACTCCTCCTGGGCGCGTCTGCTTTTTTTTTTTCTAGAGCTTTTAGGTGTGCTGTTAAGTCCCCAATGTATGCTTTCTCCATTTTCTTTAAGTGGGCACTTAGTGCTATGAACTTTTCTCTTAGCACTGCTTTCATTGTGTCCCATAGGTTTGAGTATGTTGTCTCTTTATTTTCATTAAATTCAAGGAAGACTTTAATTTCTTTCTTAATTTCTTTCTTGGCCCAGGTGTGGTTCAGTAGTTGACTGTTCATTTTCCATGAGTTTGTTGCCTTTCTGGGGGTAGCATTGTTGTTGCCTTCTAACTTTAATCCGTGGTGATCTGATAAGACACAGATGGACATTGTTTTTTTTTTTGTTTTTTGTTTTTTTTGTTTGTTTGTTTGTTTTGTTTTTTTTTTTGTATCTGTGGAGGTTTCCTTTGTTTCCGAGTATGTGGTCAATTTTTGAGAAGGTTCCATGAGCTGCAGAGAAGAAGATATATTCTTTCCTATTTGGGTGGAGTGTTCTATAGATGTCTGTGTCTGTTAAGTCCATTTGCTTCATTACCTCCAACAATTCTCTTAATTCTCTATTAGGTTTCTGTCTGATTGACCTGTCCATTGGTGAGAGAGGTGTGTTGAAGTCTCCTACTACTAGTGTGTGTGTGGTTTGATGTCTGCCTTAAGTTCTAGTAATATTTCTTTTACATAAGTGGGTGCTTTTATCTTAGGGGCGTAGATATTCAGGATTGAGACTTCATCCTGATAAATTGTTCCTGTTATGAGTATAAAGTGTCCATCTCGATCTCTTCTGATTGATTTTAGTTTGAAGTCAGTTTTGTTAGAAATTAGTATGGCCACCCCTGCTTTTTTCTTAGGACCATTTGCTTGAAAAACCTTTTCCCAACCCTTTACTCTAAGTAGATGCCTGTCTTTGTGGTTGAGATGTGTTTCTTGCAAACAACAGAATGTTGGATCCTGTTTTCGTATCCAATCTCTTAGCCTGTGCCTTTTTATAGGTGAATTGAGACCATTAATATTAAGTGATATTAATGACCAGTGGTTGTTTACTCTGGTTATTCCTATTGTTTTGGTAGTAGAGTTTGTATGTCTCCCTTCTTTGAGTCATGCTGGTGAAGGGTCGCTAGATACCTGAGTTATTGTAGGCAGTGTTGGCAATGTTGAATTCCTTGGGTTGTGATTTTCCTTCTATTACTTTCTGTAGGGCTGGATTTGTGGCTACGTATTGTTTAAATTTGTTCTTATCCTGGAATGTCTTGTTTTCTCCATTGATAGTGAATGATAGCTTGGCTGGGTATAGTAGTTTTGGTTTGCATCCATGGTCTCTTAGTTTCTGCAGTACCTCTATCCAGGACCTTCTGGCTTTCACAGTTTCCATAGAGAAGTCAGGTGTAAGTCTGATCGGTTTACCTTTATAAGTTACTTGCCCTTTTTCCTTTGCAGCTCTTAATATTCTTTCTTTAATCTGTATATTTTGTGTTTTGATTATTATATGGCGAGGGATGTTTTTTGTTTTTTTTTTTTTTTGATCCAGTCTGTTTGGTGTTCTGTATGCTTCTTGAATATTCAAAGGAATATCTTTCTTTATGTTGGGAAAGTTTTTTTTCCATAATAATGTTAAAAATATGTTCTGGGCCTTTGAGCTGTGACTCTTCTCCTTCTTCTATCCCTATTGTTCTTAGGTTTGGTCTTTTTATTGTGTCCCATATTTCCTGAATGTTTTGTGATGAGAATTTGTTGGCTTTGCTGTTTTCTTTGATCAGTGCGTTTATTTTCTCTACGGTGTCCTCAGAATCTGAGATTCTTTCTTCTATCTCTTGTATTCTATTGATTATGCTTGTTTCTGTAGTCTCTGCTTCTTGACCTAGATTTTCCAAATCCAGCTGGTCCTCAGTTTGTGTTTTCTTCCTTGCTTCCATTTCAGTTTTCAATTCTTGAACTGTTTCCATTACCTGTTTGATTGTTTTTTCTTGGTTTCCCAGGGTATTGTTTACGTATTTATTCATTTCTTCAAACTTTTTGTTATACTTCTCATCCATTTCTATAAGGGCGTTTTTTACATGTTGTTTAAGGGACTCTATTGCTTTCATAAAGTCAATTTTTTCCACTTCTTTTGTGTTAGGGTGTTCAAGCCCTTCTGTTGTAAGATCATTGGGTTCTGGTGTTTTCATGTTGTTTTTCAGATTGTTGGGTGAATTCTTGTCTTGGCGCCTGCCCATCTCCTCCTATCGATGCTATCTAATGGGTCTTTTAAAGCAGGATCAGGTTTTCCTGCTTGCCAGGGGCCCCACTTACAAGATGCCCTCGCTCCGTTTCCTGGCTCCTGCCATGGGCCGAGATCCCTCTCACCACTCAGAAGGGTCTTCAGGAACAGGAACAGGCTCCCCGTTCGCCAGTGACCTCGCCAACAAAAGGTCTACCACTCTGCAGGCCAGCCACCAAAACAGAGAAACTCCCACTGCCCTCTGTCCCGAGCTCCCAACCCAGAGCCCAAACAGGCTAAACTGGGTGATTCCGTGGCCCCACGAAAGGGAGGGAGAGTGAAGGAGGCCCCTGGGTGCAAGTTGGGATGGGCCAGGGAGAGAGAGGTCGCAGCAGAGGAGGAGCAGCCCCAGCAGAGGGTATCAGCCCTCGCAGACTAACCGGAAGGTCAAGGGGGTCGGGGAATGCCCCTGCTCAGTTTCCTGTGTCCCACTGTGGGCCAAGAACACTCTCCCCACCCAGGAAGGTCTTCAGGGACAGGATCAGTCTCCCCGTTCGCCAGAGGACCTCACCAATAAAAGGCCTCCCACTCTGCAGGTTAGGCCCCAAGAAACCTACTTGATTTAATTGTAGTGGGGCGATCTGCTCTCAGTGTGGGCTTCACTGTTTCATGCTTGGCCTATCCCACATCCGCCGTGTCTGCACGCTGGTCTCCGCCGCTTCTGCGCGTTGATCTCCGCTGCGTGCGTCTGCCCGCTGGTCTCCACCTGGCGCGTGCGTCTGCCCGCCAGTCTCCGCCCAGCATGTGCATCTCTGCAGCCTTCATTGTTGAGTGACATCCAGCTCTAGACTATGGATTTACTGTGATAGTATTTTGATATGCCAACAGTTCAAAATTCACCTGAATTCATTTGTGAGTAAGAAAACTGAAGCAAAGTTTAGCTACCACTGTAAGTGGATCTGGGATCCAAGCAAGTCCCGAGATGTTGATCCACAGGAGGGAGCCCAGAGCTTACACTGAAGAACTATATTCTTCATCTATGAGTTAGAGGCTAAGGGCAGCACCAGCCAATGGTATAAAGTCATGGATGTGATATGCTGTCTGTATGCTAAGCAAGAGTACCAGTAGTTGTTATCACACAGCATGTTGTCTGTGGTTGTGAGCTGTATTGACTGTGAATGAACTAAATTTCCAGTTTACACTCCTTTAAGTCTACCAGGTGGTACTTTGGGGGTGAGGGAAGAAACCCTGAAGTGGGAAGAAGAGAATCCTGTGGTAGATGGGAAGCCTTGCTGCTACTCCTATAGAAGTCACTTTAATAGTAGGCTTTAATATTTAGGACATGATTATTGGCCTTCTTGGGGGTGGGCATAAAATTCATAATTAATATGATGAAAAGGATGTTTCAAAGGAGATGTGAATGCTGGGCATAGCTCGTGGTATAAACTGTAACTGCAGTAGTGATATGTAACCCCCAGAAGAGCTGCAGTACTTATTCTGTTAGTTTATGTCTATGATAATGTTCCAATTTCTCTCTGCTCACGGGGAGACAGTAGAGGTTTAGCCAGTGATGGGAAGCATCAGGACCAAAATTGATTATGAAAATGATATTGTATTTGTTACTTTTGTGTTACCATGAAAAAACACCATGAACCAAAGTGACTTATAAGAAGAGTTTATTTGGCTTGTGGCTTCAGAGAGATGAGAGGGTGAGAGTCCATCATGGTGAGGAAGAATGTCAACAAATGACCTGGCAGCTGGAGCAGGGAGCTAAGAGCTCACATCTTTAAACACAATCTCAGAGCAGAGAGCAACTGAACCAGAAGTGGCCTGAGGTTTTTGCTCTCAAAGCCCCACCTGCAGTGACATACTTCCTCCAGCAAGATTGCACTTCGTAAACCTCCCCAAACAACACCACCAACCGGAACCAAGCATTCAGATGCCCAAGACTATGGGAAACATCCCATTCAAACCACCATAATTATGCACGGTGTGAAACAGAGGCAGAGGCAGCAGAGCAAAGCACACCTTGACACTGGAGAGGGAAGTGCTGATGTCTATGTCATATACATATATGAATATCCATGTTCTGCGGATCACAAAAACTAAGTAATTTATCCAAAATCTCATAGCTAGAAATTTACAGACAGTAAAGAGTCAGGTTTATCCTCAAGTTTATTCATCTTCAAAATATTTTGCACAGTACTTGCTTCACGCACACACACACACACACACACATACATACATACACACACACACACACTATACATGGGTGGTGTGGGACAATGGTTTATATTCTGTCAATTATATTTTAAACACCGATTGGCCAGTAGCCAGGCAGGAAGTATAGGCGGGACAACCAGTCAGGAAGTAGAGGCGGGTCAATGAGAACAGGAGAATTCTGGGAAGAAGGAACTCCTGGTTGGCAGTTGTGAGCCCACCACAGAAGACTGCCCCACTGAAAAACATACTGAGCTGTATAGATAAGAATAACGGGCTAATATAAGTTGTAAGAGTTAATAAGAAGCCTGAGAGATACTAGGCCAATTAGTTTATAACTAATGTAGACCTCTGTGTGATTTCTTTGGGACTGTGGAAACCAGGCAGGACAGAAAACTCAGTTAACACATGGGAAAAGCAGGTGTTGTGTCATGTATCTGTATCTGTCAACAAATATGTCTATGTGCCAGTCTGTGCATACATGTATGCATGCAGCTATTAGCAGCTAATATGGAGGAGGAGCAATTTTATGCCTGGACTGAATTCTTCCTTTGATCTGGGTAAGTTAGACTGTGTGGTCAGGGAATTCCAGTCATTGTTAAGTAAAGCAGAGTTCTAAACTATGGTAAGCAAAGCCAGTGGGGTGTCTCAGTGAGATGACACCCCACAGGGTACAGGGTCCTCTGTGCCTGCCATTAGAACAGGGCAGTAACAGTCACAACTAGGCAGGTTAGGAAGGTGTGGAGACGTGAGATTTAGCTGAGACCATCCAAAAGTCAAGGGCATTGTGTGCAGGCTACTCTCTCCTCTTCTTTACCTCTTTGTAACATTAGGTAGGATGAGAGGTCATTAAAATAAGTTCGAAATTGAGGGGAAAAAAACACAAAATTATGTCTGGGTTTTCTGTTTAACATTTAAATCATCTCTTTTAAACATCAAATTTGAGGCAGAAGAACAAGGAATTCGCAGTGAGAGTGTCTCCTAGGAATGACAGAAGACACGCTCATAAAGTCTCACCAACATGACTGCCCAAACAAGAGCTGAACAAGGAAAGCAACAAGAGATTTGCTACCAAGGATGGGGAAAGCCCACAGTGAACCAGACAACTAGAAAAAGCTGAGAATGGCAGGCATGCTCTTCCCCAGGGAAGAACACACCAACTGGTAATCCAATAGCAAATGGTCAAGTCTGGAAGCATACATTCAAGTAACATTATACACATATATGCATGTAATAACCATGGTGAAATAAGCCATGGATTTGAAAGAGGGCAAGGAACAGATATAGTGCAAGGCTTGGAAGGAGAGAGGGGAAGGGAGAAATGTTGTAATCATATTACAATCTCAAAACTTTAAACAAATGGTTTTCATTCAGGATTGTATAACCATTGTCACTTCCTGATTGAACAGTGCAAAGTGCGGGCTGTAAGTGCGGCACAATGGGAAAATAAACATTCCAGCTCCTTCAGACCTCCTTGCTAGACTCCAACTGCCCCCTTGTGGCACACCTGGAGAATGACAAATTCCCCCTTTTACACATTCCTTCAAAACGGTTTTAATAGGCAATGTCACAGAAGCCATGTTAGCACACAGGAAAAACTAGGATCTTAGAGAGAAACAGGCAGAGACATGAGCAGTGCATTCAAGAAAGTTTTGTTTCATGTCCCTCAGATCTATGCACAGAGACACAAGAAAATCATTTAAGTCATGAAGGAACTTGGAGTGGAGAAACTCCAGAACAGTAAAATGATGGACATTTACAGCAAGTCTGGACAAGAGGCTCTGTTCTTCGTGTGTTACATAAGTGTGTGTGTGTGTGTGTGTGTGTGTGTGTGTGTGTGTGTGTGTGAAGTTACTGGGCCTTTTATCAGTAACTTTCCTTATCCATAGAATAATCACGGTCATAGTAAGTACCTCACTGAATTTTACATTTAAATAACATTTTTAAGTTCTTTTCCATGTTTCACATCTTCAATGTTTTGTTTTGCCATATTTCATCCAATATGAGTGTGTGTGTGTGTGTGTGTGTGTGAGAGAGAGAGAGAGAGAGTATGTGTGTATGTGTGTGAGTGTGTGTGTGTGTATCTCACAAAGCTCTGAGGTGCACTGTTAGCAATTTATATTCATTAAGTCACAGTTTTTAAGCCTACAAAGTCCTCTCTATATCTCAACCAAGGAGAACAAGCACATTTATTTAAGCATGACAGACCTCAGAGATTTTTTTCCAGGTTCTTGGGATATAAAGGTGGATGATATGGGCCCTGCTTCTAATACACACAGTGGCGAGGGGAAAGACATTGACAGCTACAGTGTGACAGATTGTCATGTGAGCTCAGGGAAGGACGAGTCAGTCTGTATCAGAAGGTGAGGAAAATCTTGTAGATCAATCCCTCTCAGTACATGAGCAAGTGTAAGGAGGATGGATGAAAGAAAAATCATCCAGGCAGAGACCATAGTTGAGTGTGCAATGTTAGGGGTTGGCAGTGTAGATACAGGGGCAAACAGGGTCAAATCTAAATCTTTTCTCCACTCCTCACCTTCTGTGTGACTCTGGGCAGCCAATTTCCCCTTTCCTTGTCTAAAACACAGCTCCCATCATAGTTATGAGGGGTGAGGGGAGGGCATGTTTAGCATACTGGCTAATCTGTGCTATTATTGCCTTCTAAGTAGCCAACAACTAAAAAAGGTAAACTATAGGCATTGCCGGTATCTGTTCTCTTTTGGAAAGCAGAATAAATTGTGTTCAATGCACACATCACTTGTTAGATACATTTAAATCTCAGAAACATGAAACTGAAAAATGTGCAGCTTGGGACCAACAAAAGGATGCTGTCATCAAGGACCAACGAAAGGATGCTGTGTCACTAGGGACCAACAAAAGGATGCTGTCATCAAGGACCAACGAAAGGATGCTGTCACTAGGGACCAACAAAAGGATGCTGTCATCAAGGACCAACGAAAGGATGCTGTCATCAGGGACCAACAAAAAGATGTTGTCATCATTAAGAGGCCTATTCTACAAAGAGTTGTTAATGACTTGCTAACATTTTGGGTTTGATCCTATTTTTAGAAACTGTGCTCTCTTGTGTCTGTTTGTAGCAACATTTATCACGTCCTTGGAACACAATGAACATTCCCATAGACTGAAATCAAATGAAATCTGATCAACTGAGGGGACACTTGGTCATTAGGGCCACATATTAGAACTCCAGGAATTTATGCTTGGTATTGAACTAACGCCAAAGAAAAGTCTCTGCCTGGGTCCTGAGAACATGCTTGCCTTTGACGATACAAAACAAAAGCAAATGTAACATCAGAAGTATCAGCACCGTTTAAGAAGTCATCAGAAAGGCAAATTCACACTGGACCTACTAAAAAAGAACTCCAGGGCAAAAGTGCAGCAGTCAGGGTTTGACCACGTGAACCAAGACTTGAATGTTTCCTAATGACCTCCTGGGCTGTGCTGAAGTTGACGACCTGAGAGTCGCCGCCATCAGAGCCATGCTATCAGCCAGGGAGTAATAGACACTTGGCTTCTGTGAGTCTCTCTCTCTGGTGAAAGAGCCGAGTCTGCCTCAGAGCTCTGAGATTATGACCCTTCCAGGCCCTGCCTCCTCTGGCATTAGCCCATCTTTCTGTTTGGCACTCTCTCCAGTCACAATGGCAGTAACATGTCCTGGAGAGAAACGACTGTGGTCCCACTGAGCATCATTAAGGAAAGGTCAGGATGGGTGAGGCGGGTATGACTCTGCCCAGGTGTCTTGAGGTCTCATTACTGCAGATCCACTGCCTTTGCTGGTTAGGTCTCAGGGAACCTAGCTTACGGAGCCGTGCAGAAGCACCTCCCCAGTGTCTCATCCAAGGAACAGCTGCCAGGGACAAGAAGAACCTGTCCATCCCCTCCCCTCCCTCATCTAGAGACTTCCAAAGAAATTGGCGGGAGGCCCATGTTGTCTTCAGTGTCCACTTATCAAAAGTTCCGGAAAGCAGAGAGGGAGGGGAGACACCCTGGGGGCTCCGAGTGAGCTTCCACTTGGAAGACCATATCAGTCACCTGTGCTAATTGCCTCACCCTGAAATTATTCATGCTAACTGGGAGAATATTCTGGTTTAGAGAACATTTGTTGACAGATATAGGAGAAGCATTAGAACATACATATAATACAGATATATATATATATATATGTATATATGTATCCATCAGTTCTGTCCCTCTAAAGAACCTAATACAGAAGAGTTTAGGGAGAGAAATGAGGGTGAATAGAACTAAAATAGATTGTATGAAATTCTTAAATGAAAACCTACAACTGTAGAAGTTTCCCAAAATGTATATGCATATAAAGGGATTAAATGGAGTTACCACATACTGGGGGAGGCAATACCTCGACTACTAGATACCATGATATCATGTTACCAAATAAAAACCCCAGTAAGAGGAATGGGTTGCACCTTTTTGAGTCACGGGCCAAAGGGATCCGTTCGTCCCTTGCTCCCTCAACTCTACAGGATATTGCCAGTGCTATTGCTTTTCACCCACAACTTGGTAATAAGATCTGATTGCTGGAGATACCACCTACTAATACCATACAAGATGGAGAAATTTAGCTGGCACTCAGCTGAAGCTTCTCCCCTACTAGCTAGTGCTCACAGTGCTAGACGATACAATAAATGCTATAGAAGGGGAAAGGAATCATCCACAGTTGCACACGTGTTAAGGGTGTAGCCCATCACTTTTTAAAATATTTATTTATTTATTATGTATACAATGTTCTGTCTGTGTGTATGCCTGCAGGCCAAAAGAGGGCACCAGACCTCATTACAGATGGTTGTGAGCCACCATGTGGTTGCTGGGAATTGAACTCGGGACCTTTGGAAGAGCAGGCAATGCTCTTAACCTCTGAGCCATCTCTCCAGCCCCCAGCCCATCACTTTTTTAATTATTAGATTTAAGGTCCACTCCATGAGATGGAATCCACACCTGACAATGTTAAAGTGGCCAAGAATAGGACATGGTCTCTAGAGGAAAACACCTACTTGTGTTATTCTGCTAAATTATGATAGCAATAAAATCACTCCCAATGGCATATAGATCAGTGGCTCTCTCAACCCTCATCAAAGAAGCTACTTGAAGATGGTATTAACACAGAGACCCACATCTGATCAACGTGCAGAGAATGAGAGACTTCGCGTGTTCAGCCCAGAATGGAATGTCTCTCACATCTCTACCTTCAGGACTTGGGGATCTACGTGGGGGAGGAGACAGAGGTGATGAACAATGGTAAGGAAACCACATTTCCCAGACACCACAGGGCAGGCAGATATGAACTCACAGCCTGCACAGCCCTGCTCAAGCTAAAGCCGGACGAAACCCCAGCACAGAGGAGGGGAAGTGGACACAAAGCCCCACCCTCACCGAGAAGCTATTCACAAACAACAGCTGTTGTGAGAGAAGGAAAAATCTGTTTTCTTCAATGGAGTAACACTGGGTATATCAACCACACTCCGGGGCGGGGCTCATGCTTAGGAGCAGCTGGCAAGAATATATCAAACTCGTTGTTTTCTAGTGGGTTTTTGTTTGTTTTTGTTTTTTCAGAGAGAGGAAGAACATGAAATTTCATGGCTAGAGAAGAGGAGAGGAATCCTAGGTTGGTATAAAACAAGTCCTCAATAGAATCCCAGGAGAAAATTTTCCCACACTGTAAGCAGAGTTTTTCATCGGGACTGAAATCAGTTCTCTTCCGCCAGCTGCTTCCCAAATAACCACTCGGAGATTTAGTATTAATTATAAATGTTCCACTGGTAGCTCAGGCTTGTTACTAGATAACTCTTACATTTTAAATTAACCCATATTTCTTATCTACCCTCTGCCACATGGCAGTATCTTCTTTCATCATGGCTCATTCATGTTGCTTCTCCCTGTGTCTCTCATGACTTCCCATACTCCACTCTTCTTCTTCCCAGCTTTCTCTCTGCTCCAAAAATCCTGCCTAGCTAACAGAAAATCAGCTCTTTATTAACAATGAGAGCAACACATTTTCACAGTCTATAGAAGGATTATTCCATCTCATCAGACTAAGGAAAGATGCAACCATTCAGCTACAAGAGGCACAAAGAATACCAAAAGACAAGACTGAAGGGAAAATCCCTATGCTGTATTACACTTAGAAACTCTAAATACAGAACTTAGAAAAAGTAGTGAACACTTCTGGATAAAAGACACAAGTTACATATAAAGAAAACTCCATCAATAATAACAGCTGACTTTTCAGTGGAAACTTCAAAAATTAGAGGAGCTTGGAACCATGTCCCCCAAGTTCTAAAGGTCACAGATACCAATCCAGACTACTATACCCAGCAAAACTACCTGCCATCATTGACACAGAAAGAAAAACTTTCCGTGATATAAAGAGACTAAAAGAATCCATGCCCACCAAACTAGCTACAGAGAATACTAGAAATAATCCATTAGACTGAATAGAGAAATTGGCATACCACAGATGCTATGCAAAGAAAACAAATGGCAAAAAAAACAAATGACAATAATCAACATGAACCTTTTAATAATAACTTTAAACACTGATGTCCTCAATTCACCAATAAAAAGAACAAGTTAGTTGAATGGATTGAGAAACAAAAATCAGTCGGTTGCCTTCAAGAAACTCGGCTTACCTTCAAGGATTGGCACTGCGATTGAATAAAAGGATAGAAGATATTCTACGCAAATGCGACCATGCGACAAGCAGGCATCACTGTCCTAATCTCTAACAAGATAGGCTTCAAAGCAAAATTAATCAGAAGAGACTAAGTAGGACACTTCCTGATCAAGGAAACAATCAGCCAAGAACACATCACAATCCTGAGTATACATGCACCAAACTCAGGTACATCCAATTCCGTTGAAAACATTATTGGCCTTCAGGTCACAGATTAACCCCAACAGAATGATAGTGATTGATTTCAATACCTCACTTCTTCCTGACAGGTCATCCAGATAAAGACTAAACAGAGAGGCACTGGAGTTAAATGACATCAAATTTCCCTAACAGACATCTACAGAATATTTCACCTAAATATCACAGACTACGCATTTCCATGGGGCCCCACCCTACCCAGAAAAACCTTCAGTCGAGGGCTGCAGGAGAACAGAAAGGCATTGTCTTCGGTGATGCAGCCTCTGGGCAGTTGCTTATGCTCTAGCAGACAGCCTCACGCCAGGCCCATGTGTTTAAACCCACAGGTCACAAAGCAAAAACACAGCCGCAAAAGTGAAAAGAGTCAGGAATAGCTTCTCCCTTGGCATCTTTTGGAGAAACTGACCTACTTGGTATCTTCATTTCAGACATTAGACCTCTGTAATTGTGAGAAAATGTATCCCCATTGTTTTAAACCCTCAAGATTGTAGTAATGTGTTACCACATACCGAGGAAACTAGTAGGTAGCAAAATGCACTGCTACACAATAATACAAAGGAATAAACTACTGATACACACAGGAACATGAATAAATATAAAAATACCCACCCACAAAGCACGACGTTATATAACAGTATTAATCTAATCTGTTAAAAAAAAAACTGCATTTCATGGGAGAGGGGGAGGGAAATGGGAAGAGAGGAGGAGGTAGAAATTTTTAATTAAAAATAAATAAATAAATAAATGGAAAAAAACTGCATTTCACAGAGACAGGAAACATATCAATAACTGCTTAAGGGTGAACAAAACAACAAAGGCAAACAAGGTGAGCTATGAATTAAAATGAAACACAAGGAAACTCTGGGTGTCTGGGTAGATTTATGACATTGCTTTTGCTGATATTTTCATGCAGTCTACCTATGTCTAGGCTTACAAAATACGTGGTCTATGTTGTATGTCCATTGTATTTCAACAAAGTTCTCTCAGCTATAGTCTAAACCAACTCACTGTGTGTGTATAGAGCTGATAACTTAGATGTTTTTCTTCTCGGTTCTCCTTTCTATGGGTAAAGGGCTATCCTGATAACAAGTGGGGCCGTCCTTCTACCCTGCCCACTGACCTAAGACCATAATGTAACAGTTCCCACCCCATGAGAATTGCCCATGTGCTCTGTCAATTGGCTTCTATATACATTGAGTTTCTTCCATTTGCGTAGGTCCTGGGTTCAACTCTCCCTACCTCCATTCCCTAGGGACTCCACCAAACCCCACTTTCTTCATCGCCCACCCCTTTGTGACAGTAGCCTATGCCTAGAAACACTTTCTTCTTGGTCCCCCATGGCCACATCTGGCAGGGACTCAGGTAGCGAATCACATTGTCCTTCCTGTCCTCCTTTATGATCTGTCTATTCACACCCCCAGCCCTGTGATGGCCAGTTTACAAGTTTCCCTCCTCCTGCCCCAGTTCCATTTGCTGGAGATTCCAGCTCCTGGTTTGGACCCCTACCCCTTTCATTCTTGTTTCTCCAGAGATCTCATTTCCTTACTGCAAACTAGTTGTAGGATCCTCTTCCCACAACACCTCCAACAGCCTGTGAACCCCACCCCAGGTGTGAAATGATCCTCTTAGCTCTTTCCTGAAGCCCCTCAGCCTTTCCCTCTTTCCCTCTCTGTCACCCACTGATCTACAGAAGTATCCTCTACTGGGCAGTCCACAGCCATCACATTTTTCTAAGATCCAGAGAGGGCAACAGAAACCAAGGAACAAAATAGCCACCCAAAAAAGACAAGACCAGATAGCAACATCTACAATCACATCATCATCCCAATGTCTGACACCCCAACACCATACAAAAACACAACCAATAATTCCAGGCAGGGCAATATGTCTCCACCAGAACCCAGCAACCCTACTACAGTAGACCCTGAGAAAATAGAATATAACTGAAGCACAAGACAAGAACTTCTAAGTGACAATTATGAATAATAATAATAATAACAACAACAGGATGTGAATAAATCCCTTAATGAAGTCTGTGAAAACACAAACAGTGGATTGAAATAATGAAAACAGTTCAAGACATGAAATTAGAAATAGAAACACTAAAGAAAAATCCAAACTCAGATAAAACTGGAAATGAAAAATTTAGGAAGTGAAAGAAAACCTTAGTAGTAAGCCTCACCAACAGAGTAAAACACAGAAGAGAAAATCTCAGGCATTGAAGACAAGCTAGAAGAGAACCAAAGAAAACATCACACTTAAAAAGCTCCAGGCACAAAACACCCAGGAAATCTAAGACACTATGAAAATACAAAATCTAAGCATGAAATCTGAGACACTATGAAAATACAAAATCTAAGCATAATAGGAATAGAGGAAAGAGAATAAACCCAGGTCGAAATATATTCAGCAAAATCATAGAAGAAAATGTTCCTAACTTAAAGAAGGAGACACCTATTAAGGTACAGGAGGCATACAGACCACCAAATAGACTGAACCAGAAAAGAAATTCCCCATGCCACATAATAATCAAAACACCAAACATACAGAATGGAGAAAGATTATTAAAAGCTGCAGTGGGAAAAGACCAAGTAACACATAAAGGTAAACCCATGAGAACAACACCTGACTTTGCAATAAAGTCTCTAAAATTCAAAGGGCTGGATGGATGTTCTACAAACTCTAGGAGACCACATATGCCAGCCCAGACTACTATACCAGCAAAATTTCTATCACAATAGATTGAGAAAGAAAAAAATAAATTTAAGCAGTGTACATTTACAAACCCAGATCTACAAAGGGTGTCAGAAGAAAAATTCCAGTCTGAAGGGGTTAGATGCATAAAAAATAAATAATCACAGAGAAGTAAATCATAAGGGGGACCCATACTATAATCTTGGTGTTAATAAAACAAGAATCAATAAACACTGTTTATTGATAACTCTCAATATTAGTGGTCTAGACTCCCCAATAAAAAGACACAGATTAACAGATTAGATGGCAAAACAGGACCAATTCTTCTGCTGTATCCAAGAAACATACCTTAATATCAAAAATAGATATCACTCCAAGGTAAAAGGAGATAAGAAGATATTCTAAGTAAATGGACTCAAGAAGCAACAAGATTAGCTATGTTAATACCTGACAAAATAGACTTCAAACCAAAACTAATCAGGAGATAGGAAAGAACACTACACATGCATCAGGAAAAAAAATATCCACAAAGAGGATATTACAATTCTGAACATTTATGCACCACGCATAAGAACAACCAAGTTCAAAAAAGGAACACTACTATAGCTTAAATTACATATTGATCCCTACACAGTGATTGTCAGAGACTTCAATGCTTCACTCTCACCAATAGATAGGTCACCCAGAGAAAAACTAAACAGAAATTCTGGGGCTAACTGAAGCTATAAACCAAATGGTTTATAAACAAATATTTACAGATCATTTCATCCAAACAAAAAAATATACTTCTCAGCATATCTTGGAAATTTATCCAAAATTGACTACATACTCACAAAGAAAGTCCCAACAAATACAAAAAAAAAGCTGAAATAATATCACATATCCTCTCTGACCACCATTAGAGCTGAATATCAACAACACAGAAAGTAACAAATTCATGGCAACAGAACAACTCACTACTGAATGAAAAACTGAATGAAAAAAAAAATGGGTGACGACAGAAATATAAAACTTTTTAGAACTGAATGAAACTGGAGATACAACATTCCCAAGCCTATGGGACACAGTGAAGGTGGTTCTAAGAGACAAGTTCATAGCACTAAGTGCCTACATAAAAAAAATTGAAGAGATTTCATGTTAACAACTTGATGGCACACCTGAAAGTTCTAGAACAAAAGGAAGAATTAACACAAAAGAAGCAAATGGAGAGAAATGATCAAACAAACCAAAAATTTTAAAAAAATATACAAAGAACCAATAAAGCAAAGAGTTGGTTCTTTGAGTAAATTGATAAGATTGATAAACCCTTAGCCAAACTAATTAAAAGATGGAGCAAGAAATTTCAAGTTAATAAAATTAGGGATGAAAAGAGAAACATTAATAAGCATACTTTAAAAATCTGTACTCCATAAAACTGGAAAACCTAAAAGAAATTGATGAATTTTTTCAATATATACAAACTTCCAAAGTTAAATCAAGATCAGATAAGCAAATTAAAGAGACCTATAACCATCGATGAAATAGAACAGAAACTGAAAGTCTTCCAATGCAAAAATCTCCAGGGCCAGATAATTCAGCACATAATTATACCAGACCTTTAAAGAAGAATTAAAACCAATATTCCTCAAATTGTTCCATAAGAGAGAAATTGAAGGAACTTTGTCAGTTCTCTTTACAAGACCACAATTTTCTTGTTACCTAAATCATACAAAAACTCAATAAAAACATATAGGTTACTTTCCTTATGAACATAGATGCAAAAGTTATCAATAAAATACTTATAAACTGAATTCAAGAACACAACAAAATTATCACCCACCACAATACCATCCCACAGATATAAGGATGGTTCAACATACATAAATCAATAAATGAAACCCAAGAGACTTGACTCTAGAGGGGATCCCAGGTGTCCATGGGGATGTCCCCAGCTAGGTCTTTGGGCAGCAGAGGAGAGAGGATGCCTGAACTGGCCTTGCCCCACTATCACACTGATGAATATTTTGAATATCACCATAGAATCTTCGTCCAGCGATGGATGGAGATAGAGACAGAGACTCACATCAGAGCACTAGACAGAGCTCCTAAGGTCCAGTTGAAGAGCAGAAGGAGGGAGAAGATGAGCA
Source organism: Chionomys nivalis (assembly GCF_950005125.1). Taxonomy (NCBI): domain Eukaryota; kingdom Metazoa; phylum Chordata; class Mammalia; order Rodentia; family Cricetidae; genus Chionomys; species Chionomys nivalis. Next base: position 55,346,810 of record NC_080102.1, read on the forward strand.
AGGAAGTCAGGGCCGCGAGGGGTTGGTCCACCCACTGAGATAGTGTGCCTGATATTTGGTGATTGGGAGCTCACCAAATCCAGCTGGACTGGGACTGAACGAGCATGTGATCAAACCAGACTCTCTGAATGTGGCTGACAATGGAGACGAACTGAGAAGCCATTGATAAAGGCACTGGAACTTGTTTCTACTGCATGTACTGGCTTTTTGGGACCTTAGTCTATTTGGATGCATACCTTCGTAGGCCTGGATGTAGGGGGAAGGGCCTTGGACTTCCCACAGGGCAGGGTACGCTGCCCTCTCTTAAGGCTGGAGGGGGGAGGGAGAAGGGTGAGTAGGGAAACAGAAGGGGAATGGGAGGAAGGGAGGAAGTGGAAATTTTTGAATGGAAAAATAAAAGAAAGAAAGAAATGAATCCACCACATAAACAGACTGAAAGACATAAACCTCACGATCATTTCATTAAATGCAGAAAAGGCATTGACAAAATCAAAGTCCTGGAGAGACAGGATTCAAGGGACACACCTCAGCTCAACAAAGGCAGTTTACAACAAGGCACAGCAGCATCAACCTAAATGGAGAGAACTCGAAGCATTCCCACTAAAATCAGGAAGAAGGTGATGATACCCACTCTCTCCATACCTATTCAATATATTGTTTGAAGTCTTAGCTAGAGCAATGAAACAGCAGAAAGAGACCAAGAGGGTACAAATAGGAAAGGCAGAAATCAAAGTATGTTTATTTGCAGATGATATGTTTATATGCATAAGTGACCCTAAAATTCCACCAGGAAGCTTCTATAACTAATAAACACTTTCAACAAAGTAGCAGGATACAAAATTAACACAAAAATAGTGCCCTTTCTATATACAAATGACAAATGAACTGAGAAAGAAATCAAGCAAACAACATCTTTCACAGTAACCTCAAAAATATATTGGAGTAACTCTAACCAAGCAAGAGAAAGACTTCTGTAATAAGAACTTTAAGACATTGAAGAAAGAACCTGAAGAAGATATCAGAAGATGAATAGATCTTCGATGTTCATGGAATAGGGCTGATAAAGGGGAAATGCCCATTCTATCAAAAGCAATCTACAGATTCATTGCAATCCCTATCAAGATTCTGAAACAATTCTTCACAGATCTTGAAAGTACGCTTTTTAGCTTCATAAAGAAACAAACAAATAAATTTTTAAAATGCCAGTATAACTAAAGCACTCCTAACAAAAGAAATGTTGGGTGTATCATCATCCCCAATCTCAAATTGCACTACAGAGCTGTAGTCATAAAACAGTACAGCATTGGTATAAAAACAGAAATGTTGACCAACAGAATTGGATTGAAGACTTAGGCATAAATCCATACACCAATGCACACCTGTTTTTTGATGAAGAAGTAAGAAATACACATGAACAAAGAGAATCTTCAGCAAATGGTGCTTGTCAAACTGTATGGTTGCACATGGAAGAATGCAAACAGATTCATATATAACACTCTTGCACAAACTCAAATCAAAGATCTCTACATAAACCAGACACACTGAACCTAGTAGAAGAGAAAGTGGGGGATAGCCTTGAACACACTGGCACAGAACAAAGACTCTGCTGTGAGGTACCGGAAATATTTACTAGCCACAGGTGAGAGTGCAAACTTGTTCATCTGCTATGGAAATCAGTGTGGTGGTTCCACGGAAAGCTGGAAATAGATCTACTCAAGATCCAGCTATACCATACCTGGGCATCTAGCGACTCTTGCATTCTACTACAGAGATGGTTTGTCAACCATGTTCATGCTGTTCTATTCATAATAGCCAGAAATTGGAAACAGTCTAGATCAACAGATAAATGGATAATGGAAATATGGTATATTTACACAATTGAATATTGTTAGTCTGTTAAGATTCATGAAATTCACAGATAAACCGATGGAGCTAGAAAAATGTCATCCTGGGTGAGGTAACTCAGACCCACAATGACAAATAAGGCAGGTATTCTTATCTATGTGAATGTTAGCTTCTAATCCTTTGATAGGCATGCTCATATCTGAATAACCACAGAGGTTAGGCATAGAGTAAGGAGCTAGGAGTTGAGAGGAAGCCTCTTCCAAGGCAGGGGAAATGGCATATATAGTTAGAGAGAAACAAGGAGGAACCACACTGGGGGTATTAAGCTGAGTGTGAGAAGAAGAGGAGTTAGGGAGGGACAGTTAACACTAAGGACCATTTGAGGGGTCATTTTGTTCTATTCTTGTTTGTGTGTTTTTATTTGCCTGTTTGTGTTCTTCAGAGAGAAAGAGGGTGTAGCATTTGGGGGGTAGGGAAATGGGGAGGATCTGGAAGGAGATGAGGGAAGGGAAATTGTGGTCAGAAAATACTATATGAAATAATTTTGTAGAATAAAGTTTCAATAAAATAAAATTTCAATAAAAATAAAATTTTAAAGATAAAGAAAAATGCAAATTAGAGTAAAGGCTTTTAAGTATTTGTGGCTGCTGTGTTAGATAAGGGCTAGAGGAAGAAGCCTCTGTGGAAATGTCATTTGAGTAGAGACCAATGAACGTTTAGAAGAATGCCCTGGAAAAAAGGGAGAAGTACAGTCTTAACACTTAAAAGGAAGAAAGTAAGTGTAAATGGAAAATGAGCAGGAGATGGTGAGGAGAAAATCCATCTGGAGCTAGCCTGGATGTGTCCTGAGTGTGGAGCACCAGCCTGGATGTGTCCTGAGTGTGGAGCACCAGCCTGGATGTGCCCTGAGCGTGGAGCATCAGCCTGGATGTTCCCTGAGCATGGAGCACCAGCCTGGATGTGTCCTGAGTGTGGAGCACCAGCCTGAGTGTGTCCTGAGTGTGGAGCACCAGCCTGGATGTGCCCTGAGTGTGGAGCACCAGCCCGGATCTGTCCTGAGTGTGGAGCACCAGCCCAGATGTGTCCTGAGTGTGGAGCACCAGCCCGGATGTGCCCTGAATGTGGAGCACCAGCCTGGATGTGTCCTGAGCGTGGAGCATCAGCCTGGATCTGTCCTGAGTGTGGAGCACCAGCCTGGGTGCGTCCTGAGCATGAAGCAAATGAAACACAAGATTTTTGGAGAGGAAATGATGTGATCTATGAAGTGCTCATTCTGACTACGGCAGAAATATAAAAATGGTCTCATTGAGAGGCTTCACAGCAGCTCAGGAAACAAGCAAGGCTTGTCTAGAGGCCATGAAAAATGATACACACACACTTTGTGTTACATCCATTAGGAAGATCTAATGTAAGACAGAAAGGGGGGAGGCAATGAGTATGAGGCTTTTGACCTGAGTTGTCAGGTGAACCATCTCATGTAACCATTGAGAATGGGTCTCTGGGTGGGTGGAATTAAGAATTTAATTTTGGATAATTTTGGAGAAGTTGTTTCCATTGATTTGTGGAATATGCCTGGCCAAAAGGGATAAAAACCTATATGATGAGGGAAAATGAAAGAGGAACTTGGACTCTACGGAAACTGAGGTAAATAAGAAGGGCTATCATGAAGGGAGGGGTCCTGGTGCTCAGACGAGAGTAGACTCTAGCTAGTTTCTTCTTGGCACTAATCCTATAGGCAATCATAGTGGAAGATGATGTTCAGACAGCCCATGGTGCTCTCACTAGTGACAGCAGAAGTTCTAGAATCAGCCCAACCTTTTCCATAAATCCTGATGGAAATAGGCATGAGGGTCACCAGCTGTCCAAACCTCTATCGGTAGGGTCTGTCCTGCCATTTCATCACAGGTTAAATGCACTGTGACTCCACTTCAGTTTCAGATAGATCTTTAGCTCTCGGCTGAGGCAGTGTTGAATCTTTCCCACAATCACCTAGGCAGATTTGGGGCTCTGGGATGTCCTATCTCAGATCCTGTCTACCTAAACACAAGTCAAAGTTCCTCCTTTGCTGGGAATGTCCCACATTGACACTACACTTCTTTTAGGCTGCTCCTTCCCAGAGGGTCTTGTCACATGAGCAGCAAGACCTTGGTCCTGATGCTTCTTAGAATACTTTTTTGGCATATTAGATTTGTGTTCATTATCATTCATCAATTTTTGGTGATTTTCCAAGTCAAAACCTTCTGGAGTTCGGAAAAAAAGGTTTATCTTTACAGAAATCTTGAAGAAAATCATATTTTTCATGCCCTCTTTTCAAATTCTACTTTGGGGCTCATTTTAAAACTCAGTGAATGTTTTATAGAATTAATAGAGGAAAACAAAGGAGCCAAAGTCTCCAGAAATTAAGCTTAACATTTTATACTTTCTCTTCATTTCACTCTTACCAAGCAGAGGTAAGAAGACCTGAGGTGAGTCTAGGAGACAGCTGATTGCCCCATCACTATGACGTCACTATGACGTCATGGCCAAAGTCACAAAGTGTTGGGAGGGGCAGGTGAACATCAGGGGACCGCTGTGATATGAGTCTCAGAGGGAAGAAAGCTTAGACGGGGAAGGGGTGCAAAGTGTGGCCAGGTAAGTGTCTGGGCTAAGTGGCCTGGTTTGATGGTTTGGAAGGTGAGGAAGAAGGTCCGTTAGGAAAGCAGAGTGGGACCCATCAAAGTAGGGTTTGTTCCTTACCCATATCACCACTCAGGCCTCGGCCCAAGCGTATTGACTTCGGTTTTCCTTCCCCCTTTTCAGAGCTCTTGAAGGCTAGAGCTCACTGACCTCCCGCCCATCTTTCCACCTCAGCAGGCGACTAATTTCAAATTCGCTTGTTTCAAATGTTTGCCTGGATTCCATCTCAGCTCAAGGAACCTGCCATCCCCCTTCCTGCAGTCTTAAATATGATTTTCTCCGGTTATGAAGGGGAGCTTTTCTAGGTCAGACGCCTCCCACTGCTCAATTTTATCTTTCTTTATGCATACCACACACACACACACACACACACACACACATACACACTCACTCTGACCCAGTCAAAACAAGGGCATTCACTACTTAAGCCATGACACAGCTTACTGCTCAGAGAGCCACTGCTTTCTTCTCTCCACACATCTAAGGGAGTCTCCTCTTATTTATTTCAGGGTCTAACCCGCCTCCATCTTCAGCTCCAGAGGCCTGGCCATATCAAGAACAAGGGCAAGAATGACTTCTGAACAGCAGAGAAGGTAGGTGGGGCCACCGACGTCCCTCAAGGGCCCTTTGGTTAGATTTGTCTGTGGGAGGAACAGCAGCTCCCCTGCTTCCCATTTCCATCTGGCTGCACCTAGGGTGGGGTAAATGGGGCCTTCTGTGTTCCCCTTATCTCCCTGGTGGGAGGGCAATAAATAGTCTCTGCATTCTGTGCAAGAAGGTGGCTAGTTATGGCATTCCCCCGAGGGTTGACTAGTTATGGCATTCCCCCGAGGGTTGGCTAGTTATGGCATTCCCCCGAGGGTTGGCTAGTCATGGTATTCCCCTGAGGGTTGGCTAGTTATGGCATTCCCCCGAGGGTTGGCTGGGTACTACATCCTTAGGACTATCATTCCAGGGTCGATGTTCTCTGAGTCTTTTATGTCCTCTACACTATGAATCATAGCCAGACATTCAACACTGTGTTTCCCTTAGACTAGGGTAGTAAATAAATAAATAAATTTTTCAAAAAGAACAGGCGTTTCTGTTAAGTAAAAGAAGCTAAATACAAGACCCAGAAAACATTAACTAAAGCAAAGGGAAAGTTTGCTGTGGGCTTATATGTCAGGGAAGTTTCAGGAAGAAACTGGAACTTAAGTCCTTGAAGTACATGACAGATGTTTTGAGGTAAGAGTTTGTAGGAACTTGCAGAGGGCAGGCAGGTCATAGGTTTGCAAACCACCTGTCCTCAGTGCCTCTGACCTGAGGTTGAGCAAGGAACCGAGAGGCTGAATCCTAGCAAATGGAAAGAGCTGTTTTCTGGACAACTGCTCACCCCAAGATTGAAATGGTGACTCTCTTGAGGTTTTATATGAATAAGCACATAAGCCACGCGGAGTACTGAGATCTCTACTGAAGAACAGGCTTATTTGTTTCATTGTGACGTCGAAGTGGACAAGACACTGAAAACTAACACAGATCACAGTAAGGCTTGAAATGAGCTTCACCGTTACAAAGGCTTTCTTTCTGTCATTCTCCAAACCCCAGAACTGAGGTCATTTCCCCTTGTTTCATAGATGAGGAAGCAAACTCATCCAGGCAAAGGAACTTAACAAAAGGGCTAGAATTCTGGCCCTAAATCCCATTCTTTTAACTGTTATGTAATCAGCTACAAAACAAGCAGGTTGCAGTAACTAACACTGTTTACCGCAATCAAAATACTATGGTGGACTCAAAGGGCCTGAGTCGGCATCCAAGCTATTCTCTGTTAGCAAGCGTGTGTCGCAGCCTGGATTTGCTGCTCAGCAGAGTAGGCCACCCACAGCTGCTTCACGGGATGTATACAGACAGAAGTCTGTGGGTCAGTGCCCACTTCATGAAGGCTCCATTTCTTTCTGCCTTAAGTTCAGGTCATTCTCCCACGAATCTCTGCCTCCTGCTTCTTGTGTACCTCTCTTTTCTCCATTCCCATTTCTGTCTCTCTATCTTCCTGTCAATACTACAGAGAGAGAGAAGCTGTCCCACTGCTATGACCAAGCATAATTAGTCATCATTTCTGTTTAAAAGAATCTGGATTAAAAATCAGTGTGGGGCCGGGCGGTGGTGGCGCACGCCTTTAATCCCAGCACTCGGGAGGCAGAGGCAGCTGGATCTCTGTGAGTTCGAGGCCAGCCTGGTCTACAAGAGCTAGTTCCAGGACAGGAACCAAAAGCTACGGAGAAATCCTGTCTCGAAAAATCAAAAAAAAAAAAAAAATCAGTGTGGGACAGGGCAGGGTACCCTGCCCTCTCTTAGGACTGGAGGGGGAGGAAACAGGGTTAGTGGGGGAGCAGGAGGGAAATGGGAGGAGGAGAAGAAGTGGAAATTTTGAATGGTATTATTTATAAAGCAATAAAAAGAAAAAAATCAATGTGGGAGGGGAAAAAACGGCTCAGTGGTTAGGAATATGCAAGTTCAATACCCAGTACCCATGCCAAAACAGCTTATAATCAGGGCAACTCCAGTTTCAGGGTGATCTGATACCTCTGGCCTTCAAAGGAACCCACACTCATATCCATACACACACACACACACACACACACACACACCTACATATAATTAAAAATAGAATACCTCCGGGCAGTGGTGGCGCACGCCTTGAATCCCAACACTTGGAACGCAGAGGCAGGTGGATCTCTGAATTCAAGGCCAGCCTGGTCTACAAGAGCTAGTTCCAGGAAAGAAACCCCATCTCAAAAAAACAAAAAAGAAAACTCTGAACACAAAGCCTGGGTGGACCCTAGTTCTGTTCTCTCTATATGCCCTGGAACAGATGTATGAAACCCCATGGCAGGAAAAGAACTGGGGTATTTTAGAAGAGCCTTGGCTTGAACTGGAGTGAGGGACAGCTGTCCTCGGGTTCCATGGAGAAATAAGAGTAGCAGAGGTCTTCCCATGAGTCACCCGACGACTCCCAGGGAGGTTTCTACCCTGTGGCATCCTGAAAACTTGTCGTTAAGAGTCCTCTCTTAAGTAAAGATCTTCTGGGCTCACCGTTCTTTGGGGATCCTTTGCTATCCTCTGTGTTCCCAGATTTCCTGGGGTTACAGGTCTTCATGCTGTCCCTTGGAAAGGCTACTTTCTTGGGGCAGGAACAGTTCAAGCAGGACCTTAGACAGAGCCGCCAGGGTCCTCAGGTTCTTAAACGTCTTTCCTCCAACTTTCAGCCTCTCACCAATCCCACCTGAGGGGCTCTATCCAGAGGTGCCTGAAACCTTGGCTCTTCTGGATTATTCCCAATCCCCTGGTTCCTTTGGTATGTCATCCCTACATAAATCCTCATGTGGCCAGGAGACCTGAGATCGGGTTGTTTGGGAGTCAATAGAATGGTAGATCGTTGGGAGCCAATAGAATGGTAGATCATTGGGAGCCAATAGAATGGTAGATCACTGGCTGCCCGTGTTTCACCCATCTTCATTCTGCTCCCTTCTGTCACTCACCTACCCCGTGTTCATTCATTCCCTCGCCAGGCTGGCTCTGGCATGCTTCTAGTGTAGCAGGCTTGCTTGGACCACCAGCCCTCAGATCATGACATGGACACTTATTAATTATGAGTGTTCGACCTTAGCTTAGGCTTGGTTCTAGACAGCTTTTTTTTTTAACCTAACCCATTTCTATTAATCTATGTGCTGCCCTAAGGCTCCTTTACCTCATCTACATACTGTCCATCCTGCTGTCCTGCTTCCTCCATGCCTGGCCGGCTCCCCTTTCTCTCTGCCCACTAGTCCCACTTATCCCTCTGCCTAGCTTTTAGACCAATCAGGTGCCTTATGCAGGCAACACACCTTTGCATAGTTAAACAAATGCAAAACAAACAAATGTAACTCATCTCTACACAGTTAAGCAAATATTCTATTCCACAACACAGCAATGTTTAAGAATAAGTCCTTATTGGGCTATCATTGTGCTACTGGTTTTTTACCTATAGCTTGTTTTATTTTGACGCCCTGTGTCCCTGACTGAGAGAGGCCTCTGCACTGTAACACCCGCTTCCCCTTGCATCTTCTTTCTCCAGAACTGTATTTTCTAATAAGTGAGACTTTTGAAGAAAATAATAAGAACTTCAGTTCCTCTTCCCAGAATAGCAAAGTTTTTCAAGTTCTTCTTCGGCTTCCACCCCAAACCTATCAGAAGTCATGAAGGAAGCTTAGAATGCAACTGGGGACAGAAAGACAACAGTTCTATAATTGTGTGCACTTCCTCAAAAGGGTCCTAGGCAGTTGAAAGACAAGAGTAGGAGGTAGCTATGATGGGCAGGAGGATGTAGCTAGGTTGGTGAGGTGCTGCCTTCACCTCTGCTGCTCTGTGGCATTCTCAAAGTTCTGGATAATAGTCAAGCTACCAAGAAGATGGAGCCCTAAGGGGAACATAAGATGTGAGATCATGACTGTTCCTAAAGTTTAAGAATTCTCACTAGTACAATGGAGTTTTTTTTTTTTCTAAATTATCCCCTCTGCTTCTCCTCCCAAGTCTCCCTCTCTCCAGCACATCAATTGAAGAGGCAATAAAATCACAGGTGGGTAAGACAACCACGTGTGTTGGTTTCTTAGGGGACTCCTGGATTCGGTGGGGGGGGGGTAGGTGGCTCTGGTCAGGAGGCAGAAAAGCTGTGTAGTGAGGATGTCATAATGCCCATGCCATTTCTATACCTGACAGTTCCAGGCAGGTTCCTGGATGTGGATAAAGCAGGTAAATGTATATTGGGTGTTTATAGAAAAAAATAGCATAACTCTTAGAAATTCACCTCAATTCCAAGAAGTATCTTCTATTCCACCACTTACATGTCATGTCCAGTCAGATTCTTGGGGAGTTTGAATAATGTTGCCAAGGTTTGTCTTGTTGTTTCAACAGGAAAGGGAGTTGACAATCACTGAAACCCTATGGGACCAGGTACGTATACAGGGTTGCTTTTGACAGCACAGTGACATGTGGGAGAAACGTGGGCAAAACAGATTAGTGATGAAGGTCACCCTGTCCCTCCCGCCTTTTTCTATCACTCTTTAAACCCCAAATCCTCTAAAGCCCCCCATACCCGTACATGTTTGTGCAGTTCCCAACACCTGCCAGTCTGGCCCTGTCCAGACTCCTGTTTCACAGCTGTTGAATGTTTCACAGGGATGGATGCCCACCACAGACTTGTAAGGCAGGTTTGGTCACTCCCGTGGGGTTCAGTGGGACACAGTGATGCAAAGGAAACACAAACGTGACTGCATTTCCGAGCCAGTTTAGATTAACTATTTAGATGGTTTTTACTACCTCCGTCTACAAGGGTTTAGATGAAAACCCATGGTGAAGAAGGTTTCTGTGCATTCCTTGAGCTAGACACTCCAGGACACTCTTAGCTGTAGACCATTACATCACACTGCTGCCAGTGCCTGAGGCCAGAGCTGTCCTCGCCATCTCTCCTCTTCGGTGTACCTAGCTCAGTGTTGAGTTTCCAAACCCTGCTCAGCCTCTCTCTAGCTTGATGTCTGTGGTAGCTCAAATGAGCATGGCTCATAGGTTCATCTGTTTGAATATTTGCTTCTCAGTTGTCACTAGGGTGTGGACTTTGAGGTTTCAAAAGTCCATGCTGTTCCTAGTTAGTACTATCTATCTATCTATCTATCTATCTATCTATCTATCTATCTCTATCCATCCTTCCACTGGATCATATCTATCTGTCTGTCTGTCTGTCTGTCTGTCTGTCTGTCTCTATCCATCCTTCCACTGGATCATATCTATCTCTATCCATCCTTCCACTGGATCCTATCTATCTATCTATCTATCTATCTATCTATCTACCTACCTACCTACCTACCTACCTACCTACCTACCTTTCTCTGTTTGTGGATCAAAATGTAAGCTCTTAGCCATGGCTGCCTGTGTGCTGCCAGGCTCCCTACCATGATGATCACAGACTCTAACACTCTGAAACCTTAAGCCCCATAAAAATTATTTCTCTTATAAGTCACTTTGATCATGGTGTCTTCTCATACCAATAGAAAAGTCACTAAGACATTATTCTTAAAGTGCCCCTGTCTGGCGATGGGTGTGTGTAGCGGACCATGCCTGTCTGTGCTCTATGCGCTACCATACAGTTCGCGAATGGGGCAAGGGGCTGGAGATTGAAACATTTTAATAGCTGTGCTCGGTTTCAGCAAAAGGAGGACTGGTTAAACAGAAATGAAATACAATGTTGAGTTTCACTAACCTTCTCTGCACAGCGCAGGCCTCCTTAGATGCATCTCTAATATCCACTCATCACACTGAGCAGTGGCCTGAAGATCTATGTAGAGTTGAAGTCACTGTGGGTGGTTACTGGGGCTAAAAAGCCCCAGACTGTTGGAATTCACACTGTACACACTGGAGCAATTAGGTATGATATAAAATAATACACTACAAACTAGGAGGTTAGGGAACTTTATTTTATATGTAAGTTCCCTCTGTGATGAGGTGATAGTTTGCAATACTAATCTTTTGTGTGTATATTTCTTTTTCTTCTGCCAGGTGCTAACAGCTTTTAAAGGCATCCAAAAGGAGGTGAGGTTAAATTTTGACTCTCTAAATCCCCTGCTTTTAAACATCCCTTTTCTTCCACGACCTGCTGAGATGTAAACACTTAGTAGCAAGGTGTTCATTTCAATGATGAGGACTGACTTGTCACCCCAGCCAACTGAGGCAAGACGCTGCCTAGCAACTCCCTCGGAAGAACCATACTAAAACACTGGGGCAGGGGAGAAATTGATTTACCAGAAATTCTCACAACAGAATTATTGATGTGGTCATATGAAATGCTGATCAGGGACTTCACTGAGAGGAACCCTCTGGGTAGCACAGTAAACAGCCCTGGTCCCCATGTGTCTCTTAACTGTGAATTATAGTAGCCCAGGTCTAAATTTTGTCCCCTCTGCAGAGTTCAATTTCCTTTCTAAACACTGATCAAGTATTTAAACATTACACTGAAGCAGGAGTTGTATTGCCAGCCTTACCCCAGAGGCTGAGCTTGTTCAGAATGTTGAGGCACCTCCGACCCACCAAGTCCCCTGATGCACATCCTTCCTTTCCTTCCTCTTCCTCCCTCTCTCTCTCCTATCCTTATTCCTACCTGCCCTTAGCATGTCTTGCTTCCTGAGTGGTTGGCTGATGTCCCCTGACAACACCTTCCTTCTTCCCATCATTCTCAGTTTGGCTTTCCTGCCTAATTTCCTGCCCAGCTAATGGCCTGTCAGCTTTTTATTAACCAATGAGAGTAATACATATTAATAGTGTAGAAAAGAATTATTTCACAGCAATGAGAAAATCAAAAGGGGGGATAAAAGTCAAAGCAGAAAAGCTGGAAGAAAATAAGTAAGCTCTTTGTATGTGCCATCAGGCTGCTAAGTAATGTGCTGTGTCTCTGAGCTCTATTTTATTAGCCTGCATCTACTGGCCGTGTTGTAGATAAGGCATTATCTGGAGCAGCCAGTTTTTGAGGGATACAAACTCAGCTTTTAAGGAACATAAAGTTCCACCCATAGATCTTAGTTGGGATTTCTATTGCTGTGAGGAAACACCATGACCACAGCAACTCTTATAAAGGAAAACATTTAACTGGGGTGGCTTACAGATTCAGAGGTTTAGTCCATTATCATCACGGCCGGACATGGCAGCATGCAGGCAGACACGGTGCTGGGAAAGGAACTGAGAGGTCTCCATCTTAAAGGCAACGCAACAGGAAGTGAACTGACACACTGGGTATGGCTTTAGCATATATGGGACCTCAAAGCCCGCCTCCACAGTGACACACCTCCTCCAATAAAACCAGAGCTACTCCAACAAGGTCACACCTCCTAGTAGTGCACTCTTTTGGGGGGGCATTTGCTTTCAAGCCACCACACCATATGCCTGTGTCCCACAGTTAGACACCTCTACATCTGGTCAGCACGATGAAGACTCAGGGGTACCAGCCTTCTAAGTCTCTGACCACTGAATCCTCATTCTCTTTCAGCTTCAGGAAGATGCTCGGATTCGAGGTAAAAAAAAAAGATGTCAAGAGGGAGGGGGAGTGGACTGGGGGGAGGAGAAGTGGAGTGGGGATAGGGGGAGGGGAGCGGGGGGAGGGGGCAATATGTGGGAGGAGGGGGAGGGAAATGGGAAACGGGGAGCAGTTGGAAATTTTAATTAAAAAAGAATAAAAAAAAATGAGAAAAAAAAAAGATTTGGCTGCGGCAATAAGGCGTAGAATTTGAGAGTAAGGGGTTTATCCCAAAGTCTCATCTGAAGATTCACTATCTGGATCACAGCTGGACTGGCTTCCTGCCCATCAAGCTGAACATTGGCTTAGGATATAACTGCTCCTATTGCTATTCTGTTTCCTAAAGGGGAACAGGTGATAAATTTTGATTGATGAAAAATATCCGTTTTCCATAGCTGAAAATGTAGCTCAATTGGTAAGAGTTTTCAGCTTGCATGCTCAAAATTCTGAGATCAATACTTTGCATTACATAATGCCTATAATTCACAAACACTGAGGAGACAGGAGGATCAAGAGTTCAAGGCCACCCTTGGCTACATATGAGTTCAAGATCATCCTAGGATACATCATATCCTGTCCCAAGTAAAATAAATTACACAGACTAGGGAGAATTCTGTCAGTAAAGTACTTGCCAGAAAGCATGAGGACCTGATTTCAAGCCCAGCTTTAAAAGCTCAGTGTGAATACATGTGCTTGCAATCTCAGCAATGGGGCGGTGAAGGTCAGCGGATCCTTGGGGCTTGCTGTCCGACTCTTATTTGGTGAGTTCTAGGCCAGTAAGAGATCCTGTCTCAAAAAGCAATATAGACAGCACCTGAGGAACAACATGTGAGGTTGATCTCTAGTCTACACGTGCATGAGCGCATGCGCGCGCGCACACACACACACACACACACACACACCACTTTCTAATACTACCCCCCCCCCAAAAAAAAGAAGTGCTATAAAAAGTAAGAAATCAGGAAATAGTTTCTCCAGGAGCAGCATCTGAGACTGAGGCAGTTGACTTACCAGCAGTGACTGAGCAGAGATTTCCAATGCCACAACTAACCGTGTTTCGCTGGAGTCTGTTGCCACACCCTACACCCTTCTGACAGCGTCTGTGCTGCCACAAGTCTGGCCCCTCCCTCTCTGGCTGGCTAGACTTTTAACTGGAAATGCTAAAAGTGAGCTTGGCAACTGGGGAGAGATTTCCAGACCCCTGTAACAGAATGTCTCCTTCCTCAGGCATGAGCAACCGTTCTGTGCCATCTGTGCCACCTGTACCCCCCAGGACAGGGTAAGTGGCCCTCTTCTGATGGTCTGGAAAAAGGAATAGCGTCCACCCGGATATGGGTATGGTGGCCAGAAATGTAGTTAGCTATGAGCCTGCCTTGAGAAGCCTATAGCTATGACACATGCCCTCCTGACAGAGCGTGAGTTGGTCCTCCCTCACTCTCAACTGGTGGTGAGCAGCGAAGTCGGGGCTTCTTTCTCCATCCTTCCTGAAATCCCACGGTCAGACCTGGATCTATCTCATCAGAACAGATTTTGGGAAATTCTCATCGAACCAGAGAATGGGCTTGGATTCTGAGTCTCTGTCCCTCTGCCTCCCATATGATGTCACAGCTAATGATAAGGTCACATAGAAAGACGATGAATTGAAAAGAAAAGTCATGAAGAATGAGGAGGAATCAAGGGCTTCCTTAGCATGTTGTAAAATAAAGTAACGGAAGCTTGACAGTCCTGTGCCCCAATACTGGGCACAGACTAGGGAAAAAGATCCAGCCACCATCTAGAGATTTAATTTAAGCACCACGAATGACTTCCAACAGCAACACCTGAAAATTTTTGGTGAGTAATGAAAAAAGACTATAGCATTATATACTTCAGGTAGATTTTTAAAAAGATATTTTTAAAAAATCTGTTTGATATGTTTCAGGTAAGCCCTGTCTAAACCAAGAACTGGAAAAGGTAAGCTCTCTAGATCCCATAGAAACACAATTTGTCCCTCTCGGAATGCTGGTCTTACAAGACAAAGTCATTCCAACTATTATATATTCACTTTTCACAGCATGGGGTCTTGAACCCAGGGCTCTGTGCTTGCTGGGCAAATGCTCTACAAGGGAGCTGTATCTCCAGCTCTCTTTTCACACTTTTCATTTTGAAGTGTGGTCTAACAAAGTTGCCCGGGCTGGCCTCAAATTCATTCAGTAGCCTCAATAGGCCTTGAGCTTAGAATCTGCCCGCCTCGGCTTCCTACCTGGCTAGAATTACAGGTCTATACCCCCACAAACAGCACAAGCATACCCTTTGAAGCAGACTGGTAATTATTCTTTAACTTGATCAGTGCTAACCATGTAAGGAACACTGATATGCAATAAGTTTTTACAGAAACTCTAAATTTAATTATTATAAACCTTTGCTATGAGGAATAATAATGATTGACCAAAACTCCTCTAAATCTATCATCTAATGTTAATATCCCTCTGAACCAAGCCAGAGGCATTTTCCTAATGAACCTAATTGGCCATGATGACTTATGACCCTTAATCCTAATGCCCAACAAGGGCATTTTACCTCATGAAATTGGAAGCCCAGAATCAATGATGCCCATTTCTGCTGCTGGCATGAATCCTCAAAGACAGCAGAGAATGGGAAGGGGGTAGGAAGACTGGGATATCATTCCTTCATGATCTACCATTCCCCTTATGTGGTACAGAAGCTTCAGGCCTCCAGATTTCTCTACAGCCCCAAAGAAAGATCACAGCTCAACTCTGGAGAGCAGCCATCAGAAGCCATTCCTACAACCCGAAATGTTAAGTCGATGACCACCAGCCTTCTACCCTAGACTCTAACTTTGTCATCAAGGAAGTATTCCTGTGTTTCTTCCAGGTATTTACTCAAATACCCTTTCCTGCCTACCCTTCCTGATCACCCTGCTATACATAGCAGGAACCCAGACTCCCTAGGCACTCTTGACGACATGGCAAAGGAACACCCTAGCAAGCAAGGATAGTCCAGAGCAAAGGTGATGAAGTTGAAAAAACAGACACGTGAGGGCAGGATCAGCCCGTGTTCTTTTGATCTCCTTGGTCAACACATAACATAATGTGCCAGCCATAGATGGTTCTGTATAGAAAAGAGTGTTCAAAACAAGAGCTAAAGAAATGGAACAGGGGAGATGTTAAAATCCTAATGAACGTGAAGCCACCGTTTCTTTACAGACTGTTTTAGAGACTCGTGCTGCTTCAGGGACTTAATTCACTATCAAGAGTCAAACACTAAATAGACATGCTAAACAGGCTTCTTTTATCAAGTTTGCTCTTTGACAGTTTTACACAGCATATAACCTCCTCTCTAGTCTTCCCTGCCTTCTAATATGCTCCTCTCTGCAGTCTTCCTTTCCACACTCATGACTTTTGTTGCTGATGTTTTGTTGAGATCAACTGAGTTTATCCAGAGTTGTTTGTGTGGTCATGGGTTTAGAATTATCCTCCAGAGCCTGGTGGACTCTTCAGTGGGTACACAACTGAAAAAAAAATGATTGCCTCTCCCCCAGAATTCAATAGTTCAATCGGTAGAGGTGGGGTTCCATCATCCCCAACTCATAACTGACTCTCAATAGGCAAAGTCTTGTGTAGGTTTCCTGTAGGCATCCATAACTGCTATGACGTCATGGCCATATTGGCTGTGTCATATGGGCCCATAAAACAGTGTCTGACAGCCATTTTCTCTGTCTTTCAACTCCTATGTTCTTCCCTCCCCCTTTTCTGCAGTGTTCCCTAAGCCTTAGCGGGGCGGGGGGTATGAATATTCTGTTTAGAGCTGAGCACTCAACTGTCACAGTCCCTTTGAGCACCTTGAGTGGCCATGCATCTGTTCATTAATCACTGTTTATTGCAGAGAGACTTCTCTGATTCAAGGTGAGAGGAGCATTTGTCTACGGGTAAAAATATAAATGTGTAAAGTAACTCAGTTGACTTGAGATTCTTTGTAATAATGCAGTTGAGTGTGGTGCACCCTTACTGACACTGTTTAGCCAACAAGCCAATTCCTCAACTCTCTTAACACTCCTTAGGCTCATTTGATCCCTAACCCCATATGCAGGAGACCCCCTCAGATGCTTGCCTCTCTGACCACCTCCAGGGCTCTCAGAGAATCCTCAAGACACAGCCTGATGTGATGGGAAAAACTGACTACATCTGCCTGAGTCTTAATGCAGTGACTATGTATTTTCTTAGGTGTCCCCTTTGAAATCATGTATCCCATTTCCCAATAAATAATCAAAATACACACAAATTCTTATATTCAAAATAAGATTACATCATTCGAAAAGGGCAACTTTAGTCAAAAAGCTTTTGTCATCTCTTAAAACCCACTTTTGATTTAGATATGGAGACAGAACTCTTTCCTGTTGGTGAAACAAGTGCATAATGACAAGGATGCTGAGCTGGGTCTGCTCAGGCACTCAGTTTATAGTAATAGTTCTCTTCCCTTGATTTATGTTGGATGTCTGGATGGGAGCCTGAAGCTGGTCACATGACCACAGGTACATCTTCCATGATACCTGACTAGCATTATCTTCCAGGGCTCAGCTCGGTTGCCTGAGAAACAACGATTGTGAGACAGACATCCTCAGCACCAGAATCTACAACAGCAACTAGGAACTTGGAAATCAACCGAGAACCAGGCACATCCGAACTGCCAAGCAAAGAATCCAGCAGATAAACACTGGAGGAAATAAATGTAATGTAAACAAATGTCATCTTGGTTCTTCCTGAGTTGTGGGATGTGATGATAGAGCCCTTGAGCCACAGCTCCCAGCAATGGGAGGAAACCTGAGCCACAGCTTGTACGCTCATTCTCTGTCTCCTGTTCTTCTTCTCAAGGTTCTCTGTTTTCATGTTAGCTTAACCATATTTAAAATATGGTCTGGGGGGTTGGAGAGATGGCTCAGAGGTTAAGAGCACTGCCTGCTCTTCCAAAGGTCCTGAGTTCAATTCCCAGCAATCACATGGTGGCTCACAACCATCTGTAATGGGGTCTGGTGCCCTCTTCTGGCCTGTAGGCATACACACGGACAGAATATTGTATACATAATAAATATTTAAAAAAAAATAAAATATGGTCTGGTTCTTCTATTCCTAAAAGCAGAGAGGGTGAACTTTGAAGAAGAGGAAGGAAACCAGCAGTGGGTGGAGGGGAGGAGAAAAGAGGCCAATGGGGTGGACAGAATGGATGTATTTTGTGTGTAGAAAAAAGGCCTCAGGCGTGAGAACCAAAGGCTCTTTTCATGTCTAACACATTGTGTCCCAAATAGTCTCAAGGTACCATTTCCCCATATTTGTCGCCACATGAGAGGACTGCCTAGTCCAACAGAATTTCCTATACTCCTTGGATTTTGTAAATATAAATGCATATGTTAAGTAAGACATATGCAATAAGACAACTTTTGTTTCTTTTAGAAACAGAATCAGAACACAACATATTAAATAACTATACGGCATAGAATGTAACCACAGGAGTGAGAGCTTGTCACGGTACTAGCTGGTTTTCTGTGTCAACTTGACACAAGCTAGAGTCATCAGAGAAGAAGGAGCATCGGTTAAGGAAATGTGCCCACGAGAGCCAGCTGTAGGGCATTTTCTCAATTAGTGATCAATGGGGGAGGACCCAGCAGGCTGAGCAAGCCAGGGAAATCAAGCTGTAAGCAGCACCTCTCCATGGCCACTGTATCAGCGCCTGCCTCCTGTCCTGACTTCCTCTGATGATGCCTATGATCTGGAAGTGTAAGCCAAATAAACCCTTTCCTCCCCAGCTTGCTTTTGATCACAGCGTTTCATCGCAGCAGCAGAACCCTAACTAGGACAGCCACGCAGCCCGTACAACAAGTGGAATGCGCTAGAAGGATACAGTAGGTTCTAAAATTGTTCACCTCCTTATATACTGACCTGGTGTTAGTTAGAAGGCAAATTTTAACTAATTAATTAAGATAGAATTACTAGGGAACATCACATGATAATCCACAGTAAATGCTGGTTAAAAACAAAAACCAGATACAGAAGTTCTCTGTTTTCATGTTAGCTTAACCGTATTTAAAATATGCTCTGGTTCTTCTATCCCTAAAAGCAGAGAGGGTGAACTTGGAAGAAGAGGAAGGAAACCAGCAGTGGGTGGAGGGGAGGAGAAAAGAGGTCAATGGGGTGGACAGAATGGAAGTACATGATACACTGCACAAAGGCCATAGTGAAACTCATGACCCAGTAAGTGTATATGCTGTGACAATTTTAAAGAATTACCTGCCTCTGAGGTTATGCCAAACTAGAGCCTTTCTGCAGTATGAGAACACAATGATTCAGTTGCATTAAAAAATGTCAAATCTTCCTCAAAATAGAATCATGACCAAAAGAGAAGAAAAAACTGTAGAAGCATATTTACAAGTGACTAATATCATACTGGAGACTCCAATTTGTTTGAGAGAGGAGAGAACAAAATAGAGGGTTTCTACAAAAGCAAGGAAAAAAAGAAAATTTGGAAACATAATATTGAAAATAAGCAGATTAGGAGCAAAAAGAGAAGCTGAGAAAAGTGTCAAATTGAAATATAAGAAAAATGTCAAGAAAATACAACATACAGTAATGAAAATTTTATTGAAAACGATAAAATCTAACATATATTTAGAGTCTCAGAATAGACTATGGGACAGAAAGATGCAATTTAATATAAAAGCCAAGGTAAAAACCACAAAAGATGATAGGTAGGTAGGTAGGTAGATAGATAGATAGATAGATAGATAGATAGATAGATAGATAGATCAATAGATAGATAGGTGATAGAGATAGATCAATAGATAGATAGATAGATAGATAGATAGATAGATAGATAGATAGATAGATAGATAGATAGATAGATAGATAGATAGATAGAGTAGATAGAGTAGATAGCTATAGATAAAAAATTAAGGAACCTGTGTGGTAGTACTGAGGTCTTGGAAAATGGCTTCTGCCTTTAGGTTTGGGGAACCAGACTGATAGCTAGACACCTGAGAACTCCAGAACAAAAAGAAGCAAACTTACCCAGGAGGACTAGACACCAGGAAATAATTAAACTGAGAGTTGAAATCAACAAAATAGAAACAAAGAAAACAATACAAAGAATCAATGAGGCACAGAGTTGGTTCTACAAGAAAATCAATAAAACAGACAAAACTTTATCCAAACTAACCAAAACGCAGAGAGAGAATATCCAAATTAACAAAATCAGGAATGAAAAGGTGACATAACAGAGGAAATCCAGAGAATCGTTAGGTTATATTTTGAAAACCTGTACTCCACAAAAATAGGAAAACTTAAAGGAAATGGACAAATTCCTGGATAAATATCACTTACCAAAATTAAATCAAGACTACATAAGCATATGAATAGATGTAGAACACTAAAGAAATAGAAGCAGTCATCAAAAGTCTCCTAACCCAAAAAAAAAAAAAAAAAAAAACAGGACCAGATGGTTTCAGCTCAGAATTCTACAAGATTTTCAAAGAAGAACTAATATTAATACTCCTCAAATTGTTTCACACAATAGAAACAGAAGGAACATTGCCAAACTCTTTTTATGAGACTACAATTACCCTGGTACCAAAACCACATAAAGACATTACTAAGAAAGAGAATTACAGACCAATCTCACAAAATACTGGCAAACCAAATCCAAAAAAAACATCAGAAAATTAACTACCATATTCAAGTAAGCTTCATCCCAAAGATGCAGGAATGGTTCAACATACAAAAATCTGTCAATGTAATCCACCATATTAACAAACTGAAAAATAAAAACCCCATGATAACCTCATTAGATGCTGAAAAAAAACCTTTGACAAAATACAACATCCCTTCATGATAAATGTCTTGGTGAGAGCAGGGATACAAGAAACATACCTAAAAAATAATAAAGACAATACATACCAAGCCAACAGCCAACATCAAACTAAAAGGAGAGAAACTCCCAGAGATCCCACTGAAATCAGAAACAAGACAAGGTTTTCTATTCTCTCGATGTCTATTCAATATAGTTCTTGAAGTCCAAGCTAGAGCAATAAGACACCAAAGGGAGATCAAGGGGATACAAATTGGAAAAGAAGAAATCAAACTCTCACTATTTGCTGATGACATGATAGTTTACATAAGCGATCCCAAGATTTCTACCAAGGAACTTTTACAGCTCATAAACACTTTTAGTAATATAGCAGGATACAAGATTAACTCAAAAAGTCAGTAGCCCTCCTTTACACAGATGATAAATGAGCTGAGAAAGAAATCAGAGAAACATTACCCTTCACAATAGCCACAAATAACATAAAATATCTCAGAGTAACTCTAACCAAACAAGTGGAAGACCTGAATGACAAGAATTTTAAATCTTTGAAGAAAGAAATTGAAGAAGACACCAGAAAATGGAAAAATCTCCCATGCGCTTGTGTAGGCAGAATTAACATACTAAAAATGGCAATCTTATCAAAAGCGATCTACAGATTCAATGCAATGCCCCCCAAAATTCTTCACAGACCTTAAAGGAACACTACCCAACTTCATATGGAAAAGCAAAAAACCAAGGATAGTCAAAACAATCCTGTACAATAAAGGAATTTCTGGAGGCATCACAATTCCTGACTTCAAACTCTACTATAGAGCTTCAGTACTGAAAACAGCCTGGTATTGGCATAAGAACAGACAGGAGGACCAATTCAACCAAATCGAAGACCCACATATTAATCCACACCTACGAACACCTGATTTCTGACAAAGAAGCAAAAAATATCAAATGGAAAAAAAAACATATTCAACAAATAATGCTGGCATAATTGGATTTCAACATGTAGAAGAATGAAAATAGATACATAGCTATCACCATGCACAAAACTCAAGTCCAAATGGATCAAAGACCTCAACAGAAGAGAAAGTGAATGCATTGGCATAGGAGACCACTTCCTAAATATAACACCAGTAGCACAGACACTGAGAGAAACAATAAATGGGACCTGAAACTGAAAAATTTCTGTAAAGCAAAGGACATGCATAGTCAACAAGACAAAATGACAGCCTACAGAATGGGAAAAGATCCTCACTAACCCCATATCAGACAGTGGTCTGATCTCTAAAATATTCAAAGAACTCAAAAATTGGTCATCAAAAGAACAAATAATCCAATAAAAAAAATGGAGTACAGACCTAAACAGAGAACTCTCAACAGAGGAATCTAAGATGACTGAAAGACACTTAAGGAAATGCTTAACATTCTTAGTCATCAGAGAAATGCAAATCAAAACAACTCTGAGATTTCATCTTACACCTGTAAGAACGATCAAGATCAAAAACACTAATAACAATTTATGCTGGAGAGGTTGTGGGGTAAAGGGAACACTCTTCTGTTGCTGGTCAGAGTGCAAACTGGTACAGTCCCTTTGGATGTCAGTGTGCCGATTTCTCAGAAATTTAGGAAACAACCTTCCTCAAGACCCAGCAAGTCTACTTTTGGGTATATATCCAAAGGATACTCAATCGTACCACAAGGACATGTGCTCAACTATGTTCATTGTTTGTCATAACCAGTACCTGGAAACAACCTAAATGCCCTCAACCAAAGAATGGATAAGGAAAATGTGTTACATTTACACACCAGAAAAAATAATGACATCTTGAAATTTGCAGGCAAATGAGTGGATCTAGAAAACATTATATTGAATGAGATAATCCAAACCCAGAAAGACAAATATCATAAGTACTCACTCATAAGTGGCTTTTAGACATAAAACAAAGAAAACCAGCCTACAGTTTACAATCCCAGAGAGCCTAGACAACAATGAGGACCCTAGGAGATATATATATAGATCTAATCTACATGGGAAGTAGAAAAAGACAAGACCTCCTGAGTAAACTGGGAGCAAGGGGACCATGGGAGAGGGTTGAAGGGGAGGGGAGAGGAAAAGAGGGGGCAGAGAAAAATGTATAGCTCAATAAAATCAATTAAAAATAAGAAAAAAATCTCCATCCTAGCTTAACATACTTCAGAAGAAGAACTACAGAAGCCAAAAAACAAGGTTAGTACATTTGGGGACTTTCCCATAACTATGCACTTTGATGGATTAAATCTTTGTTCTTGTTTGGCATGAACCCTACATGCTGGGTTCTGAAGCATGAACAGTACTTCCATCATGGTGTCAGCTGTGCTAAGGTCTGAGGGCCTTCTAAAGTCTGGGAGCCTGTTACACACCTGTTCATGCCTATTCAAGAGTTTAGGGGGAAAAAACTGGAAAGAGCCCTGGAGCTATTCCCATTCTGCCCACAGCAATGTTCCAAAACAGAGCATCAGATGAATCTGAATGAGACACTACATTCTAGTTTAGCTCATACCATAGTCCATTCCCCAGGCAGATCACGCGCACAGCCACAAAAGACATCCACGAGAAAGCATCCACCTGAAACCTGCTTTGACCTGCAAATAGATCCCACTAATTTCTTTACCTCCCCTTCACCTCTAACTTCTGTAACCTACCTCAAGTTTATATGCAACTACATAAATATCTTTCCACCATAGGACTCCTAACAATGGGAGTGGTGGGGGTGTCTTGACTCTTTTGCCTGTTCTTGGGACCCTTTTCCTCCTATTGGGGTTGCTTCATCCAGCCCTGACAAGAGAGTTAGTGCCTAGTCTTATTGTAACTTGTTATGCCATGTTTAGCTGATAGTCCTGGTGGGCCTGCTCTTTTTTTTTTTTCTTTTACTTTCTTTTTTTCTTTTGGGTTTTTTTTTTTTTTTTTTTTTTTTTGAAGGGGAAGAAGAAGGAATGGATCTAGGGGAAAGGAGGTGGAAGATTTGGGAAATACTAGGAGGAGTGGAGGGTGGGGAAACTATGATCAGGATATGATATATGCGAGAAGAATGAAAAATACTCTGTCTTCAAATGGCAAAAAAAAAAAAAAACCTAGAAAGGAGAAAGTCCATAGCTAGCTCTTCCAGACCTTCAGTAAGACATTGATCCTACCCATGGAAGACTGACCCTATCCAATCACATGTGATCACTTGCTAAAAGCCCTACCTATCAAAACTGTTGCATTGGGAATTGTGTCAATACAAAGTTTGGAGGAGATACAAATATTTAAGCCACAACAATCAGTGACAAGAAGCCGGGACCTACCTTCAACATCTTTCTTGGACTCGTCTTGGTTAAATATATAAGTTCATTACTTAGAAGTCACGGTTTTGCTAACAACTATGGAATACAATTCATTTAAATGTTATTAGATTATATATAAAGATTTTCTTTTTTCCATTGTCCAAGGGATAAAATGTATGTGTATCATGAATAATAAAAACCCAGAGACAGATATTGGGGTTCAAACTGAAGATCAGAAAAGCAAAACAACCAAGCCACTAGAGAAGTCTTAGCTCTACCAAGGCTGGGCAACCACAGACTGAGCCCTGAGCTTTTCACTCCTCCCATCTTATATTCTCCTTTAGTGCTGGGATTAAAGGAATGTGACTTCTTAGTTCTGGGATTAAAGGTGTGAGCCACCACCACTTGGATCTGTTTCCCATTGATCTTGTGCAACCCAAGGTGGCCTTCTACTCACAGAGCTCCATCTGCCTCTACCTCTCAAATCCTGGGATTAAAGGTGTGTGGCACCACTGCCTGGCCTCTGTGGCTTAGTTTTACCCTCTGGTCTTCAGGCCAGCTTTATTTATTAAAATATAAATAAAATATCATTGTGTCTGATCCAGCAACTTTAATTTTTATATTCCTACAAACTGCCTTCATAAGAGAACATAAATTCTCTAACATAAGAGAAGTTGTGTCTACTGAGCCCCTCATGTCAAACTGACCCTCATTGGAGTAGCTCTAAACATTCATACTTCAGGTTCTTTAAGAAAATTAGAATCTTTTCTGCCTTGTGTTTCACAATTCTTCTAGTATTTAATCATTACTCAATTCTAATGCTGTTAATAGAGTTTACATTAGCAGCCCACTTCTTTTTTTTTTTTTATGGTGAAAAAGTGTATATTTAGAATTAGCCGGCTGGGCTCAGTTTAGATGATTCCAATTTTGTTGGCAACATCCAGAGCATCATAATCAGGAGCCAACCGAACATACGCCTTCTTCTCTCCATCGGGCCTTATGAGGGTGTTGACTTTGGCCACATCGATGTCATAGAGTTTCTTCACAGCCTGTTTGATCTGGTGCTTGTTAGCCTTGACATCCACAATGAACACAAGCGTGTTGTTGTCTTCTATCTTCTTCATGGCTGACTCGGTGGTCAGGGGGAATTTGATGATGGCATAGTGGTCAAGCTTGTTCCTCCTGGGCGCGCTCTTCTGGGGGTTTTTAGGCTGCCTTCGTAGCCGCAGGGTCTTGGGCCGCCGAAAGGTGGGCGATGTGCGGATCTTCTTCTTTTTGTGGCTGTGGACGCCTTTCAGCACTGCCTTCTTGGCTTTCAAGGCCTTCGCTTTAGCTTCGGCTTTGGGAGGGGCAGGAGCTTCCTTCTTCGCTTTCAGCGCCATCTTCAGCAGCCCACTTCTGATACCAAAATCTTCTACATTAGTTTCTGTAGCTACTATAACAAATTAACAAAACCTTAGTCACTTAAAACAATGGAAATGTATTCTCTTGTGGTTCTGGAGTCCAAAAGCAGAGCATCGCAGCTTCTCATGCCCACTGGAAATTCCTGGGTGCTGTATGTTCTTCACCTCTCTCAGCTTCTGGTAACTGTCAGTATTCCATAACTGGCTACTCCTTTGATTTCTCCTTCTTTCTCACATTGTCTGCTTCCTCCCTTCCCTGTATCTTCTCCTATTTCAAATATCCTCTGACTTTTCTTTGCAAGGACACTTGACATTATATTTAGGACTTACAGGGTGGTCCAAGATGAGCTCATCACAAAATCTTTAATAAAATTTTCCTAAGAAGATAACAATTACAAATTCTGAGGATTGGGACATGGATACATTGTTTAGTAACTATTTACCCACTGCATAATCAGATACAATAGAGTAGCTATTAAAATAGAATAAAATATTCAAGTTATTTAGTATAACTTGAATCCATCCTTTTTTTCAATAGCCATAACTACGTTTCTTTATATAACCAAACTGCAGATATATTGAAACAAAACAAGAAAAGTTTTTACTTTCACGGAGCTTTAAATGCTTTCATTTAATAAGAGGAATCAGATAACAAGGTAATAATAACAAAATAAATAAGAAAATTCTGCATAGTGATTATTGTGTAAGAAAATGGTATTAGAACTCAGTAATTTGTCATGGTTCAGTTCACTTTGAAATCCCTGAAGAGCCTTTCAGCCCCCGTGTGGTCATGAAGACAATGAACTTAATTGAGAATAAATTTTCCTAAAAAGATGCCTTCTTATTCCTCCCTGATCTCTATCGACCTAAGAACAGTTCTCTCCTAGGTTTTAAATTGTCTTAATTTAGAAAGTCCAAATGCTCCTGTTCTTCCTGCTGCTTCTCTCCAGTTAATGAGGAATTGGGTGATTAGTAAGTCCAGATATTACCTTCAGTCTGAGACTTCAGGGGAAATCGGCCCAGCATCCCCTGGGTGTCAGACACAGCCTAGTGATACATGAGCACAGGTAGCCTTCTGCTTGTTTCTGCTAGAGTTCCTGACTACTGTTCTTAAAATAACAGCAGCATTCAGAATCTCACAAAGGAAACCGATATTCAGACTAGCACAGAGCGATGGCAGCTCGCTTGATGAGATTCTGTGATGTCGTCTCAATGAAATGGATGCCGGTGTGAACCATGGGCTCCTGTAGAGGAAATATTGATGATTTTCCTTGGTATTTTGCACTACAGAATGACACCACTCTGGGATCCACTCCAGAATGGTTTAAGTGTTGTAGCGTTTCAAGTGTTTCTAGATCGGTCTAAACCCAACATTTGTTGGCAGCAGGAAAAGAACTGTCTTCTTCCAGAGAAGAGCTCTAGAGCTCTTGTGAGACAAGGTAAGTGCTCTCTCTCTCTCTCTCTCTCTCTCTCTCTCTCTCTCTCTCTCTCTCTCTCTCTCTCTCTCCCTTCCTCCCTCCCTCCCTCCCTCCCTCTCTCTCTCTCTCTCTCTCTCTCTCTCTCTCTTCCTTTCTCTCTCTCCACCCCAAGAAGACTTTACCTGTGGTCCATAGGTGAAGAAGCTGGCTCTTTCAGGAGACTCCAGAAGCACAGTAATACATGCGTGGGATAAAACCGGACTCGCTGAACATAGCGGACAATGAGGACTACTGAGAACTCAAGAACATTGGCAATGGGTTTTTGATCCTACTGCACGTACTGGCTTTGTGAGAGCCTAGGCAGTTTGGATGCCCACCTTACTAGACCGGGATGGAGGTGGGTGGTCCTTGGACTTCCCACAGGGCAGGGAACCCTGATTGCTCTTCGGGCTGACAAGGGAGGGGGACTTGATTGGGGGAGGGGGAGAGAAATGGGGGGTGGTGGTGGGGAGGAGGCAGAAATCTTTAATAAATAAATAATAAAAATGGTGATGAGAGCTGGATCCTTTCTTTACGATGCTTCTAAAATCATATGATGCGAAGAGATGTATTCTTCCATCCATAGGAAACATGGATTTTAGAAGGAAAAATATTCTTCAGAAATACTACATTATTCTCGGATGAGATTTCATGCTCCCCGAAGACACTGTGTCAACTTCTCCTTATGGCTAAAAGTGAAAGGACGGAGTTAATCATCAGGAATGTTCTAACCACAAATGATTTTTAAATATTCACATCCTTGCAAACAATAGAAAAAATGTGTCACCTCACATTGCTTATGTAGATCTTCAACAATGTTTATAAACTTATTTATGAAGGGTCATCAAAAGTTGTGACTATCAGTGTCCAAGCTTTGGCATCCCTGAACCCAGCTAAAATTACACACACACACACACACACGCATACACACATGCACACATATGTGCGTGCCTGTTTGTCCACACTCACAGGTAACCTTGCACACACATGCCTCTGTCCACACTCACAGGTAGCCTTGGCTGGGGACTAAGCTACTCTTTAGCTTTGGCTGATGGACGTGCCCTTAGGAGCAGAATTTTAGCTATAGCTGAGGAAGAAATAACATGACTTGCATTGAGGCTGAAAGGCACAGATGAGCTCGGACCCTAGAACAGAAGAGGACATTGAAGTGAATGGGAGTATTAGTGAAGCCACAAGAGAAAAACTTTCCATTCTTAAAGAAAATAAACGAGCCCAGGCAGACTGGTGCATGCCTGAAACTCCAGCATTAAAGGCAGGAGAATCAGGAGGTCAGGGTCACCCTCAGATAATGAGTTCAAAGCCTGCCTGGAGTATATAAGACCTTGTCAAAAAAAAAAAAAAAGGAAAAAAAGAAAAAAGAAAATCCCGCCCTCCATGCAGTCAGTCCAGAGCCACCATGAATGTCTGTTAGATCCTCCTGCCTTTCACAGACCTGAACCAGGAAGGTGTGACCTGTCCTTTTTCGTCTCTTTCTTTCTAATGCTGGGCAAGCTTTCTCTAGTGTTTGGGCTTTTCACCTGCTCTAAAGCTCTCCTCCCTGGCTCATGGCTGCTTCTCCTCCAGAGAGCTGACCTTCACATGGAACTCAAACAGCATGGCTGCCTTCCTCCATCTCTCCCCTCCAGGGAGCTGTGGGGATTTGCAGCTTGCTGCCCTATGGCTTTGGTTGCTTGGTTTTTCTTTTTTTAATTCTAATAAAATTTTCCTCAAGTTTCAAAAAAGTATAATAAAAGAGAAGAAGAAATGATTGAAAATGGACATCGTGGCTCATCTGTAATCCAGTACTCTGAGGCCAAAACTTTGGGGCCAATCTGTTCTACATAACCAAACAAACAAATAAGCAACCAGTTAAGAAAGAAATGTAAAACGACACTGGAAGATCCTTTGTGAACATACAGATTCATGCTAGATGTTCATAAATATACAGAATTAATATTCTGAATATGACTGTAATACTGAAAGCAATCTAGAAATTCAGTGTAAATCCAATAGAAATCCCAATAACATTCTTCAAAGAATAAGAGAAAACAATGCTAAAACTCATATGGAAGAACAAAAGACCTTGAAGAACAAAACCAGCCTGGTACAGGCACAGAAACAGGCGTATTTGCCAATAAAAGAGGTAGAGGATGCAGAAATAATCCCTGCTTATAGCCACTTGATTTTTTTTTTATTTTCTTTTTTTTTTTGAAAAAAAAATTTCCGCCTCCTCCCCGCCTCCCATTTCCCTCCCCCTCCCCCCACTCCTCTTCTGCTCCCTCTCCAGTCCCAAGAGCAGTCAGGGTTCCCTGCCCTGTGGAAAGTCCAAGGTCCTCCCCGCTCCATCCAGGTCTAGGAAGGTGAACATCCAAACTGGCTAGGCTCCCACAAAGCCAAAACATGAAGTAGGATCAAAACCCCGTGCCATTGTCCTTGGCCTCTCGTCAGCTCTCATTGTCCGCCATGTTCAGAGAGTCCGGTTTTATCCCATGCTTTTTCAGTCACAGTCCAGCTGGCCTTGGTGAGCTCCCAATAGATCAGCCCCACTGTTTCAGTGGGTGGGTGCACCCCTCGTGGTCCTGACTTCCTTGCTCATGTTCTCCCTCCTTCTGCTCCTCAATGGGACCTTGGGAGCTCAGTCCGGTGCTCCAGTGTGGGTCTCTGTCTCTATCTCCATCCATCGCTAGATGAAGGTTCTATGGTGATACGCAAGATATTCATCAGTATGGCAATAGGATAGGGTCATTTCAGGTTCCCTATCCTCAGCTGCCCAAGGAACTAACTGGGGACATTGCCCTGGGCACCTGGTAGCCACTCCAGGTTCAAGTCTCTTGCCAACCCTTAGGTGGCTCCCTTAACTAAGATATGTGCTTCCCTGCTCCCCTATCCAACCTTCCTTTATCCCGAATCATCCCATATCCCCAAGATCCCCCCATCCTCTCCTTCTCACTTTTCTCTCCCCATATCCCCTTACCCCCATCCCACCCCACCCCCAAGATTCCAATTTTTTGCCCAGCAATCTTGTCTACTTCCCATAGCCAGGAGGATAACTATATATTTTTCCTTGGGTTCACCCTCTTATTTAGCTTCTTTAGGATCACAAATTATAGACTCAGTAGCCCCTATCTATGGCTAGAAACCAATTATGAGTGAGTACATCCCATGATCTTCTTTTTGGATCTGGGTTACCTCACTTAGGATAGTGTTTTCTATTTCCATCCATTTGCATGCAAAATTCGAGAAGTCATTGTTTTTTACCGCAGAGTAGTACTCTAATGTGTATATATTCCACACTTTCTTCATCCATTCTTCCATTGAAGGACATCTAGGTTGCTTCCAGGTTCTGGCTATTACAAATAATGCTGCTATGAACATGATTGAACAAATGCTTTTGTCATATGATAGGGCATCTCTTGGGTATATTCTCAAGAGTGGTATTGCTGGGTCCAGGGGTAGATTGATCCCAGATTTCCTGAGAAATCGCCACACTGATTTCCAAAGTGGTTGCACAAGTTTGCATTCCTACCAGAAATGGATGAGGGTACCCCTTTCTCCACAACCTCTCCAGCAAAGGCTATCATTGGTGTTTATTATTTTAGCCATTCTGACAGGTGTAAGATGGTATCTCAAAGTTGTTTTGATTTGCATTTCTCTGAACGCTAAGGAGGTTGAGCATGACCTTAAGTATCTTTTGGCCATTTGAACTTCTGTTGAGAATTCTCTGTTTAGTTCAGTATCCCATTTTTTAATTGGGTTAATTAGCATTTTAACGTCTAGTTTCTTGAGTTCTTTATATATTTTGGAGATCAGACCTTTGTCTGTTGCGGGGTTGGTGAAGATCTTCTCCTAGTCAGTAGGTTGCCTTTTTGTCTTAGTGACAGTGTCCTTTGCTTTACAGAAGCTTCTCAGTTTCAGGAGGTCCCATTTATTCAATGTTGCCCTTAATGTCTGTGCTGCTGGGGTTATACATAGGAAGTAGCCACTTGATTTTCAACAATGGCACCAAAAAATACAATGGAAAAACAAACCTCTTCAGTAAATGGTAGAAAATAACACTACACAGGCGGATCTCTGTGAGTTCGAGACCAGCCTGGTCTACAGAGCTAGTTCCAGGACAGGCTCCAAAGCCACAGAGAAACCCTGTCTCGAAAACCCAAAAAAAAAAAAAAAAGAAAATAACACTACATAGCTATTACCGTTTTAAAAAAAAAAAAACAATTCAAAATAGATCAAGAATTTAATGTAACAAAATTCTAAAACTGCTAGAAGAAAACAATGGGGAAAACACTTCCAAATACATGAATAAACCATGTGTCTTGAAGGCCCATAGACCAGGAAGCCCCAGGCTTCGCTATGCACAGGAGTTCTCTAGATATCTCAGCAAGATTCAGGAGTCTGATGTACAAGTGAAATTCGAGATTTATAACAGACTTGGGTCAGAAGCCGCTGGTCTTCTGATCACATAGAAAGACTGATGTAGACAAGGAACTACTAGGCTGTGTATCCATTATATCTTATTACATAAATGATTTCTGGAGTCAGATGTGGTAGTCCAAACCCATAATCTCTACAATTGTCTGGACTTGGAGGCTTTTTGCACTGATGTAATAAAGGTCAGACAAAAGCAACTGAAGAGTTTATTTTGGTTTGTAACTTCAGTACAGACCACCTTGGCATAGGAATTTGATAGAGCTCTTGGCACTAGGGACATGTGGCTGGGACTTCTCACACCTCCATTGATTGGGAATCAGGCAGAATACTGGCTCTCATCTGACTTTCAGTTTTCCTGTTTTACTCAGTCTGGGATCCCTGGCTATCGATGGTACCAACCAAATTCAGGGTGGGTTCTCCTTCTTCAGTTCATCCTGTCTGGAAACTATCACAGTACATTCTGGATGCAGTTCCTGTGAGATTCTAAACCCAGTGAAGTTGATGATGAAGGTTACGATCACATCTACACAGTCAGTTCAAAGTCTGCCTGGGATACAGTGCGAGACCCTCTGCTTCTCTTCTTCCTCATCCACAGAGGCAGCCACAGCTCCAGTGACCAAAATTCCAAGGAGAGTGAGGCCAGCAGTGATTCCCACGATGGGGATGGTGGGCTGAGGTGTCTCTGTGTGCAACAGTATCTCCTTGCCCATCCAGGAAGCTGGGGAGGATCCATACATTCCACTTCAAGGAAAGTCCAGAGAGACTCTGCCTGAACAGTCTTCTTCCAGGTTTGCCCGGTGATCTGAGGCCCTGTGTCAGTCACCTTCCACGTTTTCAGGTCATCGTTCAGGGCCACAAAGCTTTTTATATACAATATGAGTAAGCACTGTCTGTCTTTCTTACAGCATAAGGCCTCTGAGGAGTTTTGTGAGTATGCTGTGTTTTAGAGGCAATGAACAGATTTTTGTACAATTAATAACATCAACTATAGTGATAGCTTTATGAGTTCATACTTATCTCCAAACTGATCATGTACAGCATTTTACATGACAGACATACCTTAATAAGATGTTTTGTTAGCCAGATGGTAGTGGTGCACGCCTTTAATCCCAGCACTCAGGAGGCAGAAGCAGGCAGATCTCTGTGAGTTGAAGGCCAGTCTGGTCTACAAGAGCTAGTTCCAGGACAGGCTCCAAAGCTACAGAGAGACCTTGTCTCAAACAACCAAAAAGAGAGAGAAGGAGAGAGATGTTTTGTTAAATGGACCATGCATGAGATCCTAGGTTTAAATCCCACAAAGCATAGAGAGGAAGAAGAAAGTCAATTCACCAGCCTCTAAAGGGATTGAGACAATGTCATCATCATGTGTGAAGTCTAAATCTGATTGTAAAGATTTCAAGCAACAAGTGAGACTCCAGGGATCCATCTTTAGGAGAATGTGTTTGAGCCAATTTTATTCTGGCATGTCCATGCCCAGAGCTGGTTCCTTGAGCTCTGAAATAATTTTTCCAGACATGTGTAAAAGAAAACTGGCAGTATCAGTGAAGTAGAAGCCAGACTTCAGGGTATTCAATTGTTGTGATAAGAGCGGTGGGGCTGCGTCCCCGGTACCTGGCTGCCCGCATGGCTTTACCCAAAATAATTACACAGAAACTGTATTCTTTTAATCACTGCCTGGCCCATTAGCTCCAGCCTCTTATTGGCTAGCTCTTACATATTGATCTAAGCCATTTCTAATATTCTGTGTAGTACCATGAGCTGGCTTACCAGGAAAGATCTTAACCTGCGTCTGTCTAGAGTGGGAGAATCATGGCGACTGCCTGACTCGGCTTCTTTCTCCCAGCATTCTGTCTGTTTACTCCACCCACCTAAGGGTTGGCCTATCAAATGGACCTAGGCAGTTTCTTTATTAATTAACCAATGAAAGCAACAGATTACTACAAGACCCACCTCCATCATTTCCCCTTTTTCTGTTTAAACAAAAAAGGCTTTCACTTTAACATAGTAAGATTACATATAGCAAAACAGTTATCAAGCAAGAATTACAGTTACAATATTTATATCTATTTTATCTTTTATCATAACTAAGGAAAACTATAACTAACCATTCTTCAACTCCATCAAAGACTCCAGAAGGATATAATATTACCTAAGCAAACAAGAAGTAAGATACTTCAAACTCTAGAAATGACAGAGACATCTCGCTGCCTGGACAGTCACCCAAAGTTCTTTTGTACCACTGGGGCATGCATCTTCAGCCTACAAGCCCATAGTATCCAGCAGACATTTTCATCAAGCAGGAAATTCCAAAGACAGTTCAGTCACTTTCTGCTGTGTCCTGCAGAATGTCTCACAGACTCCAGGAACCCCAAAAGACCATCTCACCTTCAGGCAAGTTCAGCAGCCCTCTCCCTGCAGGTTCTCTGTGTCCAGCTTATGCATCAGTCCAGGCAAGAGCAGTTTCTTACCCAAATAGCTATCAAACTCCATAAGGAGCCTCTTCGATGCCCATCTTCCTCTTGAAGTAGATGGTGCTGCCAGGAGCAGACGTGTCTCATTGTCATGAAAAGCCCTAAGTTATTAAAACATTAAATGCCATATTCTGTAGTCTTTGAAAGATATGAAGAATGCCTATCCAACTGAAATATATATCCAGAAAATCTAACTAACATGACTACAAGATTGACCATTATTTATGATTATCCATCAACAACCTATATTTCCTAATTATACATTACATTTTAAAAATGAACCACACAATCACAATACCTTAATCAAGATCAGAAATACATCTACATATAACAAAATTGACCTTAAAATCCATACCAATGTAAATTATTCATATCTATATCATATCCCCCTTTAAATGTAAAGGAACATTTATAAACAATATTTGGGAATATGGGTGCAGTTTTTTCTCTCCAAACTGCTTCCTGCTAAATGGGGGCATCGTTAATTAGGTCTTTCATGGTGTAACCTGTGTGCCAGGGTCATCCCAGTTGGCAGTTGAGTGAAGTAATTTTTTGAAGGTGTTCACAGCAACCTTTCAGGAGGGCGTGGTCTATCATACCATATTGGGATAGACACAATCCACAGAGTCTCGTCCTCTGTGAAAACAAAAGAAGACCCTTTCCAAAGCATCATATCCTTAGACTCAAATTCTGAAGTCATACCCTCATGATATCCGTTCTGGTTCCACTTGGCAGCCCATATAATGAAATGTCTCTCTGTATTTAGCTCCTTTACAGTCAAAAAATTTAAAGAAAACACAATGTACATAATCCAGACTCTCTGTGAATTTTCCATTTTTACATGGCTTATTTTTCTTTATTTCTTTTAATCTATAACTATCTGTAAACCATTAATTTTATTCTTTATATTTTTTTCTTCTCTCTCTCTCTCTCAAGCCTACGTACACTCATCCAACACTGTGGTCTTTTATGTCTGAATCTGCTTTATTGTGAATCTGTAATTTTTTTAGTATCCAGGAGCATTTCTTAAAATGTTAAGCAGTTCTTAAAAACTTAAGTTGCACCATGTACAGGTAATACGGTACCACCTGTGTCCTGCCCAGTCTAAACCTTAACTGTGCTATCATTATGGTAATTATGGTAGTTCCTGCCTGAGACCAGCACAGTCCAGCATGGCGGAGCTGAGCCGCTCCTGCCTCAGAGCCATTTGGTGCCCCTGAGCCACAGCAAGCAATGACTTCCTTTTAGGCACACAGCGAGTCTAGTTGCCATCAAACAAATCATAGCACTTTATTCCAAATGCTCCATTTAAAGACTCTTTCTCCCACAGGAGCCAGACAGAGATCGCAATGGCGGCACAGTGCAGAAAGCTGGCATTTTAAAACAGCCAGTTTTTTTCCTGCTGCTGAGTCAGGACAATTTCTTTGCGGCATGCAACCCACAAACAGCAAAAAACTGTCTTAAATTCTCTCTGTGTCCTTTTTAAGCCCTCTCAGGTTTTATGTGGAGTTCATTAGCACGTTGGGTGCCACTCTGTTGTAATAAGAGCGGCGGGGCTACGTCCCCGGCACCTGGCTGCCCGCATGGCTTATGCCCCAAAATAATTACATGGAAACTGTATTCTTTTGAACACTGCCTGGCCCATTAGCTCCAGCCTCTTATTGGCTAGCTCTTACATATTGATCTAAGCCATTTCTAATATTCTGTGTAGTACCACGAGCTGACTTACCAGGAAAGATCTTAACCTGCGTCTGTCTGGAGTGGGAGAATCATGGCGACTGCCTGACTCGGCTTCTTTCTCCCAGCATTCTGTCTGTTTACTCCACCCACCTAAGGGTTGGCCTATCAAATGGGCCTAGGCAGTTTCTTTATTAATTAACCAATGAAAGCAACAGATTAATACAAGACCCACCTCCATCAATTCAATAAATAGATATAAAAAGTATCGATAAGTGGTACAAAGGTCAAGAGATTCATTTTTAATGAGGAAGTGGTTGGGCATACTAATGATAATGAAAAAAGGAGTGGTGGTTTGAATTGCCATGTCCCCTGTACTCTCAAGTATTTGAATGCTTGGTCCCCAGTTGGTGGTGCTGTTTGGGGGTGCCTATGGAGTGTGACCTTGTTGGAGGAAGTGTGTCCCTAGTGGTGAGTTTTGAAAGTTAAAAAGTCACACCATTTTTACTCGTTCTCCCTGCTTTGAGCTTGCCCTTTAAGATGTGAGCTCTCAGCTTCGGCTCCAGTGGCCATGCTGCCACCTGCTGCCTCCGCTCCACCAGCGGGCTGCCTCCCCTCCACCGGCGGGCACACTGCTCCTCTGGAACCATGAGCTCAAATAAACTCTTTCTTCTCTAAGTTGTCTTGGTCGTGATGCTTTATCACAGCAATATAAGAGCAACTAATGCTGAACTCTGACCCTTTGTCTCCTTAAACTTTCAAGGAGTTCCCGTTCCCAGGACCAGAATTTCTCATTTTCCTCCATGCCCAGAAATCTGTCTATATCTGCACATAATTTGGTCCCCTCTATCATAACATATATATATGTTTTTATATCATAAAAACAATATAAAACTAAGTTTATACCCTCACCCTCTCTCTCTCTCTCTCTCTCTTTCTCTCTCTCTCTCTCTCTATATATATATATATGTGTGTGTGTGTGTGTGTGTGTGTGTGTGTGTGTGTACGTATGTATGTATGTATGTGTTGGGTTATGTAAATCTTTACTATCTCCTCCTAGACCTTGTCACAAAAGAGTTTGCCATTTTAAACTTTGTTCTGTAATTACTTTCTAGAGATGTAAACATACTATTTTGTCCTTTCATAAAAATTGTCCAAGCATTATGGTGCACATCTGTAATTCTAGCACTTGGGAGGCTGAGGCAGGAAGCATTCAAGAGCTACATAGTGAGAACCTATCCCCAAAAATAAATAAATAGTAATCTTCCCTCACTTCCCTTTCTCAGCCTCACCTCCTGTCCTCAGAGCCACACTCATATGTTCACAAACTATTGTTTTGTGTCCAGAAAGACAATGAATCAAGACACGCTGTCTGTCTTCAAGGAAACTGTCGAGGGCAAATAATAGTTATCAACAGGAACTGTGCTGTGCAGCGCCATTGCAGCTCAGGCCGTGTTCAGACCACCTTAACTCGTCAGCATTTACCTCCTCATCCTGACTTCTTACCTCTGCTCAGATGAATACTGACATGGCCTCGTGGGTGAACACCAGCATGGCCAAGTAGAGACCGTCAGAGAATACTTAAACAAGAGACACATAAGAAACAATCACAAAGGGGGCCCTTGAAGGGATGCTTCCAGGTCCTTGACCACTTGTCCTCTGCCTGAGTGGTAGGGTTCATGACGACATTTTTCTTCCTCCATACATTCTGCGTTTTGTGCTTCCTGGGGGTCACTCCCAGGCAGAAAGACAAGACAGCCCAAGTCTGTTTGAGCTATCCACTTCTACCACCCATGAATATGCCGCTTCACCCACAATTCTGTCCTTGGAAATCCTTGCTTTCCACCGTGCATGCATTCCTGGAAGCATCCTATTTATCTCCATGAAATCAATGGCTACCGATCTGGTACTGAGTTTATAATCTACAAACTCAGTGTACTGTGTTATCTCAAAGGAAATATATATATTTGAGAATATTTTCCATACAACCACAAAACAATGAAATTCACTAACAGTCAAACACTGAAAGCACGCACACTCCTTACATCATCCCCATGCACTTCTCTCTCTCTCTCATGGTCTTCATGGTCGCTGCACCTAAATCAGAAGAAACTCGCAGTGTTGAAAATCATGTTGCCACCACCCGCCACATTTTTAAACCACTTTTGTTTCCTAACTTAGAAACAACGAAAAGTTAAACCAGATCAAATGTTTTCAAATGTATTTTGGCCCAGATTACAATATATTTTTAAATCTTCCATAAGAACAAGAAAGATGGAAGTGGCTGGAATAGACCTGCTTGGGAGTAACTGGCAGTTTTGAGAGGATCTGGCTCCTGCCTACACCCTCATGCTCTGTGTCTGCACACACACACACACACACACACACACTACTTGTCATAGGGTTTCGATTGCTGCTATAAAACACTGTGACCAAAAGGCAGCTTGAGAAGGAGAGGGTTTATTTGGCTTACAGTTCCACATTGCTGGTCATCAATGAAGGAAGTCAGGACAAGGACTCAAACAGGGCAGGAACCCAGAGGCAGGAGCTGAAACAGAGGTCATGGAGGAGTGCTGCTTACTTGGCTTGTTCAGCCTGCTTTCTTATAGAACCCAGCACCACCAGCCCAGTAATGGCACCACCCACAATGAACTGGGTCCTCCCCCATCAATCAGTAATTGAAAAATGCCCTAAAGTCATATCTTATGGATGCATTTGCTCAATTGAGGGCTCTTCCTTTCAGTGAACTAGTTTTTGTATCGAGTTGATATAAGACTAAACAGCACAACTGACTCCTTGTCCACCTCATACCCAAACACATCATTATTAAGCCACACCTGGTGTGGGATTCCCCCCTGCATGCTATGAATATGTTTTATTACCATTGGTTAATAAAGAAGCTGCTTTGGGCCTATGGAAGTGCAGAATAGAGCAAGTTGAGAATTCCAAGCAGTGATAGAGGAGAAAAGAAGGCAGAGTCAGGGAGGTGCCATATAGCTGCTGAAGGAGACAGACGCTGGAACTTTACCGGTAAGCCACAGCCTTGTGGATATACACAGAATAATAGAAATGGGTAATTTAAAATGTAAAAGTTAGTTAATAAGAATCCTAAGCTAAAAGGCCAAGCAATTTTTAATTAATACAGTTTCTGTGTGATTATTTCAGGTCTGGGTGGCTGGAAAACGAACGAGCAGCCACCACAAACACCATACCTTTCCTTTCTTTTTCATCTCCAAGATATCACACTAAAAACATAAATAATAGGGCTGAAGAGATGACTCAGCAGTTAAGAACATTGGTTGTTCTTCAAGAGGACCCAGGTTCAATTCCCAGCACCCACATGGCAGCTCACAACTGTCTGTAACTCCAGTTCCAGGGCTTTGACACCTCACACAGACATACATGCAGGCAAAACATTAATGAACATAAACTAAAAATAATAAATTTATTTTTAAAAACATAAATAACTTTAAAAGTCCCACAGTCTTTACAAATCCCAACACACTAAAATTTCAGTCTCTGTAGAAGGAGCAGTGGGCCGCTTACTGCCACCTGGCTCCCAGCCACCGGTTAGCTTTACCCAAAATAATTACACGGAAACTGTATTCTTTTAAACACTGCTTGGC
Organism: Chionomys nivalis; assembly: GCF_950005125.1. Taxonomy (NCBI): domain Eukaryota; kingdom Metazoa; phylum Chordata; class Mammalia; order Rodentia; family Cricetidae; genus Chionomys; species Chionomys nivalis. The sequence goes on from NC_080102.1 coordinate 55,385,618, forward strand.
CCATTAGCTCTAGCTTCTTACTAGCTAATTCTCACATCTTGATTAACCCATTTCTAATAATCTGTGTAGCACCACGAGGTGATGGCTTACCAGGAAGGATCTTAACCTGTATCCATCTTGGAGAGGAGAGCTATAGCGTCTGCTTGACTCAGCTTTCTTTCTCCCAGAATTCTGTTCTGTCTTTCCTGCCTACCTATGTTCTGACCTATCAGGCCAAGCAGTTTCTTTATTAATTAACCAATGAAAGCAACAGATAGACAGAGGACCCTCCTCCATCAGTCTCTTTAAAATATCTAATCTCTCTAAAAACCCAAATTCTCTTTTTAAAGTTCAAAATCTTTCAGTTGTGGGCTCCTGTAAAAATCAAAATTAAATTAAATACCTTCTTCAAGAGAGAATATACTGGGCACAGTCACAATCTGAACAAAGAAAAACCAAACTAACTCCAACAGTGTTAATAATAAGTCAATGTTCAATTATTTGGGATTCCCTCATGATCTTCTGGGCTCCTACAAGGAGCTTGAATCCCTTCTCCAGCTCTGTCCTCTGCAACATATGCAGCTTGTCTTCTAGGCTCTGGCTGGCTCCACTCCCCACTGCTGCTATCCTTGGTGGTCATCCCATGACGCTGGCATCTCAAAGACACTGGGGTCTTCTGCTACAACTGGGTGGCACTTTCACCAATAGGCTCTCATGGGCTCTCTTCATGGTGCCAAGCCTCAACTTCTCTGTGTGACCCCTGCAGTTCTGCGTCTTCAACTAATACCAAGGCTTCACCTTCACCAATGGCCTCTCTTGGCTTTGCTCAGTGCCAGGCTTCAGCTGCTCTCCATGACCCCTTCATGCCTTCAAAACCAGTACTACCTGGGTGAGTTTTACACAGTACCAAGTCCAGCTGCCAGCATGAGGTAAAACCTTGGCCACCTCTGGAACACAGCTTCACTGTACTCTCAGGAAACACTTCCCAGAAGATTTTGCCTCAGTGGTGTTGATCTCTTCTTAATTATCGCTAATTTCTTAACTCCAGCATCAAGTACCCCAGCAGAGCAAAGTTTCACTTCAGCAGTTCTGGGGTCTTGTTAGTCACAGCTGATTCTTCAGCCCCAGCTGACCAGACACCCAGAATCTTAATTAAAAATAACAAATGGCCCCTTAAACTTCCCTCTGAAACTTCACGAGCCAGGCCTCCATCTTCTGCCCAGCTCTCAACATTCTTGTCTTCCAGGCTCCCACAGAACATTCCACTGAGCTGTCAACACTCAATGCCTTTTCTTGCCCAAAGTTGCAAAGTCCTTCCACAGTCCTCCAAAAACACGATCAGGTCTGTCACAATAATACTCCAATATGCTAGTGCCAACTTGTATTAGTTGGGGTTTCCGTTGCTCCAACGAAACACCATGACTAAAAAGCAAGTTGGGGAGGAAACTGTTTATGTGGCTTACTCTTCCAAAGCACAGTTCATCATTGAAAGAAGTCAGGACAAGAACTCAATTAGGGCAGGAACCTGAGTCAGGAGCTAATGCAGAGACTACGGAGGGGTGCTGCTTACTGGCCTGCTTCCCCTCGCTTGCTCAGCCTGCTTTCTTATAGAACACAGTACCTCCAGCCTAGAGATGGCACCACCTAGAGATTGGACCCTCCTCCATCAATCACTAATTTAAAAAACGCCCTACAGCCCGATTTTATGGAGCCATTTTCTCAAATGAGGTTCCCTCCTCTCTGATGACTCTAGTTTGTGTGTCAAATTGACATAAGACTAGCCAGCAAACCAGTCAAGAGCAGCATGCTACAAATGCAGCCAAAATTATACCACATGGGCCTTTATTACATGCTTGCTTCCTAGAGTGGAGGTAATTCTTTTCTAACAAGCCGAGGGCTGCTCAGGCATAAGTCAGACCTAGATTTAACTTCTCTCAGAGGATGGCGTTTGGTGACAATGCTGGGGCCAGGGTTTGTAGTTCAGTGGTAACGTGTTTGCCTAGCGTGTGTGAGTCTGTGAACTGGATGCCAAGGACACAAAAAATAAGTTAATAAACCAACAACTAAATAAATAAACCCTACTTCTACATAAGAAAGCTTAGTTTGGTTTTAAGACCAGGAGTTGTTCTTTCTGGAATCCTCTGTCGCTCATCGTGCCTGATCTTCACCTCTCCCTGAAGAAACGATGAATAAATTAATGTTTTATAGACTTCTGCATCACGAGTTCAATTCAGAATAATGCAGTCTCTGTGCTTGTTATTTATATATTAATTCCAGTAAAATACTGCTGAATCTTCCCTGATCAAATAATAAAATGTTTGTTTTAGATATCTTTTAATTCGAGTATGCATTTATTCCAGAAGTATTTCTGCTTTGGCAAACATTCTATGTGGGGCTGGAGAGATTGTTCGGTGTTCAAGACCACTGGTTGTTCTTCCTAAGAACTTGGATTCGATTCCCAGCACCCTCTTCTGGCCTCCTTGGGCATCCAAATATGGAAGTAGTGCACAGACAAGCATGCAGGGAAAACACCCATATCCATTAAGTGAAAATTAAAAATAAATTTTAAAACATGAATCCTTTGAGGGTTTTTTTTAATACATCATATACTTGAAATGAAATTCAAAGCTCAGTGTTTTTTTTTTTTCAGGAAAGAAAAATGAAGAAAGCTTAGGGTTAAGGCTAAGTTGATACAGTGGTGCTTGCCTAATGTTCAGAAGCCCTGGGCACTACTTCCTGCACCACAGAAAACCAGGTGTGGTGGCACATCCCTGTCGTTCCAGCACTCGGCAATTTGTGGTAACAGGATCAGAAGTTCAAGGTCATCCTCAGCTACATGAATTCAGGGCCATCCTGAGACACTTGATACTCCAACTCAAAATAAATAAGTAACAAATGAAAACACAATGTGCATTAGAAAATGGCATGGGGTCTGTAACATGTGACAGCCCTGCTCCCATGACAATGACCAGCAGGCACTCTCAGCCCCAGGCTGCCATGAAGAAAATGCCTGTTTTCTGCCTGAGTCTTTTTCTTTAAGTCCCTTCCCTTTCTCTCTCCCTTTCTCCAGCACTCCTAGTTTACTCAGAGTTGACGTCTAGGCTTGAAATAATTGTCTTAAATCACAGGTTCAATACTGCGCTGTGCCTCCAAATTCAGCTTCTCAGCGCTGGAAGCCAAGCTCGGCTTCGGGCTGGTACTTCAGGGAACCTGACCCAGTTTCCCTTGGGTACCTACCTAAGCACAAGGAAAGAGTCTCCTCATTGGTTCTGTTACGGGGATCTTGCTCCTTAAATAGCACTTCTCCAGGAATACTCAAAGTCACAGAAGGAAGAAATGAAGTCGGATGCTGCGCCTGAAACCGCTGGAGAAGAGTTTAAAGCAACACAGGCCTACTGTGCCAGCAATGATTCGGCAGTAAATGCCCTATCTCTCCCTCCAGGGTCCTGCACTGCAGAATGCCACTCCAAGTTGAGATCCTCAGAGTAACCATGGTTTTGTGAGGTAGCCAACAGTTTCAGAGTTTATATTATTCTAGCATCTTGTGCTCATTGAGATCAAAGAGAGAATCTGTCTTTTGGGCAGAATCCGACTCCTAAGGTTGGGATTACCACGTATGAAGCTTTTCTTTCCTGTGAAATGTCTGTCATGATGAGAAAGGTGGGACACATACAGTCACTTCCTCCAAGAAGAGCCAGGAGAACGGTAAGGTGACAGTCTCTGACCTTGCTGCGCCCCGTGTTTCTGTGCTTTAATTCTGCTACTGACTGTCCCCCCTTTTTTGCACGCCTCTGCTACTATTTTCTGATTGGTTCTGTCCGTCCTGATCCTCCCAGCCTTAATCTCTAAGCCAGAGGTGGGCACTTCCTAAACCCTGGCAGATCACCTCACAGGACCCAAATGCCCTGTGTTTTCAACACATCTGTTTGTGCCTGCTGCCTTAGACACCTTATCAGGAAAGCCTTTACTCACTTCCTGGTTACCACTGAGGGACAGGACGCCTTGAAGACCGAGCAGAAACCCTCTCACTCCAAAGGAGCTCAGAGATTAAAGAAAGCAGACCCCTAGGATGCAGAAAATGTGTGGAAGTAGACAGAGGAGTGTGGAGGCTACCTGCTTCCCAGCTTGCCCCGATCTCCAGTGAGGGGAACTGCGCTAAAGTTTCTATCCTCAAATCTGCTCACCATAGGCATACACAATGTGAGTGTGTACAAGAGGACAGTTCAGAAAACAGCCCTTCCTGGTGCCTGGCCCCCTGCCCACCCCATGCTGATTCCCCATGTGCCACAGCCTAAGTGACAATCCACAGCGCCCAGGATCCTCCCATAACCTTGTCATGGCTCACCTTCCACACCTACCCCTCTCTCCTTTATCCCAATAATGTCTTCATACAGCTAAAAAAGCCACTTTCTGTCTCACGTTCTTGCAATAACTTGAATAGCCAATGAGAGAAGTGGCCTCTGTCTTCTCATACAAAATGTGGCTAGAGAGATGGAGGGGGAAGATCCTCCAGAGGACCCAGTGTTCTTATCACCAGGGCCAGAAGCTGTTACCCTGCCCTGAGACCCCTTTTAAAAAGACACAGAAGAGAAGAGATTTTGAGGATAGCTTTATGTACAGACACCTTGAAATAGCCAAGCCTCTGCAGAAAATGCCTCCCACCTGGCTAGCTTGCCTGGATCTCAAAGCACTTGCTTTCAACTGTGTTTACTGCTTTATCTGTGCAGAAACCTCAGAAGTGACTTCCCAGCTGCCTGCGTTTCCCCATCATTGGCTCTAACCTCCCTGCACACAAAGGTAGGTGTTCATCCAGGCTCACAGGTGGCCTAGACTTGGATCTAAGATGGGCCAGAGCTCAGGTTGATAGATCATATCAAAATTTCCATTTATCTTAATGGTTTATCACCTGTCTGATGACTCCTGGTAAGGATAGACGGGTTGGAATCACAGCTGCCTGAACAAGTAAGCTGAAACAAAACAAAACAAAAAAAAAGAAGCCTACATAGAAGCTGATCACAAAAACCAAACAGAAACAGAATATTGGTAAATTAGATTGTAAGGGGAAGTGGACAGGATGATGACTTACTTACACAGCCCATAATCGGGTTTCAATTATTTTTAGTATCACCATTACCATGAGCATTGTAGTCTTGTCTCTCTTGGACACAGAGTTTATGTAAGAAGATTTTAAAAGAAAACAATAAGAGTATGATGATTGTGGATGATAAAAAGATCTAATATATTGGCTCACACACGCAAACAGTATTCTGAACTAATGCAGTACTGTTTGCAGCCTCCCCAAAACCGAGTGCATCAGAGGATGTCACAGGAGTCAAAGGATGCGCTCGAGCATCCTTGAAATTCAGCAACAGTCTCTTAGACAAGATCTGCTGTACTTCTGCTGGCCACCAACGCTGCTGAGGGATTAAAGGATGAGATCGTAGCTGCTGTAGTCAAATATGCCATAGGGTGGGGACTTCTAAGACAGTATAAGAGGTATGGTCTGAAGCTGGCACGGAATGAGTTCTGATGGTGCCCAAAGAGAGGGATGTTTTAAGACAGTTGTTCTGTTATGGTCTAGAGCGGGAAAATGAAATACGTGTTTGACTTGCTAGGGGGACACAATTCAGACTTTGACTAAATCAAGAGGACATGTGGGTTGAAGAAGGAAGCCACCAAGATAGGCTATTTTTATGTAGTCTTTTGGGTGACATTGAAAAGCCCATGGAAGTTTAGATTCATCAAATTAAAAGGAGAATATATTTGAAGTGCTAGAAAATACAAACAATGACACAGGAAGAAGCATAAATTTTGATATCAGGAATAAGTTAAGTGGTTGAAGGATTAAAGGCCAATGGGTATCAGAGTAAGAACTTGTAGCTCATCACTGTGACCCTTGCTAGCCAGAGTTGACAGCCAAAGGAAAACTGTGTCATTGTTTTTACATGCTGCCACGCTGATGTTACAAAATACCCCTGGCTACCAAAATCCTCACAGGAAAAGTCGGGCAAAATTCTGTATCCTAGGGATGAGAATTTCCTATCTATTCCTACAGATTGTCTCTGAAAGCAGCTGAGAGAGCAACTGAGAAAGTGTTCTGTGTGCTGCTCCGCTGAAGTGTGTTGTCTGTCTGTCTGCGCGGTCACTGCAGCTGAAGTGTGTTGTCTGTCTGTCTGCGCGGTCACTGCAGCTGAAGTGTGTTGTCTGTCTGTCTGCACGGTCACTGCGACTGAAGTGTGCTGTCTGTCTGTGCGGTCACTGCGGCTGAAGTGAGCTGTCTGTCTGTGCAGTCCCTGCGGCTGTAGTGTGCTGTCTGTGCGGTCCCTGCAGCTGAAGTGTGCTGTCTGTCTGTGCGGTCACTGCAGCTGAAGTGAGCTGTCTGTCTGTGCGGTCCCTGCGGCTGTAGTGTGCTGTCTGTGCGGTCACTGCGGCTGTAGTGTGCTGTCTGTCTGTGCAGTCACTGCGGCTGTAGTGTGCTGTCTGTCTGTGCGGTCACTGCGGCTGTAGTGTGCTGTCTGTCTGTGCGGTCACTGCGGCTGTACTGTGCTGTCTGTGCGGTCACTGCGGCTGAAGTGTGCTGTCTGTCTGTGCGGTCACTGCGGCTGTAGTGTGCTGTCTGTCTGTGCGGTCACTGCGGCTGAAGTGTGCTGTCTGTCTTTGTGATCACTGTGACTTCCCAGCAAGCCAGCTGCTTTTGCTTTTGTGGGTCCCTCTTCCCATAAAAGTTTATTTTATATTTTATCATTACATTGTCACAAATATAATTAAAATTAGTCTTGTTACATACATTGCTTCCCTCTCTCTCTCTCTCTCTCTCTCTCTCTCTCTCTCTCTCTCTCTCTAACATTTCACTTTGCACCTGAAATTAGCCTTGTAATATATATGTAGCCCAACGTCTGGAACTCATAGCAGTCCTCCTGCCTCACTTCTAAAGTGCTGAGATTCTATGTCTTCACCACCACACCCAGCTTCTTTTAATCTTATAGAAATATATTTTCATCTGTCACTGAAAGGTTGTGACCCCAGGCACTGCATCCACTGTATCTAATAAAGTCATCCCTGGAAAGGAGCCATTGAATTACTTTGGGAAAAGAGAGAGAGAGAGAGAGAGAGAGAGAGAGAGACTAGACTCTGCATACGTGCAACAGAAGCCGAGCCTGTGAGTAAATGGAGTATCCAGAGAGACTCGCTTTCCCTGCAAATGCCAGTGAGAAACGGATAGACTTCCCCTGAGGTATGTGGACACTGTGATTTGAAACCAACGACGACAAACAGGACTTGAAACTTTCCCTGAGATACAGGCAGCTCTGAGGCACCAGAGCAGAGTCCAGGCAAAGTGGAGGAATGGACTAGACGGGAGGACACCCCAAAGACATAGTCACAAGCATTAGCCATGTAACCCCTTTCTACTTTATTTCAAGGAAGTACCATCCTGAAATGGCCTGGAGGAACCACAGCGCCATCACAGAGTTCCTTCTCATGGGGCTCTCTGACGACCCCCTCATCGAGGCTCTGCTTTTCGTGCTGTTCCTGGGGATTTACCTCCTCACCATGACGGGGAACCTGATGCTGCTGCTGGTGATCAGGACTGACTCCCACCTCCACACGCCCATGTACTTCTTCTTAAGCAACCTGTCCTTCCTGGACCTCTGCTTCTCATCCGTCACGGTACCAAAGCTGCTGAAGGACCTCCTGTCTGAGAAGAAAAGCATCTCGATAGAGGGCTGCCTGGCTCAGGTCTTCTTCGTGTTCATCACCGCGGGGACCGAGGCCTTTCTCCTCTCAATGATGGCCTATGACCGCTATGCCGCTGTCTGCCACCCTCTGCTCTATGGCCAGATGATGAGCAATGAATTCTGTCTGAAGCTGGTTCTGCTCTCCTGGCTCCTGGCCTCTCTCAGCTCAGTAGTCATTGTGCTCTTGGCTGTGAACCTGGACTTCTGTGAGGCCTATACCATACACCACTACATATGTGAGCTACCCTCTCTCTTTCCCCTAGCTTGCTCTGACATCTCCATCAATGTTGACATCTTGATCTGCTCCATCTTGCTGCATGGGCTCGGAACCTTTCTGCCAATCTTCTTCTCCTATGCCCGCATTGTCTCCACCATCCTGAACATGAAATCCACCACAGGGCGGAGCAAAGCATTTAACACTTGCTCTTCCCACCTCATAGCCGTGGTCCTGTTCTTTGGGTCAGGTTTGGTTCGTTATCTTATGCCCACATCCGGTTCTTCCCTGGATTTGCTCTCCTCCTTGCAGTACAGCGCAGTCACACCCATGCTGAATCCCCTCATCTACAGCCTGAAAAACAAGGAGGTAAAGGCGGCCGTGCAAAGGACAGTAGGGAAATGCCTGCGTTACTGGACATGACGGCAAAGGCACGAAATGGCAGGAATAGAGTCTGTGTTGTCAAGCACTTGGACTTAAGGTAGAGGTTTAGAGCACTGACTTTGGGGGAGGCCTATGCCACCCTCTCTGGCTGTGCTAAGCATGTAAAAGAATAGAAAACTATTTAGATAGATAATGCTTATATCTAAAATAATGGCCCATCTTGGCTTAGCTTTGCTCTCTGTCATTTCTATCACAATTTTCTTCCTAAATTAGAGTTAAGAGTTATAACCCCTGGCCAGGCGGTGGTGGCGCACGCCTTTAATCCCAGCACTCAGGAGGCAGAGGCAGGCGGATCTCTGTGAGTTCGAGACCAGCCTGGTCTACAAGAGCTAGTTCCAGGACAGGCTCCAAAACCACAGAGAAACCCTGTCTCGAAAAACAAAACAAAACAAAACAAAAACAAAAAACAAAACAACAAAAAAAAGTTATAACCCCTGAACAGGTACCTTGTTTTTTTTTTTAAATGTTTCTATTCATTCTTTGAGAAGTACACAGAATGTTCTCTGATCATATCCCTCCCCCCAACTCTCCCTCCTAACTTCTTCAACACCCACACCCACCTTCCCGTCCTATCCTCAACTCCATGTATTCTTTTTTATTAAAATTTTTAAGAACTTCACACTGAATTTATATTACTTCCATCCCTCCTCTCCCCCTGACAACTCCTCCCATGTCCCCATCTAAAAGTCATGACCTTGTCTTCTATGCTTACTATTGTTGCGTGTGTGTGTGTGTGTGTTATGTGTGTTATATAAAATCCACTGGGTTCATTTAGTGTTACTCATGTGTATGTGTGTTTAGAGCTGACTGCTTATAGAAGGCTCACCTCTGGGGAAAACTGATTGATTTCCCCTCCTTAGCAGCCATTGATTGCCTGGAGCTCTTTGTCTAAAGGTAGAACCTGTGAAACTCCCCCCATATATGTTAGTTAGTAGGCTAACTGGTCTTGTTACCACACAGGTCTTGTTTAGGCGACCCTGTTGAGTCTATCATTCTTATCACGTTTAGAAGGTCCTAATTCACAGCAGGCATCCTGGTCCTCTGTCTCCTACCATCTCTTGTCTCCCTCCTCAATAATGTTCCCTGAACCTTAGGTGTAAGGGTTGCATTGTAGATGTATTATTTGAGGGCTGGACACCCCTAAAGGTATTGCCTGAGAGGTTTGGATTGCTGCAATCTGCATGGTTTAAGGACTGACCTGACTGGGTGAAAAGGGAATGGAGAAACCTAAGACACACAGACACACTGTGCTGCCTAGTTTTATATCAAGCAGACACAAGCTAGAGCTATCAGGAGGAAGGGAACTTCAATTGAGAAAATGCTTCTATAACACCCAGCTGAGAAACAACTGACCCACGCAAGTGGGAGTTCACTGACTCCAGACTGTCAACTGGGGAACCTGCGTAAGACCAAGCCAGACCCTCTAAATGTGGGTGATAGTTGTGTATCTTGGGCAGGTTGTGGGGCCACTAGTAGTTGAACCAGTACTTGACCCTAGTACATGAACTGGTTCTTTGGAGCTCATTCCCTATAGATGGATACTTTGCTCAGCCTAGATACAGAGGAGAGGGCCTTGGTCCTGCCTCAAGTGATGTGACAGACTTTGTTGACTCCCCATGGGAGTCTCTGAGACATGGGTAGGGAGGGAAGAAGGTTGGAGAGCAGGAGAACAGGAGGGAGGGAGAACTGGAATTGGTATATAAGATGGTTTTAAAAGTAAAAATAGAAGGAAAAAAGATCCATATGGAAGGGATTTTCATAGTTAGTGACTTAGGAAGGAGGGCCCAAGCCCATTGTAAGTGGTGCCATCCCTGGGTTCTATAAGAAAGCAGGCTGAGCAAGACATGGGGAGCAAGCCAATAAACAGCATCCCTCCATGGCCTCTGCATCAGATCCTGTCTCCACATTCTTGCTTAGTTTGAGTTCCTGCTCTGACTTCCTTTGGTGATGGACTGTTACCTGGAAGTATAAGCTGAAATAAACCCTTTTCTCTCTAAGTTTGTTTGGCTCTGGTTCTTCATCACAGCAACGATGATCCTAACTAGGACAGAGATTGGGACCGAGACCATGGGGCATTGCTGTGACACGCCTGACAGTTTGGATTGTGGGAGGATTGTAGGAGGGCTTTGGAACTTTGTGCAAGAAAAGCCACTGAGTGTTGAGAGCTCAGTGGGCTGTTCTGTGGGAGCCTGGAAGAGAAGACTGTTGAGAGCAGTGCAGAGGACGGAGGCCTGGCTTGGGAGGTTTCAGAGGGAAGCAAAGACTCTACCAGGCCTTTTGTGTGAGGAGTATGTAGTGTGTGATCAGCTGGGGCTGAAGACTCAGCTGTGACTGAGAAGAGACCAGCATCACTGAGCTGAAGTGTCCTGGGAAGTGTTTTCTCGGGATCAGCACATGGAAGCTGTGTTCCAGAGATGGCCAAGGCTGTACCTCGTGTTGGCAACTGAGCTTGGTAGTGTAAGAATCACCCAGGTGGTGCTGGTTTTGAAGGCATAAAGGGGTCATGGAGAGCAGTTGAGACTCGGCACTGTGAGAGGCCAGGAGAGGCCATTGGTGAAGGTGTAGCGTCAGTATTAGTTGAAGCCTGACAACTGAAGAGGTCATGAAGATCCCCTATATAATTATAATAAAGCTTGGCACCATAAAAAGAGCCCAGGAGAGGCTACTGGTGAAAGTGTAGCCCAGCTACAGTGGAAGACCCCAGTGTCTTGGAGATGCCAATACCCTGGGTTGACCACCAAGGACAGCAGCAGCAGTGTGGTGGCTCCAGTTGGAGCCTAGAAGACAAGCTGTGTGTACTGCAGAGGGCAGAGCTGGAGAAGTGACCCAAGCTCCTTGGAGCAGCCCAGAAGATCTTGATAATTAAATTAAACATTGAGTTATGTCCACTTTTGGAGTTTGGTTTGCTTTGTTGAGATTGTGACTGTGCCCTGGTTCTTCCCTCTTGAAGGAAGAAAGTATTTCATTTAATGTTGATTTTGCAGGAACCCACAGTTGAGAGACTTAATTTTAAAATATTTTGGATTTTAAAGAGACTGAATTTTTAAGTGTTTGAATTTCGAAAGACCATAGGACTTTTAAATTTTGTACTGTTTATATTTTGACATTTATGTTAATATGTGATATTGGGGAATAACAAGAAAGAAAAGGTTACAGCTTAACAATAATATGTTATTATATATATATATATATATATATATATATATATATATATATATATATGACAAGGGGTCAATTGTGTGGGCTACTTTTATGTCAACTTGACCCAAGCTAGAGTTATCTGAAAGGAGGGAACCTCAATTGAGAAAATGCCTCCATTAGATCCAACTGTAAGGCATTTTCTTAATTAGTAATTGGTGGGGAGGGCCCAGTCCATTGTGGGTGGTGCTGTACTTGGGTTCGTGGTCCAAGGCAAGCTGAACAAGCCATGACGAGCAAGTCAATAGCCGTACCTCTCCATGGCCTCTGCATCAACTCCTGACTCCATGTTCCTGCCCTGCTTGAATTCCTTCCTGACTTCCCTCAGTAATGGACTGTTATCTGGCCATGTAAGTGAAATAAATGTTTTCTCCCCAAGTTTCTTTGGTCATGATGTTTTACCACAGTGATAGTAACTCTAACTAAGACACACACATACAGACAAGCTGGAGTCAGGTGGGCCATGGACTTTGATTGAGAAGCACCAGCAGCAGCCTAGAAACAGAAGGAGTTTATTTTATGCATCTGAATCCAGGAAGCAAGTTTAGTGAGTCTGCTGTGGGACAATGCTCTTGTACACTGTAAAGATTCATCACTCATATTGGTTTAATAAAATGTTGATTGGCAAGTAGCCAGGCAGGAAGTATAGATGGGGTGAGCAGACTAAGAGAATTCTGGGAAGAGGAAAGGCAGAGAGTCAGTCACCAGACAGACACCGAGAAAGCAAGGTGAGAATGCCTTACTGAGAAAGGTACCAAGCCACATGGCTAAAGATAAATAAGAATTATGGGTTAATTTAAGTTGTAAGAGGTAGTTAGTAACAAGCATGAGCAATGATAAACCTGAGCTAATAGGCCAAACAGTTTTAAATTAATATAAGCCTGTGTGTATTTCTTTGGGATTGAATGACTGACAAACTGGGTGGGACAGAAACTTCCATCTATACAAGTTTCCATAGGCAATCTCTCTAGGGAGCAGTCCCGGATGTAAACAGCCAGGGCCAGGGAGCTGTGGTCGATAGTTTCTGTACACGCTAAGTTTGAGTTCAAGGTCAATCATTTGTAACATCTGTACTTGGACGAGAGGAATGTTTGCCCTTCCCTCTGAGCCTCACCTGGGGAAGGCTGTGCCATTTCTGTGGGTCTGGGGCACTCAAGTCCTTGATAAGGTTGTGCTCTTTACCTGCTCCTCACAGTGAATTTCTGTAATTGTCTCTGTCTGATAAAAAAAAAAAAAAAAACAAGTTTCTTTGATGGGGGTGAGATCTGCGTGTATCTGGGAATAATGATAAGTGTTTAGAAATTATATTGGTTTAGGAAAATAGCAGGTGGGGGTTCTCCTCTAAGGCCCATGATCTCTCTAACCGTGGGTCCCACATACACACAGTTCCCGCTCAGTTCCTCCAAGTCCTCTGTCTAAAGCATGTGGTGTCCTCAGGAAAAAGGTCTTACCTTCAAGTTCTGGGAGGCAAACAGGGTCAATGGCAATATCCTACACTGTTTGGGGGGGTCTCTTGAGCCCCCACAATGACTAACAACTGGAAGAAGGAAGGTTTCCCATGTTGGCCGCTGGGGGTTTGTCAGAAGTCTATGTCTCTTTCAGAAAACATTGTCACCCATGTGGCATAATTCCATTTATACCATGTGTGTAAATGTTTGTGTGTACACATATATTTTATATATGTGTTTTAAATAAGCTTATAAAATAATGTTTCCCTGTGACTTTCTCAAGCATCCTTGCTATTATTTATCTCTCCTTCTTTATTCTCCCTCTATATTACCCTCCCTTAAATTCTTTTACTACTATTGCGGAAACACAAAGTCTCTGGGTGCCCAAAAAAATCCTAAGTGGAAAAAAATTAGTTTTGGGGTATCACCATTCCTAATTTCAACCTATACTACAGAGTCATAGTAATGAAAGCAGCTAGATGCCAGCACACACACAAAGACCAGTATATAAACCCATATAGTGAAGCCACCTAATTTTTTACAAATATATATATATATGATAAAAGGGAGCCTCTTCATCAAATTTCACCAAGAGAATTAGATACTCCTGTGTTGAAGAATGAAACTAGATCTCCATATCTCACCCTCCAAAAGAATAAATTCCAGATAGATTAAGATCTCAGTGTAACAATCCCTGACTTCAAACTCTACTGCAAAGCTACAGTACGGAAAACAGCCTGGTATGGGCATAAAAACAGACAGGAGAACCAATGGAACCAAAGCAAAGACCCAGATATTAATCCACACTCCTTCAAACACTTGATTTTTGAAAAAGAAACAAAAAATATCAAATGGAAAAAAGAAAGCATATTTAACAAATGGTGCTGGCATAACTAGATATCAACATATAGAAGAATGAAAATAGACCCATATCTATCTTCATGCGCAAAACTCAAGTCCAAATGGATCAAAGACCTCAACATAAAGCCAGCCACATTGAACCTTATAGAAGAGAAAGTGGGAAGTACACTTGAATGCAATGGCACAGGAGACCACTTCCTAAATATAACACCAGTAGCACAGACACTGAGAAAAACAATCAATAAATGGGACCTCCTTAAACTGAAAAGCTTCTGTAAAGCAAAGGACACGGTCAATAAGACAAAACAACAGCCTACAGAATGGGAAAAGATCTTCACTAGCCCCACATCAGACAGAGGTCTGATCTCCAAAATACACAAAGAAGTCAAAAATCGGTCATCAAAAGAACACATAATCCAAATTTTAAAAATGGAGTACAGACCTAAACAGAGAACTCTCAACAGAGAAACCTAAAATGGCTGAAAGACACTTAAGGAAATGCTCAACATCCTTAGTCATCAGAGAAATGCAAATCAAAACAACTCTGAGATTCCATCTTACACCTGTAAAAATGGCCAAGATCAAAAACACTGATGACAACTTATGCTGGAGGGGTTGTGAGGGAAAGGGAACACTTCTGTGTTGCTGGTGGGAATGCAAGCTGATACAACCCCTTTGGATGTCAGGGTGGCAATTTCTCAGAAAATTAGGAAACAGCCTTCCTCAAGACCCAGTAATACCACTTTTGGGTATATATCCAAAGGATTCTCAATTGTACCACAAATGTGCTCAACTATGTTCATAGCAGCATTATTTTTCATAGCCAGAACCTGGAAACAATCTAAATGCCCCTCGATTGAAGAATGGATAAGAAAAATGTGGTACATTTACACAATGAAGTATTACACAGCAGAAAAAAATGACAGCTTGAATTTTGCAGGAAAATGGGTGGAGCTAAAATCATTATTTTGAGTGAGGTAACCCAGACCCAGAAAGACAATTATCACATGTACTCACTCATAGGTGGTTTTTAAACATAAAGCAAAGAAAACCAGACTACAAACCACAATACCAGAGAACTTAGACAACAATGAGGTCACTAAGAGGGAGTTATATAGATCTAATCTACTTGGGAAGTAGAAAAAGACAAGATCTCCTGAGTAAATTGGTTGAAGAGGAAAGGGAAAGGCAGGGAGGAGAGCAGAGAAAAAATGTAGAGCTCAATAAAAATCAATTAAAAAATCAATAAAAAATAAAATTTAAAAAAAAAATTAAAAAGATCTCAGTGTAAGGTCTGACACAGGGCTGGGAAGGGAGCTAGGTTGGTAAAGCATGGAGACCCGAGTTCAATCCCCAATCCCCACATAAAAGGCTTAACATGACAGTATAAGCTTGTAATCCCAAGATTATTAGGATAGCTCTAAGTCCTGAGGCCAAAATGCATAGTGTCTTCCACAACATGGTCTTACAAAAATTCTGGTAGGCAAGCAATACTAAAGAGTTGATGAGGCCTCCTCATCTCCAGACTTCTTCAGGGATGCAAATCTCCATCATCTTATCATATATTGGGCCTTTCTGGTGACCAGATCTCATCCTGAAGCAGTCTAGGGACTGTAGACTAACATAAACTTAGGTTGAGCAGGCAGGGTATTGGCAATGAACAATCAAAGATGTTCCTATCAGGAAATGCTTAAGGGTTTTAGGAGCTCTGTGCCGTGGAGCAGAGTACCAAGGTGCAAATCCTGCAAACTCTAACATGTGACATGAACAGCTATACCCACAGGGGCAACAGTGGCATGAGTTGGTGAGTATTGAGGTACCGGGAGGGCGACGCCACCGAGGGGCATAAAGCCCTGGGCACATCTTCCCATGCTGTTTCCTATATATCTCTTGGAATTTTACTACAATGAATCATTTGCAGTATTCAAGGGATGAGTGGTAATCTCTTTGAGATCACTGGGACTAAGGGAAACTTTTCCTTATCCCCAATCTCTTCTGGGCTTCTGGTTTTGACTTTTTGGGGGTTGGTTTGGTTTAGTTTGGCTTTGAAACAGAGTCTTTCTACATAGCCCTGGATGTTCTGAAACTGTGCAAACCAGTCTGGTCTCAAACTCACAGAGATCCACCTGCCTCTGCCTCCTGAGTGCTGGGATTAAAGGGATGCACTATTACACCTGACCCCTTACGTGTTCTTGAACCAAGCACCAAGCATACACATCTTGTGGCCAATTCAATTGAAAGTCTCTGTTTGTATTTCTCATTTTAGGTGACCACACTGGATGTCTGTGACAGAACTGCCCATCTAGAGCTGATGAGTGACTGCAATGATGTTCTCATGGCTAGAACTGCACTTTGTTGGATCTGCCACTCTTTCCTGATTGCTGCCCCCACCCTTATTTCTCATTCCTTTTATCTTGTCTAAAATACTTTGAGTCCATAGTGATAGTTTATAGCCCTTCATAAAACTATGTTGGTGGAAGTCGCTTGTTCATTTCCCAGCTGCTCAGGACCCCGAAATAATCACTCAGAAACTATATTAATTAAAACACTGCTTGATCAATCACTTAAGCATATTGCTAGCTATCTCTTATATCTCAGTTAACCCATTTCAATTATTTTATATTTTACCACAAGGCTCATGGCCTACCAGCAAGGTTCCAGCTGGCAGCTCGCGTCTTTTCCCTCTGGCAGCTCCATGGCTTCTCACTGACTCTGCCTACTCTCTCTATATCTCTTTCAGCCTGGCTTTACTTTGTTAAGCCATTGGTCAAAAAGTTCCTTTAGTAACTAATAAAAGCAACATATATACAGAAGGACTCCTCACACCATTATAATATTTACAATTTGGATTTTTATAATTCCTAGACAAATCAGCATTATTATCTATGTATTACTTCAAGGTGGATTTAAAATTTGCTCCAAGAAAAGAAACTTCCTCTTGTCCTCAGGAAATTTTCCAAGTGATTGGAAATATGATGGAAATGTCAGGATTCATTACATATAACAATCTCACCAAGCACACAAAGAACATCCTCCATTCCTGCCTTAGAAAGGACTTTCTCATCTGTCAGGGCAATTTCTAGTTCAATTTCTAGAACACAGATTTTTCTGAAGGGTTTGTGTGACAGGTGACTGTTTGACAGCAGAGGGCTTTCATGCCCTCGCTGCACCTCAATGTGTTCACAGACCCAGAAGCTCTCTGAATAAAATAAAATAAATACCAAGCGACTACTAAAAGAAAATAAGAAGGCATTGTCACAACTAGGCTCCTATTTTGTCTTTAATTGTGAAATACCTCATGCCTGTGCATGGCAGCCTCCAGTGCGGGCTAACAGGCTTTTAAGATGGTATAGGAAACTCAACAGCAGTAAGTCATCAAAAGAGGATTTGACTTCCTGCTCATTTGCATATGAGTGCAACAGCGCCACTTTGGGGATACATACCCATCAAAATGGAGGCGCTCTTCTGCTTCTAGGCTTTGGGGTTTGTTTGGTTCACTTTTTCTTTACTCCTCTCTTACCCCACCCGTGTCAAGGAATGTCCCAGGGAATGGGGAAACCCCCAACTCAACCCAATATTTTGATGCAGCCTGCTTTGGTTCCCAAGGTTGATACCCACCCAGCTTCAGCCTCCTCCTTTCTCTTTGTCTCCATGGCATTCTACCCACACCTCAGACCTGTGATCATTAGACTTCACCGTGTATCTGCGTCAGGTCACCCCTCCTCCAGCCCACGTGCATGCTGTCAGTGTGTGACATGGCCAGCCACCAATGATAGCCCAACTTTAGACTCTACAGCAGTTGGGACAGTCCCAGAATGTGGGCTTCGCTTGGTGGGGCACACAACATTGACGAGTGTGCTCCAGCTTCTCCCTGGAGGCAGCATGGATACTATAGTCAGTGGTTACAGCAGCTACATACAACGTAAGTCAGCAGCTTTCTGCAATGGTTATTTCCAGCATCTACCAAGTGCCCCACCAATCCAAAGTTCAACCCAAGAACATGTAGCCAAGCCCTGAGGAAGTTTAAGTGACCTGCAAATCCACCTGAAGTATGGCATTGGTTGCCCATGATATGGTACTGTATCTTGCTGTGTATCATTTCTGTGTTTATTTTATAACTGCCATAGCCAGTTTGTTCTTAGGAAATTATTATTTTGACTGTGCTATGCCAAGTTGGTCAGATTCTCTGTGTTTCAGTTTGTCTGTTTTACATCATTATTTCCTTAGTCACTAAAGAGGGAATTTTTATATCAAGTTATTACATTTACTAACTTTATTTTGATATGGAAAGAATCTATAGGAAGATTTCATAGTCTCTAGTAACTTCTGGAAGTTAAATAGAATGTTGTATATAAATAAAATGAGGACATAATTCTTCAAGGTATCGTTGAGGAGATTTTTTATTGTAGCTATGAGGGGGAGTACAGTCAAGGGCATCTGGAAGAGTCCAGAGCAGAGAAAAAAAGTAGTAGATTGAACATGTCCAGTGGACTGAATATGGTCATGAGGGGAGTGGGGAGGAGCCAGAGAAGAGGACTAAAAGAGAAGGGACCAAGAGTTAAGAGAACCAAGAGAGCAAAGAGAGAGCGTGGCTGGAATGGCAGCGCTCTGTAGGAATGAGAAGCTGGGAGAAGAGATACCCATAAGCTGAAGTTCAGGATAGGGGCTGGTGCAAGAACTAAAAGGAGCAGGATGCCAGCATGGACTCTGTAACAGATACTCGGGATGCTGAAAAAAATCTAAAAGCCAGCATGTGCTTTGGTATGCTCACAGATGCCACAAGTTAGACATTTGTCCTGAATTTCTTATGGACCTGACTGTATATGCTGCCCCAAGCTGACAGTATATACCAACCATGACCACATGGCTCAACTGTAGTAAAGAGGGTGGGCTGCATCCCGCCACCTGGCTAGCTTAACCCCGAAATAATTACACAGAAACTGTGTTCATTTAAACACTGCCTGGCCCATTAGCTCTAGCCCCTTATTGGCCAACTCTTACATCTTGATTAACCCATTTCTAATAATCTGTATTTCACCACGATGTTGTGGCTTACTGGGAAAGATTTAGCATGTCTAACTCTGGTGATTCCATGGCAGCTCTCTCTGCCTGCCTTCTTCCTAGCATCCTGGTCTGTCTACTTCACCCACCTAATTTTCTGCCCTATCAAAAGGCCAAGGCAGTCTCTTTATTTAACCAATGAAAATAACACATAGACAGAAGACCCTCCCACACCACTCAATGGCATGTCCAACTGTAAGCATTAGTTCCTGGAAATGTGCTGGTATTCTTGTGAAAGGTTAGCTTCAAAACAAGGCCATTCCACTACTTCCTAGTTCAGTGACTTCCTTTAATAGCAGCCTTTACTTTGGGAATTCATCTACAAAGCTATGAAGAGAGCACAGGACTCGGCTAGCACCCTCACATTGCTACTCCTCCTCAATTCCTGCCAGGGTTCAGCTCTATCCCTGGGTTTCTTGGCAGATTTGGGGTTAATTCCTACAGCTTTGTAGACTCTGTGGCTCATCATTGGCCTAGAAATTCTCTTCTACTCACTCATGATTAGATCTTGGAAGCAAAGTAGGGGAATGAATGATAATCACTTGTAAAACAGATAATTAATATTTTGAAATGGAGATAAACTCTTTCCATCTTAATTTTCCTTTTAATATATTAGTTGAATTAATAGTGGTGTTGCCGGGCAGTGGTGGCACACGCCTTTAATCCCAGCACTCGGGAGGGCAGAGGCGGGTGGATCTCTGTGAGTTCGAGGCCAGCCTGGTCTAGAAGAGCTAGTTCCAGGACAGAAACCAAAAAGCTACAGAGAAACCCTGTCTCGAAAATCAAAAAAAAAAAAAAAAATAGTGATGTTTTCCAGACCCTCAGAAAATTGGAGACAGCTTAACCTCTGATGAACTTCAAGACTCAAACTATGAACTTTGATGTATAAAGGTATAAACATATATGTAAATATATAAACCACATATGTAATTTTAAATTTTGTAGTATATTTAAGAAGTATTAATTTTAATGATATATTTTATTTAATCCAATATACTCACAATATTATTTTGTGTATAATTTACATCTTTAATTTTAATGTTTTCCAATTTTTACAGTGTTTCAGTTTTGGAAAAACCAAACTGAAATAATGCTAAACCTGAAGTGGTCAATAAGTTGAATAAAAAACTCAGTGGAAAGCCTGAGAAATATATGGATTATTAGGACAGACTATTAAGACTTGAAGACAGGAAGAAAAATTAAAATATTCACTTAGGATAAAAATAAATTAATAAATACACATGAACAAGAGTAAGGCAGTGGTGGTGCACACTTTTAATCCCAGCACTTGAGAGGTAGAGACAGGTGGGTCTTTATGAGTTTGAGGCCAGCCTGATCTACAGAGCAAGTTTCAGGACAGGCCTCAAAGCTGCACAGAAAAATCCTGTCTCAAAATACAAGAAAGAAAGGAAGAAAGAAAAAAGAAAGAGAGAAAGAAAGGAAGAAAGGGAAAAAATGAATGAATGAATGAATGAATGAATGAATGAATGATGTGGGATTCCCCTCTGTATGCTGTGAATATGTTTTATTACCATTGGTTAATAAAGAAGTGGCTTTCGCCTATGGCAGGAAAGAATAAAGCCAGGCAGGAAATATGAACAGAGAGAGAGTAGGCAGAATTGGAAATGCCATGTAGCTGCTGAAGGATAAAGATGCCCATAACCTTTCTGGTAAGCCACAACACAAATTAATAGAAATGGGTTAAATTAAAATATAAGAAATAGCTAGGAATATGCCTAAACCATTGGCCAAGCAGTGTTATAATTAATATAGTTTCTGTGTAATTATTCAGGTCTAGGCAGCCAGGAAAGTAAAGTACAGTCTCCATTTACAAAATGGTACCCAACCTGGAACATGAAAATGGGAGCAAAGTGCAGCTTCTTGGTAGACAAATTTTTTTCAGATAGGCTTTGTTTGTGAGCTGCAAGCAGAGGTGTGGCTCCTTTAAGAAATGGCTTTACGGTTCATACTAGAAGCATAAATGGCTCTGGCTTCTTTGGAAGGTCCTTCTACAGAGCAGTTAGGGTTTGTTGCTTAATGGCAACATAGACCTGCTGTGTCTCTGGACCCAGGGTGGTGAGCCTGGCTCACAGAACTGGCAGTAAATGTACCCTCACCATACTGAAAGATCAAGAGAGACAGAGCCAGCATCCAGGGCCACTACAACCAAGCTGCTTCCCATCTTAAAAGAACTCCTGGCCAGAGAATGATAACAGATATGCAATAAAGACAGATTCAGAGAGAAATAAACCTCTGAACCAGTTATAGTGTGTTTAAAAATGTACATAGGGTTGGGAGAAAGAAGGAAAAGAGTATAGACAGTTATAAAAGGAAATAAATAGTTTTAAAAATAAAACAAAGTCTTGCCAACCCTAGAGGGGCTTGCAGGTGTCCAGGGAGATGTCCCCAGCTGGTACCTTGGGCAACTGAGGAGAGGGAACCTGAAATGTTCCTATCCTATACTGATGAATATCTTACATATCACCTTAGAACCTGCATTTGGCGATGGATTGAGTTAGAGACAGAGACCCAATTTGGAGCAACGGTCTGAGCTCTTAAGGTCCAAATGAGGAGCAGAAGGAGGGAGAACATGTGCAAGGAAGTCAGGACCACGAGGGGTGCACCCAACCATTGTGACAGTGGAACTGATTTATTGGGAGCCCACCAAGGCCAGCTGGACTGGGACTGAATAAGCATGGGTTGAAACTGGACTCTCTGAACATGGCGGACAATGAAGGCTGATGAGAAGCCAAGGACAATGGCACTAGGTTTCGATCCTAATACATGAACTGGCTTTGTGGGAGCTTAGCCTGTTTGGATGATCACCTTCCTGGACCTAGATAGAAGTGGGAGGACCTTGGTCTTCCCGCAGGGCAGGGAATTTGTACTGCTCTTCAGTATCAAGAGGGGGGGGAATGGAGTGGGGGGAGGAGAAGAGGAGTGGGGATAGGGAAAGGGGAGTGGGGGAGGGGCAATATTTGGGAGGAGGGGGAGGGAAATGGGGAACGGGGACAGGTGAAATTTTAATTAAAAAAGAATAAAAATAATTTTTAAAAAATTAAAAAAATAAAACAAAGTCTTTAAAGAAACAGTAAAATTAATATAAAAGAGTAAAGACAGTCATAGATTAAAGGGGTAAAGAAAAACGAGCCACATAAAGATGGAATATACACAGAGAATCTAGATTATGTATACTATTTTGTTTTCTTTGAATTTTTTTGACTGTAGAGAGACATTTGATTCTGGGGGCTGCTAAGTTAAACCAACATAAAGGTATCTTGACTTCAAAATTTGGGTCTAAGGATATGTTGCTTTAGAAAAGAGGTTCTGCTTTTGTTTTCACAGAAAATGAGAACCTGTGGATTCCTTCCAGGCTAATGTAGTTTGATACAACAAGATTCCCAAAACGTCTCCATGATCCCTAAAAATACTTTGCCCAACAAATAGCAGGAAGCAGTTTGAAGAAAACTATTCCCAAAATTATTGTTTATGAATTTTTTTTTCATTTAAAAAGGGTTATGTATAAATGGTTAAATGGTCACAGTCAAACTATTTCTAAAAGAAAAGCGGGGGGAGATATGATATAAAGATGAATACTTTGCATTGGTATAGCTCTTAGTCTATTAATACAAACTTAAAATTTATTTGTTACACTGTATATATGTCTTTCTCTTGTTTAAGGTATTGAGTATAGGCAGCTCATTTAAAAATGTAATGTATAATTAAGAAATACAAATTGATAGGCATCTTTAATAGTCAAACTGTAGTCATGTTAGTTAGGTTTTCTAGATGTACAGAGATATATTTCACATGGATACGTATTCTTCAAACCTTTCAAAGACCTACAGAATATGGCATTTAAAGTGTTTTAAAAATTTAGACTTTTCTCAACAGTGAAAAATGTCTGCTTCAGGCAGTGCTGATTACTTCAAAAGGATGATGAGCATCAAAGAAACTCTTTATGGAGTTTGTTTTCAATGTGGCAAGACTAGCCATTTGGCCAAGAAACTCTTGCCTGACTGTTTGATGGTAATGCTGTATAAATTGGACATGCAGGACCCATAGAAAAGTGACTGCTGAACTTGCCTAAAGAAGGAGAGACAGTCCTTCAGAGTTCCTGATTCATGAAAGAGTCTGCCAGTCATTCCGCAGGACACAAAAGAAAGTGACTGAAAATTTCCAGTAAAGGCAAAACAGTCTTTAAAATTTCCTGCTTCATGGAAAAGTCTCCTGGGTACAATGCACCTGTAGGCTGGATATGGATGCCCCAATATTACAGAAGAACTTTGGGTGACTATCTAGGCAATGAGATGTCTCTGTCAATTCTAGAGTTTTAGAAATTGCTTACAATGCACTTCCTGTTTACTTAGGCAATATTATACCCTTCTGGGGGTCTTTGATGGAGTTGAAGAATAGATAGCTATAATTATAGTTCTTCTTAGTTATGATAAAAGATAAATTAGATATAAAACTTTAGATTCACAAACCTAGGATAGATGATAAAGTACTATCCTTAATTTGCCAAATGTAAATGGAATAAATATTGTAACGATAATTCTTATTTGTTGTTTTGTATATGTAATTTTACCATGTTAAAGTTAAAAAAAACTCTTATTTAAACAGAAAAGGGGAGATGATGTGGGATTCCTCTCTGTATGCTGTGAATATCTTTTATTACCATTGATTAACAAAGACACTGTTTTGGCCTATGACAGGGAAGAATAAAGCCAGATAGGAAATCCAAACAGATATATATATAGATATATATCTATATATATATATATATATATAGACAGAGAGAGAGAGTAGGCAAAGTCAGAAAGACACCATGTAGCTGCCAAAAGATAAAGATGCCCAGAACCTTTCCAGTAAGCCACAGCCTTGTGGTGAAACACAGATTAATAGAAATGTGTTAATTTAAGATATAAGATCTAGCTAGGAATATTCCTAAGCCATTGGCCAAGCAGTATTGTAATTAATATAGTTTCTGTGTGATTATTCAGGTCTGGGTAGCCAGGAAAGTAAACTGCAGTCTCCATTTACAAATAAATAATGCATACTTACATACTTAATATATGCATACATAAATAAATAAGTAGCATGGGAACAAAATAAGAGAGATATTTGAAACAACATGAAAAGATCAAATCTTTTAATTACAGTCAGTCACAAAAAAGGGAAAAAATATCAAAGGCATATAAAATATTTTCAGTGCAATCATAGCAAAAATCTTTGGGAATTCAGAAAAATAGAAGGCAATCCATGTACCAAAGGATGATAGAACATCAAATAGGCATATGAGAAAAGAAATTTCCCCTGTATCATAGCTAAAACACAGAAATGTATAAAACAAAGAAAATGTGTCAAAAGCTACCAGCAGATAAGGATTAGAAAAATACTAAACACTACAAAATAAACAAAATGACAGGAATTAATACACAGCTTTCAATAATAACTCTAAATATTAGTAATCTCAATTCCCCAGTGAAAAGACACAGACTAATCAAAAATAGTTTTTAAAAAAAATAGGAGGATCCATCTGTTTATTGACTACAAAAACACCTCCCTAACAAAGACAGACATCACCTAAAGGTAAAAGGATGGGGAGTGATCTTTAACTGAGAAGGAACTAGAAGGAGGTACTGCTGTCTACTATCTGACAAAACAGATTTTACACCAAAATTAGTCAGAGAAGATAAAGGAATCCACCTCATACTTCATCAGCCCCTGGAAGTTTCTTTAAAAATAGATCACATACCAGGAAACAACGTATGTCTCAACAAATACAGGAAAATTAAAACACTTTCTTGTATCTTACCTGTCCTCAATGACTGAATCAGCCATAAAGGAAAGCTACATAAGATATAGAAATTCATGGAGATTTTAAAATTCACTATTAAAGGAAGAATGAGTCATTGAAGAAATAAAGAAGGGAATAAAAATCTCCTAGAATTGAACAGAAATGAAGGTACAACAGTATTAGTAATAAACACTTTGGGCCAGATAATGCCTTGGCCTAGGGGACAATCCTGTGCATTGTACGAAATTTATCAGCGCCCGTGGCCTCTACTGAGTAGAGACCAGTAACCAATATATCTCCAGACACTGCCAAATAAGCCTGGAAGAAAGCAACCCCAAGAGGGAAACACTGTCTCCTTCTCCAATAGCTTAGTCAGTTATAAATTTCCACTTTAAATCAAGTTGACTTAAAACTGTCTTCTTCAATATGGACTAGGCATGTTTCAAGACTCTAAGAGCTAGTTAATTAGACAGGGTAGATTTACAGTTTCTAAGTTCTCTGCAGCCATGTTCAGTCCACCCTAAGCCCACTTACTGGCTCGTGGTTATTGAAAGCCTGTTTCATTGCGTCCCATCATGAGCCCAACGATCAGTCAGCTTTCTAAAGATGGAGTACCACTGAGGAAGCTGTCTTGTGACTGTCAGAGATCATAGACACGGCAAAATATCTATGAAATTTACCTAATTTCCAGTTGGTGTAAATAAGGGATCTAGATTTTTGTAAACTCATTTTTTAAGGCAGATGAGCCTTAGGAAGGAGAGGGGTTTCCTCCCTCCTTACTGTGGTTCTCATGGTGTTGCTGCAAACATGTACTTCTCTGACCAACATGTTCTGAAAAAGTCAGACATTTTGTTTCCCTTCCCACTGTAGCTTTCACACCAAAAGACTCAGCGATCTGGCTGAATACCCAACTCCTGCACCTTAAATGACCTCATATTCTTCACGCTGAGGCTAATTAGCATTCCAGAGATACCCCACCCCCACCCCACCCCCCATACACACATACAGTTCAATTACTCATAAAGGTTAAAAGTTACAAATCAGGGTTACATTTAATGCAATTGTTGGCAGGTTATAATTTTGCTTTGGGGTCCAGAAGAGCCTTTGCTTAATAAACTAAAAACCTCAAACCACAAACCGCAAAGCACTCTGAAGTGTCCCTGCCTGGCCTAGGCAGCAAAGGCACCAAAATATATATATATATATGAAAGAATTTGGGTTGGCTTTCTTCTTTCCACTTTTAGAATTTATTTTCACACCATACATATTTGGAAAGATCCAAAGAAGTGAAACAGAAAACAGTACCTTTTTAGAAGGCAGTTTGGTGAGGTTTCTCTGGTTTTTGTTTTTTGGGTCTTTTTGGGAGGGAAGGATTGTTCGTCTTTAGAACTACAAATTCTTTCAGAGTTCATTCTGCACAAACACTGAAACAAGAAAAAGCATTTATTAAACAATTATTAAACGGCAACATTGTTATTGAAAACAAACAATGATCTCTAATGAACTCATTTCTCTTGCATCTATTCTGTGAAACAATCTGCCGCTGAAGAAACAATAATACAAATGAACAAGGCTAACAGCAAGGACGTCCATGTGCTGCAAAGAAGGGGTTGATTGACTAGTATACATAACTCGAATATTTTGAAAATTGGTTTATTTTTTACTTCACATACATGGGTGTTTTGCCTTCGAGTGTGTGTGTGCACCACGTGTGTGCTGTGCCAGTGAGGGTCCGAAGGAGTCATATGATTCCCCAGAACTGAACTTACAGGCAGTTATAAACTGCCATATGGGTGCTGGGAACTGAAGAGCGTCCTCTGCAAGAGCAGTTGCCAATGCGTCAACACTCTAGTAACTTTGTATATACAGAACTCTTCGGGGCAGGGAGACCATCTACAGGAGGACTGGAGCCTTTCTTCTCCTCTTTCACATATGGGGAGATTAGGGGGACAGATCCATAGAAGAGATATTTGGTGAAGCTGAGTAGGAAATAAATAGATACAAGGTAAAAACACAAATTTGTAAGCATAATCAGTTAGGGACTGGAGAGTTTATTGGCTAAGATTACTTCCCACTCTTCCAGAGGCCTGAGTCAGATTCCCATATCAGGCAATTCCCAGCCCCCTGTAGCTACAGCGCAGGGCATCTGACGCCCTCGTCTGGACTCCATCACCTGCACTTTCGTGCCAGGCACTCACATCGACCCAGACACATAAGGAAATATACGTGTAATATTTGAACACAATAAATCATATTATTAAAAGACTTGTATGCTAACAATTAGGAACCTAAATAAATACTTGGAAATAAATACTCTATTCATCAACCTGAACAGAAAAAGCAATGATACATTGGTAAATGTAAAAAGAAAAAGTAAAGATGTGGCGGTACAGAGTGAGAGAAGAAATTATGTAAATACGGTACTCATATGAAATTCTCAAAAATACGCTGGACTTGGAGGCGCACGTCTTTAATCCAAAACTTGGGAGGCAGAGGCAGACAGATCTCTGTGAGTTTACAGCCAATCAGGTCTACAGTGCAAGTTCTAGGACAGCCAGGGCTACATAGAGTTTATGTTATCAAGAGACCCTGTTTTAGACCGATATATACACACATATTTATATATGTATAAACATTTATATATAACTATTCTCTTTTAATATATACATATATTATATACACACACATATATGTATGTATATTAAAAGAGAATACTTGAAACTGGAAGGGAGTGGTGGGCAGAGTAAGGAAGAATTTGGAAGTGAGGGTATGAAATTCTCAATTATTTTTTTTTCTTTTTTTGTTTTATTTTGTGTCTTTTTGTGGTTTGGTTTTGGTTTTTTAAGACAGAGTTTCTCTGTGTAGCCCTAGCAATCCTGGAACTCACTCTGTAGAACAGGCTGGCCTAAAACTTGGAGCTCCTCCTGGCTCTATCTCCCAAATGTTGTGAGTAAAGGTATGTACCACCACCACCTGGTACCATTTTTTTGTTGTTTTTAAAATGTATTATTGCAATTTTATTTATTTATTTTGTATGTATGAGGTGAGTTTGTGTGCCATGTTGCATATGTGTAGGGCAGAAGACAACTTGTGGGAGTGCTGTGTTCACACCATTTCCCCCTCCTAGATTGCTGTGTTCACACCATTTCCCCTCTTAGAGTGCTGTGTTCACACCATTTCCCCCTCCTAGAATGCTAGATTCACACCATTTCCCCCTCCTGGAGTGCTGTGTTCACACCATTTCCCCCTCCTGGAGTGCTGTGTTCACACCATTTCCCCCTCCTAGAGTGCTGGATTCACACCATTTCCCCCTGCTGGAGAGCTGTTTTTACATCATTGGCTCCCTTCAACCCCTCCCATTCTCCCCCTTCCCAGATTCATAAAGAAGCTTCGTTCTGAAGCACAGACTTTTACAGAAATCTACAACTGGTCGTAATATACAGAACACTGATCTTAGTGTGCCCTACACCAGCTGATACTTCTACAACACACCCCTACACTGAAGGCTCTGAGACCATCTTTGAAGGAGAGGTAGAAAGACTGTAGAAGCCAGAGGACCAGGACATCTGCTGCAAGACAGTATCTCCTGTGAGTGACAGGGAAGCTGTGCCCATGGGATCTCAACAATATGGTCACCTAAACAAAACCAAAAATAGGACAATCGGCATGCCAATGTGGATGGGGAAAATCAAGACCCCGCTCCTGGATGAAGAACCCCAAGAAATGAATAACGGCTGAGAGAGATAATCAGTCTGCTCCAGGGATGAGGCCCTCATAGGTGATCCAGGCCTAAGCAATCAACCTTAAACACATATATACGAGCAACATTAAATAAACTCCCCTGGTCATATTTATAAATGTGTGTGTTTGTGCATGTGAGTGTGTATGTGTGTGTTGTGTGTGTGTATGTGTGTGTAACAATGATTCAAGAATAAGAGGTCATGACTGGGGTTTTTTAACCTTCATTCTAGAGTAAGTTAAGTGGCATATGAGTTCAGTGAAAGCAATATACTGTAGAGAATTTTTCACAGTTCTTTTTTAGATTTGTGGAGGCATCTGAACAACATGTGACATTCTAGGTAATGGGGATGCATTTCTGGAGAAGGAGCCTAGGAGACGAGGCATAGCAGATACTAGGCAGAGCTGGACAAAGTTGGCAGGAAAGGGGTTGTGTGTTTGTTTCTCAGAATTTTGAGCATTGTACAATGAATATGCCTATAACCTACTGATATATCAGAGATATATTTACATAATAATAGAATTAAAAATGGATTATTGGCCACCTCAGGGTCCTCTTGTATGATGTAACTCACTAAAACAAGAGTACCACAAAGAAAGAGTCAGCCCAGAGGCCCCGCTCAGAACCGCAGAAGACCAGCTGAAGGTCCCCAGGGACCTCTTTCCCTCTCTCAGGGCTAAAGTTGACTCAGAGTCCCAATGGTCATTGTTATTTGTAAAGCAGAATTTTGGAAAACTACCCTTCCCCTTGGACATAAAGACTATGGAGATGAATCCTTACTCAGAAGTCTCATGTGGGCTAGAGAGACCGTTCAGCCATTAAAGGCTGATAACCAACTAAGACTCAGCCAAAATTTAAAAAGCTCAGTGCGCAGAAGTCCCTCGCCTCTATCCCCTAGGAATAAGTTAAGGGAAGCCTACGGAAACTAAGTCCAACCGTGGCTTTTGTTCACTGTTGGAGAGGATGTTCTCTGGCATTCTCCACTAAGCAAGCACGTCTCGTTTCTGCTTTGGAATCCAGGTAAGGATAACTCTTATTTAAATTCATCTTCTCCCAAAACTGCCCACTCTGGGAACCCATGACCGTGATAATCATGAACGGAGATCAGATCTTTGTGTAAGAACGTTCTAGCTATCCACTGAGAAGAGAGACAACCTCCTTACCTCCCTCTGGTCTAAAACTGAACCCTGTAACTGTCCATTCTACCAACTAACTATCCTTTATCCCTCCTCCTTTTGGAGACAAGATATCTGTAATGTTCAGAAGTTGGGTGATGTAAGTTTGATGTGGCTTTATCCACATTCAGTTCAAAGATTCTCGGGTCCCTGTGGTCTCTCGTGTAAATCTGGAGAATGCAGTGAAAGCAGAGGGCATTGTCCTCACTTCCATTTTGGGGGCTTCCCCTGAGAAGTGTCCATGAAACTTTGTGCTACCTCTGCTTGAGCTACTAGCATACAAAGGGACAAGGACTTTCTTTTCAGTAGCAAATGCACACCCCCAAAAATCAAATCACTTTGCTTCATCATTCTTAGAATGACTAAAAGGAAGTGGATCTTGGAAACCATTTGGTTTTCCAGATTGTTTTACATCTATTGGGGGTGGGTTGTGTGTGGCACTGTATGTATGTGGATTCAGAGGACAGCATGCAGGAGTCAGTGCTCTCCTTCCATCCTTCCACTCTGAGTTCCAGGGACAGAATTGAGACCATCAGCCTTGTGGCAAGCATCTTAACTCCTCTAGCCATCTGACTGCCCTCCTTATGTTTGTTTTGTTTTGGTTTTTTGTTTTGTTTTGTTTTGTTTTTCAACATGGGGTTTCTCTATAGCTTTGGAGCCTGTCCTGGAACTAGCTCTTGTAGACAAGATTGGCCTCGAACTCGCAGAGATCCATCTGCCTCTGCTCCAAAGTCCTGGGATTAAAGGTGTGCACCACAACCACCTGGCTCCTACTGACAGTTTTAAACAAAAACTTCAAAGGATTTACAATTATGAGGACAGACAAAGGACTGGCACCATCATGGGATGTAACAATACTTCTCTCAATTATTCAGATATCATTATAGTCTGTCATGCACATGTCCAGCCAAAATATTGACTGCTGACCCGCTATGCCAGGCAGTCAGTCCTGCAAGTTGAGCTTGACGCTCTTTGGAAGTAGAACATAAGACGTCTCAGAGTCCAGGCGGTCTGTGCTCAGCTTCTTTCCCCTCTTTCTCCTTCTCTAATCCCGTTTCTCCTTCCCTCCTTTTCTAGTTCTCATCCTCCACATGCTGCCCACACACCTCCACTCTGCCTAGGAGGTCGCTGCCCTGAGCTAGGATGTGCTGATGATCTAACACAGCAGAAATGTCACTGCCACGCAATCCCTCCTGAGTCAACCATTCCGGAGCTGCATAGCAGTGCTGGACAATCTTTTCGGTTCTCGTCCCTGATGGGATGCTGAATGCGCCATGGAAGTTAGAAATGTCACTGAATTTGTGCTTCTGGGACTGACCAGCAACGCTCAGACTCAGGGGCTGCTCTTTGCACTCTTCTTGGTGACTTACCTGTTGATACTTACGGGGAACCTATTGATGTTGCTGGTGATCAGCTGGGATCCCCACCTTCATACCCCCATGTACTTCTTCCTGAGACACCTCTCCTTTATAGATGCTTTCTACTCCTCAGTCATTGTGCCTAAGTTGCTGAGGAACCTTATTTCTGAGTGGAAGACTATTTCCTTCCTTGGGTGTTTTATTCAGATCGCCCTGGTCATATTTTCTGCAGCCACTGAAGCCTGCCTCCTTTCTGCGATGGCCTATGACCGCTTCCAGGCTGTGTGTCACCCACTGATGTATGTGGTCACTATGAATGAAAGAGTGTGCTCTGGGCTGGTGATCATATCATGGGTCTTAGGAATCAGTGCTAGCCTGGTTAACACGTTCCTGCTATCACAAGAGCACTTCTGTGGCCCAAACCTCATCTGCAGCTTTGCCTGTGAGGTTCCCCCAGTGCTCTTGTTGGTCTGTTCTGACCCCCACACTACTATCGTCTCCATCCTGACAACCATGGTGATCTTAGGTCTTGGTTCTCTTGTCCTACTGCTGGGATCCTACAGCCGTATCATCACGACAGCCCTGGGCATCAACTCAGCCAAGGGTCGAAGCAAGATCTTCTCTTCATGCTCTTCTCATTTCCTTGTGGTCACCATCTTCTATGGGTCGGGAGTATCCAGGTGTGTCACACAACAGTCCCTTATCATAAAGGACGGGTGTTTGTCCCCTAACTTCCCTTGGTCTACATGAGCATGCTGTGTGGCAGGAAAGAATCATCCTTAAATTCCATCCTGGATCCCTCAGGATTGAGCCCCAGTCCAGTCTGCTGTGGACTAGCTGTTTGGTTTTTGAAAAGCTCACCTGTGGCTGGGGTAAATGTACCTCCCTTTATCTCAGTTGTCTCATGTGCAATAAAGGACAATAAGATTTACCCTGCTGATTTCACAGAAATGTTAGGAAAGTAGATGATTAAAGTTAGTTAGATCAATACCTTTTCCTTAAAGATTGTGTGTGTGTGTGTGTGTGTGTGGGAGAAAGAGAGAGAGAGAGAGAGAGAGAGAGAGAGAGAGAGAGGATTCCCTCTGTATGCTGTGAACATGTTTTACCATTGGCTAATAAAGAAGCTACTTTGGCCTATGGTGGGGCAGAATATAGCTAGGCAAGAAAACTAATCTAAATGCAGGGAGAAAGAAGATGGTGTCAGGCAGACACCATGTAGCTGCTAAAGGAGAAAGATGCCAGAACCATACTTGTAAGTGACAGCCTTGTAATAATACACAGATTAATAGAAATAGGTTATTAAAGGTATAAGAACTAGCTAGGAGCCATGGGCAAATAGTGTTGTAATTAATATAGTTTTTGTGTGATTATTCAGGTCTGCATTGCCAGGAAACGAAAGTGCAGTCTCCATTTATGTGTGTGTATGCGTCTGTGTGGTTTTTGTGTGTGTGTGTGTGTGTGTGTGTGTGTGTGTGTGTGTGTGTGTGTGTGTACCGGTGCTTAAAGGCCACACAAGAGCGCTGGATCCTCTGGAGCTAGAGGTACATGTGGTCACAAGCTGTCTGCCATGCATGCTGTGAACTAAACTGCAGTCCATTGTTTTTTGTTTTTTGTTTTGTTTTGTTTTGGTTTGGTTTGGTTTGGTTTTTCGAGACAGGGTTTCTCTGTGGCGTTGGAGCCTGTCCTGGAACTAGCTCTGTAGACCAGGCTGGTCTCAAACTCACAGAGATCCACCTGCCTCTGTCTCCCGAGTACTGGGATTAAAGGCGTGCGCCACCATCGCCAGGCACTGCAGTCCATTGTTAAAGCAGCAACATTCTTAGCCCCTGAGCCATCTTCCCGGCACCTAAATAACTCAGTAAATCAAATCAAGCAGAGTCCATAAGGAACATTCTGGATATGTTGCATTTGTACCAGTGAACATAATTCCATTGATAAAGTAATAATGTTTTTCTGGGAAATAACCCTGTGGATACTTAACATATGCCCAATAATTTAATCTTAATATTTTAAAGTCATATTTGCTGCCGAACCCATTTCTATCTCTCACTTTATTCAACAATTTGGCTCCTTTCCCAGCCAAAGAAGAATATTACTTAAAAAATTGTTCCACCAAAATAATGTGTAATGCCAACTGGTGGTGGCAAACGCCCTTATTCTCAGCACTCAGATACAGAGACAAGTGGATATCTGTGAGTTTAAGGCCAACCTGGTCTACAGAGCAATTTACAGGACAGACTCCAAAGCTACACAGAGAAATCCTGACTCAAAAACAAAAACAAACAAAACAAAAATAATGTGTTGGATCTGGAGAGACTGTTGAACAGTTAGGATTACTTGCTACTCTTGCAAAGGACCAGGTTCAGTTCTCAGCACTGCATGAATGCATACAACCATCCATAATTTCAGTTCCAGGGGACCAGGAACCCTCTTCTGACCTCCATGTGTAGCATACATGTATATGGTGCACATTCACACATGCATGCAAACATTCACACACATATGATAATTAGTAGTGATTATTATTAATTATTTAATATAGTTGTGAGAATAGTCCTCGGAGCCATACGTCTGGGAACAATGGCAGTATTGAGAACTAGACACATGGTTTTGCAAAAAATAATCATCTCTAAATGAGAACTTAATGTATCTGAATTGTGATACTATCATGACTATTAGCCAAGATGCTCTGTAGAGGGAAATGCTATGGAAATGTATTATCCCTGTCCTAACCTGAACAAACAAAGCAACTCATTTTCATGGGAGAGTTCCTTTCTGTGAGTTCACTCGTGCTTGGAAGCATT
This sequence comes from Chionomys nivalis, assembly GCF_950005125.1. Classification (NCBI taxonomy): domain Eukaryota; kingdom Metazoa; phylum Chordata; class Mammalia; order Rodentia; family Cricetidae; genus Chionomys; species Chionomys nivalis. The sequence continues at coordinate 55,419,435 of NC_080102.1, forward strand.
GGAAGACAGAAATGATTGACTTCCCAATGATCGGTCATTTCTAGAAGCTCTCATGGCGACAGTCCACTTGACCCTGAGGTGCCTTGTGCATTCGGCAAGAGTGGATGGCCCATGGCTGCCAACAGTATTGCCAACCTCATCCTGAGTTCACTTTGCTCCTTTGTGTAATTCCTCCCAAGGTACATGACTCCAGCATCCGGCTCAACCCTGGAGTTAGTGCTGTCTTTGCAGTACAGTGTGGTGACCCCGCTGCTAAACCCCCTCATCTACAGCCTGAGAAACAAAGACGTGAAGGCAGCTCTGAGGAGGATGCTGACCAGGAGGTCCAGGCTGACCTTGTAGCCCAGGTACTCCTGCTCCTTCGGGGATGGGGAGGGGAGTTATAGAAGGAAGATGCTACAAGAAGCCATCTTACTACTCACCCATCTCTATGTTGCCACAACAGAGGAAGTTCTCTTCTCAGATTGCCCTACCCCTAATCGTTATATAAGGAAACTTCCAGAACAGAGCAAGTAATTCCCCACTAATCCAAGAGACCCACTTAGTGCATTAGAAAATCTTCAGAGCTCCACTAGCCATTTCTGCAACTCTTGGTTTTCCCCTTCCCTGGTCCTTTATTTTGTCTGTGCTCAGAGTATGAATGCACATGTCAGACCACTGGTGACGATAGTGCCACATTCCAGGACAGTAGCATCTTTGTTGGACAAACACAACACTCACCCACCTTTTTCCATCCCAAGGGATCATTTGAAAGATCTAAATCTCCACAATAAGTAAAAAAGAGACAAATTAAGTGTGCCTCTGGAGTCCTGTCTTCACTCATAAAAGCAGTGCCCTGAGTATTTTCTAATTCCAATGGATGGATTTAGAAAACACTATTCTGAGTGAGGTAACCCAGACACAAAAAAAAAATGAATATGGTATGTACTCACTCATAGGTGGATACTAGCTATAAACAAAGGATATTGAGCCTATAGTTCGTGATCCTAGGGAAGCTAAGTAATAAGGTGAACCCAAAGAAAAACATACATAGACCCACCTGGATATTGGAAACAGACAAGATCTCCTGACAAAACTGGGAGCATGGGGGTGGGGAGTAGAATGTAGGAGAGATGGGGAGAAGGAGAAAAGGAGGGGAGAAGGGGAGTGTTGAGCAGAACATGAGGAAATGGGATAGTCAAGAGGGAGAAAGGACAGATTTGAGAGCAAGAAAAGAGATATCTTGATTGAGGAAGCCATTGTGGAGTTAGCAAAAAAACTGACTCTAGAAAAATTCCCAGGAATCCACAAGCATGACCCCTGCTAAGACCCTAAGCAATAGAGGAGAAGGTGCCCATACTGGCCTTGCCCTGTAGTCAGACTGATGATTATCTTAAATATCACTATAGAACCTTCATCCCACAACAGATGGAAACAGAGGCAGAGACCCACAACACAGCACTGGACTGAGCTCCAAAGATCCAGTTGAAGAGTAGAAGGAATGAGAATATGAGCAAAGAGGTCAAGACCATGAAGAGTTCATCAGCTGGACTGGGAAGAAACAAGCATAGGACCAAACTCCCTACTCCATCTGAATGTGGCTGACAGTTGTATGCCTGGGGCAAACTGAGGGGCCACTGGAAGTGGCACTGGGATTTATCTCTACTGCATGTACTGGCTTTTGGGGATCCTATTCTCTTTGGATGTATACCCTGTTCAGCATAGATGTAGTAGGGAGTGCCTTGGACTTTGCACAATGCAAAGTGCCTTACCCTCTCTTAGGATTAGAGGGGGTAGAGTGGGAGGATGTGAGGAGGGAATGGGAGGAGGGGAGAGAGTGGAAATTTGGATGGGTATTTTTTTAATCCAATAAAAAAAGAACTACAAATTCTTTCAGAGTTTATTCTGTACAAATACTAAAACAAGAAAAAGTATTTATACAATTATTAAACTGCAACATTGTTATTGAAAACAAACACTGATCTCTAATAAACTCATTTCTCTTGCATCTATTCTGTGAAACAATCTGCCGCTGAGGAAACAATAACACAAATGAAAAAGGCTAACAGGCAGGATGTTCATGTGCTGCAAAGGGGTTGATTGACTAGTATTATATAACTCAAATATTTTGAAATTTGGTTTATTTTTTGTTTCCTGTGCATGGGTGTTTTGCCTGCGAGTGTGTGTGTGCACCACGTGTGTGCTGTGCCGGTGAGGGTCCGAAGGAGACATGTGATTCCCCAGAACTGAACTTACAGGCAGTTATAAACTGCCATATGGGTGCTGGGAACTGAAGAGCGTCCTCTGCAAGAGCAGTTGCCAATGTGTCGACACTCTAGTAACTTTGTGTATACAGAACTCTTTGAGGCAGGGAGTCCGACCCTCTATAGGACTGGAGCCTTTCTCCTCTTCTCCATATGGGGAGATTAGGGGGACAGATCCATGGAAGAGATATTTGGTGAAGCTGAGTAGGAAATAAATAGATACAAGGTAAAAACACAAATTTGTAAGCATAATCAGTTAGGGACTGGAGAGTTTATTGGCTAAGACTGTTGTGGGAGCTTCTTCCGCTCCTTCAGCCAATAGCTGCTGAGATATCAGCCCACTGGGGCGTGGTCTCTCTCCCTTTAAAAAAGCGGCCACTTCCCTCAATTCGCTCTCTGGCTTCTGGCTTAGCTTCTGGCAACTAGGTTCACTTCCTGATTGCGCGGAGTGCTGTTGTCTGGGAGGGTGAACTGTAAGTTTTTCCCCCTTAAATAAATAACCATTCTATTTGTCATAATTCCAAACTGGTGTGGGATTGTTTGTGACTTACGCCTTTATAAGATTACTTGCCACTCTTCCAGAGGACCTGAGTCAGATTCCCATATCAGGCAATTCCCAGCCCCCTGTAGCTACAGCGCAGGGCATCCGACGCCCTCGTCTGGACTCCATCACCTGCACTTTCCTGCCAGGCACTCACATCGACCCAGACACATAAGGAAATATATATGCAATATTTGAAAACAATAAACCATGCTATTAAAAGGATTGTATGCTAACAATTAGGAACCTAAATAAATACTCGGAAGTAAATACTCTATTCATCAACCTGAACAGAAAAAGCAATGATACATTGGTAAATGTAAACAGAAAAAGTAAAGATGTGGCAGTACAGAGTGAGAGAAGAAATTATGTAAATATGGTACTCATATGAAATTCTCAAAAATACGCTGGACTTGGAGGCACTCGTCTTTAATCCTGAAACTTGGGAGGCAGAGGCAGACAGATCTCTGTGAGTTTACAGCCAATCAGGTCTACAGTGCAAGTTCTAGGACAGCCAGGGCTACATAGAGTTTATGTTATCAAGAGACCCTGTTTTAGACCGATATATATACACATATTTTTATATATATATATGTATATATACTCCCTTTTAATATATATATACATATATTATACACACACATATATGTATGTATATTAAAAGAGAATACTTAAAACTCGAAAGGAGTGGTGGTATGGGGGGAATAAGGAAGAAATTTGAAGTGAGGGTATGAAATTCTCAATTATTTTTTCTTTTTTTTTTGCTTTATTTTGTGTATTGTTGTGGTTTGGTTTTTGGTTTTTTAAGACAAAGTTTCTCTGTGTAGCACTAGCTATGCTGGAACTCAATCTGTAGATCAAACTGGACTAAAACTTGAAGCTCCACCTGGCTCTCTCTCCCAGGTTTAATGTTGTGATTAAAGGTGTGCACCACCACCACCTGGTACCATTTTTTGTTTTTAAAGTATATATTGTGTTTTTATTTATTTATTTTGTATGTATGCTATGAGTTTGCATGTCATGTTGCATATGTAGACCTCAGAAGACAACTTGTGGGAATGCTGTATTCATACCATTTCCCCCTCCTGGAATGCTGTATTCACACCATTTCTGCCTACTAGAGTGCTGTGTTCACATATTTCTGCCTTCTGGAGTGTTGTATTCACACCATTTCCCCTTCTTGAGTGCTATATTCACACCATTTCGTCCTCCTGGGCTGCTGGATTCACACCATTTCCCCCCACTGGAGTACCTTATTCGCACAATTTCTGCCTTCTGGAGTGCTTTATTCACACTGTTTCCCCCTGCTGGAGTGCTGTATTCACACCATTTTCCCTTCCTGGAGTGCTGGATTCACTCGATTTCGCCCTCCTGGACTGCTGGATTCACACGGTTCCCCTCCAGGAACATTGTATTCACACCATTTCCCCCTCCTGGAGTGCTGTGTTCACACCATTTCCCCCTCCTGGAGTGCTGTGTTCACACCATTTCCCCCTCCTAGACTGCTGGATTCACACCATTTCCCCCTGCTGGAGAGCTGTTTTTACATCATTGGCTCCCTTCAACCCCTCCCATTCTCCCCCTTCGCAAATTCATAAAGAAGCTACGTTCTGAAGCACAGACTTTTACAGAAATCTACAACTGGTCGTAATATACAGAACACTGATCATAGTGTGCCCTACACCAGCTGATACTTCTACAACACACCCCTACACTGAAGGCTCTGGGACCATCTTTGAAGGAGAGGTAGAAAGACTGTAGAAGCCAGAGGACCAGGATATCTGCTGCAAGACAGTATCTCCTGTGAGTGACAGGGAAGCTGTGCTGTAGTGGGGGCTGCGGGCTGTGTTCCTGCCACCCCAGCTCCTGGTTGCCTGGCTAGCTTATGCCCCAAAATAACAATACACAAACTGTATTCATATAAACACTGCTTGGCCTATTAACTCTAGCCCTTACAGGCTAATTCTCATATCCTGATCAACCCATCTCTAATAATCTGTGTAGCATCAGTCTTACCGGTAAAGATTCAGCATGTCTGACCTGGCGGCTTGCTTCATTGTGTCTGCTCTGGGGAGGAGCGGCATCGCATCTGAGCTCACTTCCTCCTCCTCCCAGCATTCTATTCTGTCTACTCCACCCACCTAAGGGATGGCCTATCAAATGGGCCAAGGCAGTTTGTTTATTGACAAATGACCTTCCTCCATCACTGTGCCCATGGAATCTCAACAATATGGTCACCTAAACAAAATCAAGAACGGGAAAATGAATATGCCAATGTCAACGGGGAAAATCAAGGCCCCGCTCCTGGATGAAGAACCCAAGAAATGAATAATGGCTGAGAGAGATAATCAGTCTGCTCCAGGGGTGAGGCCCTCATAGGTGATTTAGGCCTAAGCAATCAACCTTAAACATATATATGAGCAACATTAAATAAACTCCCCTTGTCATATTTATAAATGTGTGTTCGGGAATGTGAGTTTGTGTGTGTGTGTGTGTGTGTGTGTGTGTGTGTGTGTGTGTGTAACAGCATTGATTCAAGAAAACGAGGTCATGATTGGGTTTTTTTAACCTTCATATTAGTGTAAGTTAAGTTGCATATGTGTTCAGTAAGAGGAATGTTTCAGTTGAATATAATGTACAGAACTTGTCACAGTTCTTTTTCCAGCCTAACACATTATTAGATTTGTGGAGGTATCTGAACAACATGTGACATCCTAGTCAAGGGAAATGCATTTCTGGAGAAGAAGCCTAGAAGAAGAGGCATAGCAGATACTATGCCAAGTTGGGCAAAGTTGGAGGGAAAGGGGTTGTGTGTTTGTTTCTCAGAATTTTGTGCATTGTACAATGAATATGCCTATAACCTACTGATATATCAGAGATATTTTTACATAATAATAGAACTAAAAACTCAGGGCCTTCTTTATGATGTAACTGACTAAAACAAGAGTACCACAAAGAAAGAGTCATTTTTACATAATAATAGAACTAAAAACTCAGGGCCTTCTTTATGATGTAACTGACTAAATCAAGAGTACCACAAAGAAAGAGTCAGCCCAGAGGCCCTGCTCAGAACCGCAGAAGACCAGCTAAAGGTCCCCAGGGACCTCTTTCCCTCTCTCAGGGCTAAAGTTGACTCAGAGTCCCAATGGCCATTGTTATTTGTAAAGCAGAATTTTGGAAAACTACCCTTCCCCTTGGACTTAAGACTATGGAGATGAATCCTTATTCAGAAGTCTCATGTGGGCTAGAGAGGCTGATAACCAACTAAGACTCATAACCAAAATTTAAAGAGCTCAGTGCCCAGAAGTCCCTCACCTCTATCCCCTAGGACTAAGTCAAGGGAAGACTACAGAAACTAAGTCCAACCGTGGCTTTTGTTCACTGTTGGAGAGGATGTTCTCTGGCATTCTCCACTAAGCAAACACATCTGGTTTCTGCTTTGGAATCCAGGTAAGGATAACTCTTATTTAAATTCATCTTCTCCCAAAACTGCCCACTCTGGGAACCCATGACAGTGATAATCATGAATGGAGATCAGATCTTTGTGTAAGAACGTTCTAGCTATCCACTGAGAAGAGAGACAACCTCCTTACCTCCCTCTGGTCTAAAACTGAACCCTGTAACTGTCCATTCTACCAACTAACTATCCTTTATCCCTCCTCCTTTTGGAGACAAGATATCTGTAATGTTCAGAAGTTGGGTGATGTAAGTTTGATGTGGCTTTATCCACATTCACTTCAAAGATTCTCGGGTCCCTGTGGACTCTCGTGTAAATCTGGAGAATGCAGTGAAAGCAGAGGGCATTGTCCTCACTTCCATTTTAGGGGCTTCCCCTGACAAGTGTCCGTGAAACTTTGAGCCACTTCTGCTTGGGCTACTAGCATACAAAGGGACAAGGACTTTCTATTCAGTAACAAATGCGCACCCCAAAAAATCAAATCACTTTGCTTCATCATTCTTAGAATGACTAAAATGAAATGGATCTTGGAAACCATTTGGTTTTCCAGATTGTTTTACATCTATTGGGGGTGGGTTGTGTGTGGCACTGTATGTATGTGGATTCAGAGGACAGCATGCAGGAGTCAGTGCTCTCCTTCCATCCTTCCACTCTGAGTTCCAGGGACAGAATTGAGACCATCAGCCTTGTGGCAAGCTCCTTTACTCACTAAGCCATCTGACTGCCCTCCTGAATTTTGTTTCGTTTTGTTTTGTTTTGTTTTGTTTTGTTTTGTTTTGTTTTGTATCTCGAGACAAAGTTTCTCTGTAACTTTGGTGCCTGTCCTGGAACTATCTCTTGTATAAAAGATTGGCCTCATCTCACAGAGATCCATCTGCCTCTGCCTCCCAAAGGCTGGGATTAAAGATGTACACTACAACCACCTGGCTCCTACTGACAGTTTTAAATGAAAAATTCAAGTGACTTAGAAACTTATGAGGACAGAGAAAGGACTGGCACCATCATTGGATGTCGCAACACTTCTCCCAAAATTCAGACATCATTATAGTCTGTCATGCACATGTCCAGCCAAAATATTGACTGCTGATCCACTGTGCCAGGCAGTCAGTCCCGCAGGTTGAGCTTGACGCTCTTTGGAAGTAGAACATAAGACGTCTCAGAGTCCAGGGGTCTGTGCTCAGCTTCTTTCCCCTCTTTCTCCTTCTCTAATCCCGTTTCTCCTTCCCTCCTTTTCTAGTTCTCATCCTCCACATGCTGCCCACACACCTTCACTCTGCCTAGGAGGTCACTGCCCTGAGCTAGGATGTGCTGATGATCTAACACAGCAGAAATGTCACTGCCACGCAATCCCTCCTGAGTCAACCATTCCGGAGCTGCATAGCAGTGCTGGACAATCTTTTCGGTTCTCGTCCCTGATGGGATGCTGAATGCGCCATGGAAGTTAGAAATGTCACTGAATTTGTGCTTCTGGGACTGACCAGCAACCCTCGGACTCAGAGGCTGCTCTTTGCACTCTTCTTGGTGATTTACCTCTTGACCCTTACGGGGAACCTGCTGATACTGCTGGTGATTGGCTGGGATCCCCACCTTCATACCTCCATGTACTTCTTCCTGAGACACCTCTCCTTTATAGATGCTTTCTACTCCTCAATCATTGTGCCTAAGTTGCTGAGGAACCTTATTTCTGAGTGGAAGACTATTTCCTTCCTTGGGTGTTTTATTCAGATCGCCCTGGTCCTATTTTCTGGGGCCACTGAAGCCTGCCTCCTTTCTGCGATGGCCTATGACCGCTTCCAGGCTGTGTGTCACCCACTGATGTATGTGGTCACTATGAATGAAAGAGTGTGCTCTGGGCTGGTGA